>NW_021703777.1:65474712-65510907 GCF_005190385.1 Monodon monoceros | reverse complement strand
TTTTTTTTTTTTTTTTTGCGGTACACGGGCCTCTCACTGTTGTGGAGCACAGGCTCTGGACATTCAGGCTCAGCGGCCATGGCTCACGGGCTTAGCCGCTCCACGGCATGTGGGATCTTCCCGGACCGGGGCACAAACCCGTGTCCCCTGCATCAGCAGGCAGACTCTCAACCACTGCGCCACCAGGGAAGCCCTGTCCCATTTGTTTTTGCTCCTTTTTTCCTCTTTCCATGACTTCTTTTGGATTGAGGGGTTTTTTTTAGATTCCATTTTAATCATTCTTTTCCACTATTGTCTTATTAGTTGTGTCTCTGTTTCATTTTTTTTTTGTGATTGCTCTAGGCTTTACAGTGTACATCTTTAAATTTTCACAGTCCATCTTCCGATAATATTATACCACTTCATGTATAATGCAGGAGCCTTTACAATAGTGCACTTTCATCTTGCCCTTCCGTACTTTTTGCTGCTGTCATACATTTTACTTATACATGTATTATACATCTCACAATCTATTGTTTTAGTCTGTTTAGGCTGCTGTAACAAAATACGAGAGACTCAGTAGCTTATAAATAATGGAAATTTATTTCTCATAATTCAGGAGGCTGGAAAGTCCACGATCACAGTGCCAGCAGGATAGGTGTCTTTCTGCCATAAGCTCACATGGTGGAAGGGAGGAGGGAGCTCTCTGCAGCTGAGGACCCCACCTCCTATTACCATCATCTTGGCGATCAGGGTTTCAACATATGAATTAGCGGGGGGGGGCAGACACATTCAGATCATAGTATATATTAATATCATTTTTGCTTTAAATAGGCAAAAATATCTTTTATATTTACCCACATATACACCACTTGTGTGCTCTTTCTTCCTTTTGTGTGGATCCAGATTTCTATCTGGTATCATTTACCTTCTGCCTAAAAAAATTCCTGCAGCATTTCTCATAGTACAGATTTTCTGGTGATGAATCTCTAAGCTTTTATTTTGCCTTCAATTTAGAAGCTACTTCTCTGGATAAAAGATTCTAGATGGACCATTTATTCTTGTAGTACTTTAGTGATAGTTCTCCATTGTCTTCTGTCTTGTGGAGTTTCTGATGATAAGTCTGGTGTCATTCATTATTCCTTTGAGCATACTGTCTTGTTTTGTTTTCTGACTGCTTTTATTCTCTTTTCACTGCTTTTCAGCAAGTTGACTGTGGTGTGCCTTGGCGTAATTTTCCTTATGTTTATTCTGGTTAAGGTTTGTTAAGTTTTTTAGGTCTTTGGACTTATAGTTGTATTAAATCAGGAAATTTCTCAGCTGTTATTTCTTCAAATATTTCTTCTGTTCTCCCTCTCTCTTCCTTCTGGGACTACAGTTGTACCTATGTTAGATGCTTTATATTGTCCCGCAAGCTACTGATACTGTGTTCAATTTTTTTGTTTTTGTTTTCCCTTTGGATAATATTTATTACTGTATCTTCTAATACTAATCTTTCCTTCTGCTAATCGTAGTAGCCCCAGTATATTTTTCATTTCAGATACTATATTTTTCATCTCTAGAAATTCCATTTGTATCTTTTTATATCCATTTCTCTAATCATAATAATATTTTCTTCTACCTTCTTGAACATCTAGAATGTGTTTATAACAGCTGTTTTAACAGCATTGTCTTCTGGTTCCATCATATCTGTCATTTCTATATCTCTTTCTCTTGGTTAAAATTTTTATCTTGGTTGTGGGCGATATGTTACCGCTTCTTTGCATTCCTAGTAGTTTTTTTTTCTGTTTTTGTTGGATGCTGGGTATTGTGAGTTTTTTTTATGTTGTTGGTTGCTGGGGTTTGTTGTATTCCTTTAAATAATGTTGGATTTAAATTTTTTTCTGGTATATAGTTAAGTTACTTGGAATCAGATTGATCCTTTGAAAGGACTGGTGCAGAGCAGCCTCAGCCTAGGGATGACTTAGCCCCACTAGTAAGACAATAATACCCTTCTGAGGATCCTATCCAAGGCCCTATGTATTATGAGATTTTTTCCACTGTGGCTGGTGGAAATAGAAACTATTCCCAGCCCCATGTGAGCTCTGGCAACTTCTGCATACTCTTCTGCAGTGATTCTTTCCCAGACTCAGGTAGTTTCCTCTCACATGTGCACAGACAAGTCCTCATCCAGCGGCTGGGGAGACATTCTGCAGGTCTCCAGGTCTCTCTGTGCAGCTCCCCGCTTGCTGGTATTTTGCCCCACCAATTATATACCTCCCTGAACTCCACCAACTCTGTCCTTTCCAACTCAGTCTTTTGGGGTTCCACTGGGCTGGGGCTGGGTCCCCCTCCTGTGTTGTGGCCTGAAAGCCACCCCCGCACAGTATGCTGTTGTCACTGGGGACTTATCCTTTTTCTCAGGGGCCACTCCTGTTCTTCACACTGACCAGTGCGTGAGAGCCATTGTCTCATGTATTTTGTTCAGTTGTCTGGTCATTTGACGTGGACGGGGGGTGGGAATCTGGTTTCTCTAACTCTGTCTTGGTTGGAAGCAGAATTCAACCCCCCACCCCCTTCTTCCCTCCAATCCTTTTCTTTTCCTACTAGAAAAATGACTCGTAGAGGTAATAACACATAATTACACAGCAGACCTTTTAAAATTAAACTTTTAGTAAGAACTGAACTTTGTTATGGTTTTTGTTTGTTTGTTTGTTTTGCGGTACGCGGGCCTCTCACGGCTGCGGCCCCTCCCATTGCGGAGCACAGGCTCCGGACGCGCAGGCCCAGCGGCCATGGCTCCCGGGCCCAGCCGCTCCGCGGCACGCGGGATCCTCCCGGACCGGGGCACGAACCCACATCCCCTGCACCGGCAGGCGGACTCCCAACCACTGCGCCACCAGGGAATCCCTGTTATAGTTTTAATATCCTAAGTACTCTCTATTGGAAATAACAATGACATATGTTAAATATTCTGAATTACCCTTTAATATTACCAGGAAAGAAACTGTAGTACCAGAAAGTGATAAAATGCCCCTTTTAACATCTCTCCACCAAAATTATAATCCTAAGAGTGTGATTGTTTTCCCCTCACCTTAGAACCTTGTAGGCAATTAAAAATAGTACTTGGTTGTAAAGTTATATTATTTTTCTCCTGATTTTACTTTGACTTGCACTTATGTGTAGCCTTAGGGATGGCAGAGAATCGTGAAACTTGAGAGTTGAAAGAAACCACAAGAGGATACTTGGTCCAGTCTTGTCACAATGCAGACAACAAGGCTGAGGGCCAGAGAGGAGGGGACAACACGAGGGCCTGGGCTCTGCCCCTGAGTGCAGACCGTGTCCTCTCCATGGAGCCACACCACCTTCCTGACTCAAACTGTCCACCGTCCTGTGGTGTCCTGTTCCAGGAAGATGGTGGGGTAGAGACTCAAGAGCTGAAATGGCCAGTTCCTTCTACGAGTGGAATTTTGTCTGAGTACTTTTATGCTTAGCGTTTTCCCCCAATGTAGATTTTATTTATTGTATAAACAAATATGGTTGTGTGAATTCCTTAAGTAAGACAGCCATTTTTGCCTTGACTCCTTTAAAAGGACCTAGTGAGAATAAGATTGGACAAATAGAATGAGATAAAAAGACTAAATATAGTGAATTTTTTGGTTGATCTGGGACTAGTTATTAAATATGAGTTAAATTTGTTTTTTCTACATTCTCTGGGGCAGAGACAGGGTACTGTGCTGAAAGCCACAGAGAGTTGCCTCTTGGGGTTCTGAGAAGGATGAATGTTGGGCTGAGTGAAGTGCTGATAGCAGCAGAATCTTGGCATCTGGCTGAGAGTGGACACCATGAATTGACGGTGATGCTGCTATCGGAGATCTTCCAGCAGTGCTGCATCCGACAGCCTTGGTGTAGGAAGGCGAGAATGATGGGGAGGACTGAGGCAAGGCCTCAGTGGGCTCGGAAGTGGGGTTGGGGAGATGGGAGCTGAGTGGAGCCCTCCCACGTGACTGAGGTGGAGAATTGTTGGATGGAGAGAAGGGAGGCCTTCAGGGTGAAGGAGAGGAAGGGCAGTGAGCAAGAGAAGAATGGGAGATTCCTCTAGGGGCAAGTCCTTGTTTTTCATTACTTGCAGTAAAGCTTGAAGAAG
The DNA here is from genome assembly GCF_005190385.1 of Monodon monoceros. Lineage (NCBI taxonomy): Eukaryota > Metazoa > Chordata > Mammalia > Artiodactyla > Monodontidae > Monodon > Monodon monoceros. The sequence goes on along the minus strand of NW_021703777.1, from coordinate 65,506,802 downwards.
TTGTAACGGAGGGTTTTGTGGAGGCCGAAGGTACCAGTGGGAATCCCCCTTCCTGAGAGGTGATCCTGTGACAGTTAATCTCTTGTTACAAGTCAGTCCTCACAGCCTGTCCCTTGATGCACCCACTTTTCCAGGTACCAGTGCTTTTATTTAGTTTCTGAGGAGGTGTTTCAAGAAAGTGTAAGAGGTCACAGGTGAAAGCCAACGTCTACGTCGCTTCCATTTAATGGAATGGTTGTGGATGTTACTCATAGAATTTGCGAAGGAATATTTTGCTGGGTCTTGTGTTCAACACCCCCTGTTATCAGAGAACTCTGCCTGGCTCTAATCTGACATCTGCTCTGACCATTTGATTCATTTTCTCTTCTAACCTGAGTCAGTTTCTTACTTCTTAACTGATGTGTTTGTCTAATTTCCCTTTCCACACAACTGCCAACGCACCAGACACACACACGTACGTACTCCTCTCTGCTTCTACCTTGTACTTTCATTGTAAATTATGAGGAAAACAGAAGGTGGGCCTGGGCGAGGACAGAAGTAGGAAGAATATGTGGTCATCTAATCTGAGGTCTGTTACCCTGGACATCTTGTCAGCTTTACCTTTAAGATTACTGTTTGGTTATTGCCCAGATTTGCTCAGCAGTTGTTTGTAAAGTGAATTGGGCTGCGTGTCTCTTAACATTGAGAGCTGTCTTCCCCCCTTCCTTCTTGGGGAGGTGGATTGGTGGTACACGATGAAATGCTCAGGCTTGGAATCAGACTCCTGGTTCAAGCCCCAGCTCTTATCGATTGTCATTTCATTCCTGTGCCTCAGTTTCCTTATTTATAAATGGGGGATTATAACAATGCCTATCCTAATACGGTTGTTGTATTAAATGAGTTTGAAGTATGAGGCACTTAAAACAGTTTCTGGCTCAGTTTAAGTTCTCAGTACAAGTTAACCACAGAATTAGAAATAGTTGTTGAATTATTCTTCGCGACATTACTTAGGTTTCAAATAATAATTTACCTTCCAAGAGTAGTGCATACAGTAATAGAATCTATGCCAAACAAAACACTGTGGAGGCTATGCCTGTTGGCAGATCTTTCTTTTTCTTTTGTTTTAAAGGAATTGTCAGTAGTTGAGCTTAATCAAGTAATTGCCTTGCAAACATTGTTATTTGAAAACTATGCTGGGGTAAGTTCTAATAGCATCATGGTTTAGTTTCACTTTTCCCAGTGGGAGGGCACTCATGGGTTTTATGACCTTTTTGCTCGTTTTTAATGTGTATTTAAAAAAAAACTCTCATTCAAAAAACTGATTTGCTATATTTTCAGCTTTGTAAACAACCACTTTAAGATTTGAGTTCTTTAGCGCTATTTTTGCCTTATGTTTGTTGAACTGTGGTAAGGAAGACTGCATTTTCTCTTTCTATTTTGTAATCCTGTGGTCTCAAATGAGAGTTCTGTGACCTATATTACAGGTCTTCAGTGAAGACCTTTTGATTTCATGTACTGATTTATGACTTGGTTGTCGCCATTTAAAATGTTTGTGATCATGGGCATTTATATACTGTTTCTCAAGTTCATCTAGCCTCTCTCAAAAATCTTAAGGATTTCTTTTTTAATGTTGAAGATTTTTTCTTTATAATTTTAGTAATTCAACATTCCCCTTTTCGAGTGCAAGTCTTTAAGCTATTAAAACTGTGAAAATTGGAAGTAGATAATATGACACAAGGGTCGATGATACAGCATATCTGGATACCTAGATGTTTGAAGATTAATTTTTGTAATATATTTATATTTGCATATTGACAATTAACTGTTTAATTACTTTGATTCAGTTTGTGTCATTGGTGCCATTTAAGAAAAAAAATGCTTAGTTTTCACATCTTGCAGGAAGACCTGTGTTGGAACAGTCTTACATAAACAAAGGCAATATTTGTTTTCATTTTTGAACGTCAAATCAGAACTTGGTAAAACTTCATTATTCTCTACTCTGCATTAGGTGTTAGTAGTCTTTAGCTTGAGTAGTGCATTCCATATACGAAACATAACTTCATAGAATATTCAGAGAAGGATCCTTTGGTCTTGCAGCTGCAAATAAGAGAACTGATCTCATCTGTAACTGAATTTTAAAATCTGTGTTTAAGGAAGACCACAAGGCAGAATCTAGTTGTGTATTGTAGGGGGGTTAGTACATCTTTGGTGTGTGCATAGAACCTGTTCAGTTCCTATTATTATTTGAAAAATAAAATTGCTTTTTATTTTGTTATCTTAGAAAATGAAAGTTGGGTTAAGAGGCAGGCAGGGAGAAAAGTTTCACTTCTTCTCCCTTAACCTCAGTGGGCCTTCTGGGGATGCTTATTGACTCTGGACAGCCTGTCTCAAGGTACTTTCTGCTTAAATTCTGACCTGGAGATGCAGAAATCTGCCTCTCGCTCCATGGTGCTCCACGAGCAGAGTCCACAGCATTGGTGTTGACAGTGTACTATTTGAATTTCCTGCGAGGGGTTTCTAGATGTCTTTGCTGTATTCCTTGAATTTGTTAAGGTGATTTTTTTTTTTTTAATACTTGTAATGTTGATGGCTGCTTCATAGCATTCTGGGAGATTCATTTCACTTTTAATTGGGAAGCCCTTTGAGAATGCCATTAGGATCATTGTCAGAGAACCCCCTGGGCGTGTCTCCATTTTGCTGTTCAGTAGCTGTTTGCTCTGGGGTCTCTCAGCTGTGCTGTCCCCAGGAATTCGGAATGCCCCCAGTCATGGTCATTTGCACGTAGCCTCACATCCACCCACAGGCAATGTTGGTTATCAGCGAGATGCCACTGTTGAGATCGAGAGTGCATCCATAATATCTCTCTCTTATTTGCTAGGCAGAAGATGGTGTTAGTGATTGCGAGCTGCTGGCTGGCACCCTTGCAGAGCAGGAGTAAGTGAGTGCTGTTCAGCTTTCCAGTCCTGTGAGTCTGATGCCTTTCATCCATGTTTTGGCATCGCTGCCAAACACATGCATTGAAATCCTTCATGATCATCAGTTTGTCAGATGATTGCACTGTTTCAAAGAGTCTGTCCAGGTCCTTTGTATCTTTTTTTTTTGTCACCTTAGTGTATGTCCATTGTGACGGGGACATGGATGATGTTGGAAGAAGGCACAGTATGTTATCAGGGCGAGACTAGCGCCTTTAGGTTGAGTGAAGGATTACGAACTCCTCCAAGGGAGAGCATTTCCAGAGCGCCCATGCCCTCAGCCCAGTGCTGCCGGAGCTGTTGTTCAGCAGGTGACCTGGGGGCCCGGTCCTGTGGTGCCGCGTGTGTTTTCAACAGTCCCCTCGTTTTCCTTGTGGATGCTCCATAGCGGGGTGTGCCGTTGCTGCCCCACCCACGTGACACGGTGAGAGGAAGCTTTCCGTTTCCTTGCACAGTGCACCGCAGAAGCAAGAGCCCGTGCAGTGCCACAGACCTGTGAGGCTTGGTGGCAGAAGGTGGGCCCCCTCGAGGGCACCTTTCCTGCCGTCGTCCTCTCCACGGAGTGAGTACTGCAGCCCTGAGCAGGATGATATGCGTGGCCGGGGACCGCAGAGCAGGCTGTAGAGAGGAGGCCCCTATTGGCACTGCACTGTGGAGTGGGGGTCCCCCGCCATCCTCAGACTTCAGTTGTGTGGCCAGAACAGGGAAGGCTGACTCGGAGCCATCTGACCTGGTCTGTGGGTGAACGGTCGTTGTGCTGTACCACCAGGACCAAAAGACAGACCCATCACACATCTTCCCGAATCTTCATCTACTTTGTTGGCTGTTGAGTTAGGCCCTTACATTTGCTGTATTGTTTAAGTCCGTCACTTTAAAATTCAGTGTCACGGCCAGAAATTCTCTGTATACTAAAGAGCACTTCACTGTTAGAATCCTTGCGGTAACAATTTTTTGAGGAGGTGTGTGTAGCTGCATATGTGGCTGACAGTGGTGGTCATGGCATCACCCCGTAATTTGGTGAACATCTAGATTCCACCCCATGTGGGATAGCCAGGCACTTTTCCTTTTCCCTTTGTAGAAAAGTACTTTTGCAAACTTTCTTTGAAGTTGAGATACCACGAGGAGGCTAGCTCTGGATATATAAAGTTTACCACCTAGGGTCCCACGTCCTCTGTCCTTTTGCATAGAAACTGCCCACCTGTAGTTCCCGAATGGAACTTTGTGAGAAAGATCAGTGAGAAATTAGGATTCTTAATTGCGAGTATAAGTAAAATGAGCTTAATCTGCCCATATTCAGGTTTATGTAAATGTGTTTTCTGGATTCCTTATGCAATGTTGTCTTTCACTTGGCTGTTAGTTAGGGGTGTTCTGCTAGATTTCACATCCAGCGACTCCAAGGTAAGGACTGTAACAGGTAGACAGACTGCTTTCTCCCAGAGTGGGGGAGTGAATGCATCCTCTGATTTGGGAAGACCCTCCAGAGCCCCAGCATTCATTATGAGCTCAATTTAACAACATTTTTAGGTTACAAGAAAAACATTTACCAAAGAAATAAAAATTGGTGGAAAAATGATTTTTATCAAGGAAACCTGATTCCTAAGCATGGAATTAGAAACCTTTAACCTCCATTTAGTCAAGTTATGGGCTTTGGGATCAGTAATTATGATGTTGATAATAATCATAAATGTCAAACAGCAAGTTACAGATTTTTATTTATCGCATGAAATAATCATATAGAGATTGTTACCATGTAACTAATGTATTTTGCATTAGGGTGATCAATCAGTTGACATGACTCTTTCTCACAGTAAAATTATATAGTACAAAACCGTTTACTCTTCCCACTGTGTCCTGACTACCTCCCCTCCCCCACCTTAGTCTGAATTCAGGGTTTTTATAGTGTATGATAAATGAGCTGTTTACTAATTTTTTGTTGAAGTAAAACAGAAATTTGGATTATTGGGATTTATTATTTGGGGGCACCTGGCTCATCCTTGTTTTTGTTTGTTAAACAGGAAAAGGACCAGCGCAGCCTAGACATAAACACTGCCAAGTGCATGTTGGGACTGTTATTAGGAAAAATCTGGCCCCTTTTTCCAGTTTTTCACCAATTCTTAGAGGTACTAAATTGTTATTTTATGGAATGTATGTTTGCTTGCTTAGAACAACCAAGTATACTTTATTTAACTCTTTTATGTAATTTTCTGTTTGTTGTACTTTTCTGCCTGTAGGAACTGTGGTGATGTAATTGCTGTCAGTGAGCACTTCCCTGTGTTCTGAGTGTGCCCGTGTGTGCATTGCATGTGCCGCATCGCTCCCCAGTACAAACATATCAGAGACAGCGCGGCTCTGTCCTTTCCTCTCTTGTCCCCATTTTAAAAGCTAGTTTTTGTTTAGATTTCCTGCTCTTTATAAAAAGAGTAAAACAAGATTTACTTTCTTTTGTGGCTTTAGGTGAAGTTCTACTTTTCTGAAGCAAAGGTTAGGGAACAGCCACCTGCCTTCTCACTAAATTAAGTTTGTAATGTATTCTTATCTACGCTTATCTCCAAGTAACCTGGGGACCTAGATCAATCTAAGTGGCAAACTCCTTCAGACAGCATCTCCTGCAGTTAAAATTTTCTTCACATTTGTGTTAGAAGTAATCCAGCACTTTCCTCTCTCATTGTCGTTCGTTTGCTTTAAGTATTAGTGATAGAAATTTTGAGCTGTTGGTTATTAAGAACTGGCTTTGTTGCAGTGTAATAACTCTGCAGGACCTGAAAGAATCTGAGATGTAAATTTGAGCTACATGGGTTGTCATGTCATATAGAGCATCCTTCTTGCCCTCCAGTCCCAGGCCCCTTTAAAAAATGCTTTCTGCTTGAAAGGATGAGGGTGTTGCATCTTTGAGAAGATCCTGGGCCTTCCCCTGACTCCAGCTTCACTCTTGAAATGATCTTCCTTACAACTTACTTGGTGTAATGGTCCAGAAAAACTTCCAACTGATAGGATTCTTTGAGAACTATTATTAAAAATTGCTTTTAGCATTACTAACTGGGACTCCCAAAGAAAGGTATAAAAACTAGTTTTTAATATAAGAAGTACTTGTTTACTTGTACTTGTGACAACCCATATTTACCGGTGATCTGTTCCAGTTTCTCTGACAGCCTTAAGAAGTGTTAGCTTTGTTTGGAAAATGAGTAGAAACAGGTTCCTGTTCTCAGAGAGTTGGGCAGAATTTGAGCCCGGGTGTGAAGGGTTCTGTAGCTGAAGACCTTGCCGCCAGCAAATTTGACTTCGCACAGTTCCAGGAGCACCATCAACTGTTTCGGTGACTGGGTTTTGCTTTTAGTTGCTTAGAAAGTTAAACTTGTGGTCTGTGCTTTGTTCTCTCTCTTATATTAGTTTGCATTTTTCTTTGAAAAGGGCACAGTAATCCTTTCATTTGAGCTTTTCTTGTGTTTGCATCCTCCAAACCGTTGGTGCAGCTCTCTTTGCTTTTAAGTACTTGTTTTGTTTTCCAGTGTTCCTGATTTTAGTGGTGAGGATTTTTAAACATTGTTGGACTGGGTTTTATTTTTAAATCTTTATACAGGAATACTGTATTTTAAAATATGCATGTGGCATATTTCTTGTCTGGGAGGAAGAGAAAAACTAGTTCATCGCTATTCTGAGTTCTTTTGTGATCAGACTCAAGTTCTGAATTATTAGAGGAGTAACCCTTCAGTGGCTAGACCGCCTGGTCCTGAGACCGCTTGCAGCACTCGGCGAGGTCTCGTTGACTCAGCCCACCACTGCGTGCGCTGTAAGCTAACAGTTGGCAGTGAGCATGCCGTTCATGTCAGGGGCTATTAATGGGAGCAACTCTTTATTTAGCACTTACTGTGTGCCAAGCACTAAATAAAGTACTTTACGTGAATTAGAGAAGTTATCTCTTTAAATCCTTGCCACATCTCTGTGGGATAGGAATTATCGCTCTTTTACGTAAAAGGGTTTCTGCCAGTTTAGAAATTTCACTTCTGGGGGATGTAAAATTGTGTTTTTTGATGTATTTGTTGTTTTGTGTTGAGCCCCCATAATATTTTTGTAATGAAAATTGTCATCTGAAGCTCCCCTCTTGCTCTCTCTCACCCTTCTCCTAGATTAGTGCTGACTTCCCTGGTGGTCCAGTGGTTAGATTGGTGCTTAGCATACCTCAGATGGAAAGAGTTAACCTTCGTGAACTTTATTAAGTTGATTGTTACAGCAGTTGAAACCATCTCATTTGTTAATTGTGTGTGTCAGTAATTCATACTACTTTTCCCTCCACCAGCAATCAAAATATAAAGTTATTAACAAAGACCAGTGGTGCAATGTGCTAGAGTTTAGCAGAACAATTAACCTTGACCTCAGCAACTACGATGAAGATGGAGCATGTAAGTACGGGGCAGGTGTTCCCCCGCCCTCCCCCCGCCCCTGCACATTTGCTCATCTGCCTCATTGTGAGAAGCCTCATAGCCGTGTTGTTCTCTCTCTCTCTTCAGGGCCAGTTTTGTTGGACGAGTTTGTGGAATGGTATAAAGACAAACAGATGTCCTAGGACTTTATGCATAGCAGCGAGAGAGTCACTGTTACCACAGTTATGTCAACCATTAGCCATAAATTGCTGTTTGTATCCAAGCGCATGCTGCTTTTCTTGCACTGTCTCCCTTTGGCAGGGACGTGTTGGTGTTTGCTATTGAATGGGCCAGCTCTGCTTGCTGTGTAGCATTGTTCTCTTGGAAGGCTGCTTTGCAGTTTGTATTTACACTACAGATTGGTGAATTTGCCAACGTCCTCACTGTGATTATGTGTATATTGCTGTTTAAATTTTGTATATGTGTATAAAAAGAAGAAGCTTCACCTAGAGATTATTTCTGCAAAAATGTATTGTAAAATAATTTTTGTGGCATATTTCTAGTCCCTTTTTTCAGATGAACCAATTATACATTTATTTGGTCTCAAATGTAGCATTTCAGAAAACAAGACAGAACAACTGTTACCATATGCAAATGTTGCCAGAATTAACCTTATTGTTTAAGAGGCCAACTTTGGAAGGAGGGGGGAGTCATAACTTTTCAGAGGCATATGCCAAATATAATTTGGTTTACTTAAATATTAGCATTTTTAAATGATGGAAGTTAGAATAATTGAACATACAGATACATACTATGCCACAAATCATTTCCACCAGGCAGGGTATAGGTTTTGATTTTCTAATGTGAAAGCTAGCGTGGTTTGCCTATAGGTACAGATGAACAAATTAAAATTGCATCTTTTTTTTTTCATTGGTTTTAAACTTTTGTAAACAACTTTAGCGTGTTTTTTTTTTTTTTTTTCTTGTGCATTCTTCTAGTCAGTGTTTGGTCTGCTGATGCTTTCTATGCCATTCTAAGTAAAATTTATTTTGCCGCCTCCACGATAACCTAGTGGTTTGCTAGCAGTTTATAACTGCAGAGCACCTTTAGTTGTGGCTTGAATTTTTAGTTAAGCTTTCATGGTGTTTAGTTCTCTAGTTTTTAGGGGGAAAGAACTATACTATAAGTGAGAGGTGTTTTGTTTTCCATTTTTGTTTCTTTCACGCTAGGCTTTTACTGGCAGAATGTCCATTGCAGGCAGTGGACACGACACCACCAGCATTGAGCTAAAATCTCTATTACACCTTTCCTGGAGGGGCCGCTCATCATTACCTGAGTAATGTGTACAGAGAGGTGATAGCCATTATTTATGTGGATGAGGAAACAAGAGTAAACAGGACGGTAGTTTTAGGTTTGTATTTTATGTCTTCTTTTTTTTTTCCCCCTTGTCTTACCCTTCTCAAGGAAATGTATAAATAACATGTTTCTCCCTCAACTATCTGGTGCTATTGAATGACTAATTTAGTCCCTAAAGTTTCGTGAAAACACAAAAGTCTAACGACTTAAACTAAGTGAAAGCTAATGGTGCATTTAAACAAGTGAATGCCTAGTTGTGAGCAAAATCCATGATTGAACGTGCAGCGGTTGGAAGAGGTTCCAATTATTTCAAAATCTGGCCCCCAAACCTTTTGGGTCAAATGTGAACCTCTAAATGGCATTAAATGAGTAAAGCACACGGACAGTGCTACTCTTGACCATGATTTCACAGTTTCTTTGCCAACAGTGTTCAGATTTTCATATATTATTTTTTTCCCTAACTGAACCACCGAAGACAGGAATTTTGTATGTATATACAGTGTGTGTGCATATACAAAATCATGATATGGTAGAATGAAATTACTTCCTTTTTCTACCGAATAGAAAGGTTTGGTTTGCTGTGAAATAAACCAGAAGTTGGAAAAACTCTGTAGTGATTAAGCATACTTAACCATTCCTTGTTGAGAAGTTGTAGACTCCCTTCTACCTTACACATTCACACCATTTTGCACCAGTTTGCACAAATTCCTATCTGCAAAGCATAGAAGATGTTGAGCAAGCACTGCTCCTGAGACCAACGCGTTGAAAGGGCTTCCGTTCTGACGGGTGCCTGCTACTCCAGTGGCGATTGGCCATAGGCAGGTTCCAATCTGTTGAAAACTTGAGTCATTTTCAAAAGGATCCAATAAAGTTAAAAAATTACACTTTAAAGGCAGCAGTTCTTAAATTTGATCAACTCTAGTTTTGTTTAAAGCAAATATAAATCATAGATGAAATTGGTTTAAAAGGTATTGTTAGAAACTGGAGACTTTTTTAAACACTAAAGCACAGTTAATCCTAAAATAAAAGGATTGTTACAGGGAAGATGTTACATTTTAACCACAATGGACATTTTGATGATAGGGGTTTTGGAAAAGCCAAGTAAAAACTATTTCATGATGTACCTAATATGGAAATAAGTATTCCAAAGGGATAATCTTGCGTATTTAGAGAAGTCCAAGTAATCTTTGAACTCCCTTGAAAAATAAATCTTTGTGACTGCAGAGTGCTTGCCCTTGGTTTTCTTGATTCTGTGCAGTTATTTTTAAGGGGAAGAAGAGGGGCCAGGGTAATAAGACACTTTTTCTTAAAAATGTCCCTCAGTTACATAAGCACTTGTTTATGGGTGAATGCCAAGTGAATGAGGGTGCCTTTTTCTGGTTTTTCTTTCTCACCTACGTTTCCCCCCTTTCTCTTCCCATCATGTTTTGAACTCCACGTTGCAATACTCTGTCATAATAGAATGCAACTTTTAGATGTTTACTGCTGCAGTAGGTTGGAAATTCCCTTATTTGATTTGCCATAAACACCTTCTATAACATTACATGCAGCTTATTTGAAGCATGACCTCTGAATTAAGTTTTTATAAATCTGACTAGACAGACCTCTAGATTCTGGATTAACAACAAACTTCTGTTGCCTCTCAGTCTCCATCTTAACAGTGCTTTTGAAGTTTATACAGAAAGCTTTAAAAGTTAGTGTGTGCCCTTGGTTTTTATTCTTACAACTGCTAAAATACCTCTGTACGCCTTATCTTTTATTCTTTCATACATTGTATAATATATGTATAGAATTCATTGACCAACTGAAAGGTTGGGTGTCTGTAAATGAGACCAAAACGTGGGTTGCTTTTTTTCATGAAGTCATTTCTCTTGGGGGTTACTGTTAGTGAACAGCAGCTAACCTGTAACTGTGAATGCTTCGTGTCGTCAGTATTTGCATTACCTTCATAAACGTGTGCAAGTCCTGTGACTCCCAGCTTAACTGAAATACTGTTATGCCATCTAACTTGAGTACAGCAAACTGGTTTTAGGTTTTAATGGAATTGATGTAAAACGATACCCCATAAATAAAAAGTATTTGTGTTTGGTTTCAGAACTGATTTGTCAATTCTTTCTTCTCTTCTCTGAATTTTTCTTTAAAAATCACTTACGGTAGTTTCAGAGTATTTCGTTTTTTAATCTCTTTTGCTTTTCCCCAACTTTTTATATGGAAAAATTTCAAAGCTACGGAAAAAACGCAAGAATAACATAATGAACACTCATATACCTATCACTTACGTTTTCCGTTCACATTTTGCCACATTCTCTGTGCCACTCTGAGAGTGTGTGTGTGTGTGTGTGTATGTGTGTACTTCTCCCTATAGATACAGAGATGGAATTTTTTCTGAACTATCCTAAAGTAAGTTACATTATGACACTCCATATTTTGAAACAAGGGCATTCTTATAACCACAATACACTGCTCACACTCAAGAAATATAACATTGATACAATACTATTACCTAATATACAGTCCAGATGAAAACCTCCCCCTTGGTACCAAGAATGGCCTTGAGAATTATTTTTAATCCAGGGATAAGCAATGCATTTAGTCGTCATGCATCTTCAGTTTCCTTTAACTTAGAATAGTTCCAGATACAGTATTTTAATAAGACAGTACAAACAGTCTTCAGCCAAAGAGGAAAAAAAATTAAAATTCTTTTAATAAAATTAAAAATTTACTACTGTGGAGTATTTCTAAACATCGAGCTAATAACCTAGTACTTACCATGTGCCAGGAGCCAGGTAGAAATGACCATTTTTACTATCTCCAAGGCTACCACCCACTTAGTTTGTAAGTGTGTGTCAGCATTGGTCACCACTTTCTAAAACTGTCCTACACTAGAATCTTCCTTCCCTGTGGTGGGGCCTCCAGCTCAGAGTGGATGCCCAGAAAATGGATGAGGAAGGAAGCAAGTCACATGGCCAGGAATTGTCAGGACCTAAGAAACCTCGTGTAGAGATCAGAGAATCCAGGAAGGACTGATACAGATGTTAAGATTTTTAGAAGCTTGAAAGCAAGAGAGGAAGTAGAGAACAAGATTCCTAAAAAACAGGATCCAGGTACACGCTTTTATTTATTTTTTCCTTGGGGGCCATTTTATTTTCTTTAACATCTTTATTGGAGTATAGTTGCTTTATAATGTTGTGTTAGTTTCTGCTGTATAACAAGGTGAATCAGCTATACATACACATGTATCCCCATATCTCCTTCCTCTTGCATCTCCCTCCCATCCTCCCTATCCCACCCCTCTAGGTGGTCACAGAGCACTGAGCTGATCTCCCTGTGCTATGCGGCTGCTTCCCACTAGATATCTATTTTACATTTGGTAGCGTATATATGTCCATGCCACTCTCTCACTTCGTCTCAGCTTACCCTTCCCCCTTCCCCTGTCCTCAAGTCGATTCTCTACGTCATCTTTATTCCTGTCCTGCCCCTAGGTTCTGCAGAACCATTTTTTTTTTAGAATCCATATGTATGTGTCAGCATACAGTATTTGTTTTTCTCTTTCTGACTTACTTCACTCTGTATGACAGTCTGTAGGTCCATCCACCTCACTACAAGTAACTCAATTTCGTTTCTTTTGATGGCTGAGTAATATTCCATTGTATGTATGTGGCATATCTTCTTTATCCATGCATCTGTCAATGGACTCTTAGGTTGCTTCTATGTCCTGGCTATTGTAAATAGTGCTGCAGTGAACATTGTGGTACATGACTCTTTTTGAATTATGGTTTTCTCAGGGTATATGCCCAGTAGTGGGATTGCTGGGTCGTATGGTAGTTCTACTTTTAGTTTTTTAAGGAATCTCCATACTGTTCTCCATAGTGGCTGTATCAATTGACATTCCCACCAACAGTGCAAGAGGGTTCCCTTTTCTCCACACCCTCTCCAGCATTTATTGTTTGTAGATTTTTTGATGATGGCCATTCTGACCGGTGTGAGGTGATACCTCATTGTAGTTTTGATTTGCATTTCTCTAATGATTAGTGATGTTGAGCATCCTTTCATGTGTTTGTTGGCAATCTGTGTATCTTCTTTGGAGAAATGTCCGTTTAGGTCTTCTGCCCATTTTTGGATTGGGTTGTATGTTTTTTTGATATTGAGCTGCATGAGCTGCTTGTATATTTTGGAGATTAATCCTTTGTCAGTTGCTTCGTTTGCAAATATTTTCTCCCATTCTGAGGGTTGGCTTTTCGTCTTGTTTATGGTTTCCTTTGATGTGCAAAAGATTTTAAGTTTCATTAGGTCCCATTTGTTTGTTTTTGTTTTTATTTCCCTTTCTCTAGGAGGTGGGTCAAAAAGGATCTTGCTGTGATTTATGTCCTAGAGTGTTATGCCTATGTTTTCCTCTAAGAGTTTTATAGTGTCTGGCTTTACATGTAGGTCTTTAATCCATTTTGAGTTTGTTTCTGTGTATGGTGTTAAGAAGTGTTCTAATTTCATTCTTTTACATGTAGCTGTCAGTTTTCCCAGCACCACTTATTGAAGAGTCTGTCTTTTCTCTATTGTATACTCTTGCCTCCTTTATCAAAGATAAGGTGACCATATGTACATGGGTTTATCTCTGGGCTTTCTGTCCTGGTCCATTGATCTATATTTCTGTTTTTGTGCCAATACCATACTATCTTGATTACTGTAGCTCTGTAGTATAGTCTGAAGTCAGGGAGCCTGATTCCTCCAGCTCTTTTTTTTTTTCTCAACATTGCTTTGGCTATTCGGGGTCTTTTGTGTTTGCATACAAATTGTGAAATTTTTTGTTCTAGTTCTGTGAAAAGTGCCATTGGTAGTTTGATAGGGATTGCATTGACTCTGTTGATTGCTTTGGGTGGCATAGTCATTTTCACAATGTTGATTCTTCCAATTCAAGAACATGGTATATCTCTCCATCTGTTTGTATCATCTTTAATTTCTTTCATCAGTGTCTTATAGTTTTCTGCATACAGATCTTTTGTCTCCTTAGGTAGGTTTATTCCTACGTATTTGATCTTTTTGTTGCAGTGGTAAATGGGAGTGTTTCCTTAATTTGTCTTTCAGATTTTTCATCATTAGTGTATAGGAATGCAAGAGAATTCTGTGCATTAATTTTGTATCCTGCTACTTCACCGAATTCATTGATTAGCTCTAGTAGTTTTCTGGTAGCATCTTTAGGATTCTCTATGTATAGTATCATGTCATCTGCAAACAGTGACAGCTTTACTTCTTCTTTTCCGATTTGGATTCCTTTTATTTCTTCTTCTTCTCTGATTGCTGTGGCTAAAACTTCCAAAACTATGTTGAATAATAGTGGTGAGAGTGGGTAACCTTGTCTTTTTCCTGATCTTAGTGGAAATGGTTTCAGTTTTTCACCATTGAGAACGATGTTGGCTGTGGGTTTGTCATATATGGCCTTTATTATGTTGAGGTAAGTTCCCTCTATGCCTACTTTCTGGAGAATTTTTATCATAAATGGGTGTTGAATTTTGTTGAAAGCTTTTTCTGCATCTATTGAGATTACCATATGGCTTTTATCCTTCAGTTTGTTAATATAGTGTATCACATTGATTGATTGGTGTATAATGAAGAATCCTTGCATTCCTGGGATAAACCCCACTTGATCATGGTGTATGATCCATTTAATGTGCTGCTGGATTCTGTTTGCTAGTGTTTTGTTGAGGATTTTTGCATCTATGTTCATCAGTGATATTGGCTTGTAGTTTTCTTTTTTTGTGACGTCTTTGTGTGGTTTTGGTATCAGGGTGATGGTGGCCTCGTAGAATGTGTTTGGGAGTGTTCCTCCCTCTGCTGTGTTTTGGAAGAATTGGAGAAGGATAGGTGTTAGCTCTTCTCTAAATGTTTGATAGAATTCGCCTGTGAATCCGTCTGGTCCTGGACTTTTGTTTGTTGGGAGATTTTTAATCACAGTTTCAATTACAGTGCTTGTGATTGGTCTGTTTATATTTTCTATTTCTTCCTGGTTCAGTCTCAGAAGGCTGTGCTTTTCTGAGAATGTGTCCATTTCTTCCAGGTTGTCCATTTTATTGCCATATAGTTGCTTGTAGTAGTAACCTCTCATGATCCTTTGTATTTCTGCAGTGTCAGTTATTACTTTTCCTTTTTCATTTCTAATTCTATTGATTTGAGTCTTCTTCCTTTTTTTCTTTGATGAGTCTGGCTAATGGTTTATCAATTTTGTTTATCTTCTCAAAGAACCAGCTTGTAGTTTTATTGATCTTTGCTCTTGTTTCCTTCATTTCTTTTTCATTTATTTCTGATCTGATCTTTATGATTTCTTTCCTTCTGCTAACTTTGCGGTTTTTTTGTTCTTGTTTCTTTAATTGCTTTAGGTGTAAGGTTAGGTTGTTTATTTGAGATGTTTCTTGTTTCTTAAGGTAGGATTGTATTGCTATAAACTTCCCTCTTAGAGCTGCTTTTGCTGCATCCCATAGGTTTTCGGTCATCGTGTTTTCATTGTCATTTGTTTCTAGGTATTTTTTGTTTTCCTCTTTGATTTCTTCAGTAATCTCTTGGTTATTAAGTAGTGTATTGTTTAGCCTCCATGTGTTTGTATTTTTTACAGTTTTTTTACTGTAATTGATATCTAGTCTCATAGCGTTGTGGTTCGAAAAGATACTTGATATGATTTCAGTTTTCTTAAATGTACCGAGGCTTGATTTGTGACCCAAGACATGATCTGTCCTGGAGAACGTTCCATGAGCACTTGAAAAGAAAGTGTATTCTGTTGTGTTTGGATGGAATGTCCTATAAATATCAATTAAGTCCATCTTGTTTAATGTATCATTTAAAGCTTGTGTTTCCTTATTTATTTTCATTTTGGATGATCTGTCCATTGGTGAGAGTGGGGTGTTAAAGTCCCCAACTATGATTGTGTTACTCTCAATTTCCCCTTTTATGGCTGTTAGCATCTGCCTTATGTATTGAGGTCCTCCTATGTTGGGTGCATAAATATTTACAATTGTTATATCTTCTTCTTGGATTGATCCCTTGATCATTATGTAGTGTCCTTCTTTGTCTCTTTTAATAGTCTTTATTTTAAAGTCTATTTTGTCTGATATGAGAATGCTACTCCAGCTTTCTTTTTACTTCCATTTGCATGGAATATCTTTTTCCATCCCCTCACTTTCAGTCTGTATGTGTCCCTAGGTCTGAAGTGGGTGTCTTGTAGACAGCATATATGCGGGTCTTGTTTTTGTATCCATTCAGCCAGTCTATGTCTTTTGGTTGGAGCATTTAATCCATTTACATTTAAGGTAATTATGTATGTTCCTTTTACCATTTTCTTAATTGTTTTGGGTTTTTTATTGTAGGTCTTTTCCTTCTCTTGTGTTTCCTGCCTAGAGAAGTTCCTTTAGCATTTGTTGTAAAGCTGGTTTGGTGGTGCTGAATTCTCTTAGCTTTTGCTTGTCTGTAAAGGTTTTAATTTCTCTGTCAAATCTGAATGAGATCCTTGCTGGGTAGAGTAATCTTGGTTGTAGGTTTTTCCCTTTCATCACTTTAAATATGTCCTGCCACTCCCTTCTGGCTTGCAGAGTTTCTGCTGAAAGATCAGCTGTTAACCTTATGGGGATTCCCTTGTATGTTATTTGTTGCTTTTCCAACTTGCTGCTTTTAATATTTTTTCTTTGTGTTTAATTTTTGATCACTTGATTAATATGTGTCTTGGCATGTTTCTCCTGGATTTTCCTGTATGGGACTCTCTGCGTTTCCTTTCCCATATTAGGGAAGTTTTCAACTATAATCTCTTCAAACATTTTCTCAGTCCCTTTCTTTTTCTCTTCTTCTTCTGGGACCCATATAATTCGAATGTTGGTGTGTTTAATGTTGTCCCAGAAGTCTCTGAGACTGTCCTCAATTCTTTTCATTCTTTTTTCTTTATTCTGCTCTGTGGTAATTATTTCCACTATTTTATCTTCCAGGTCACTTATCCTTTCTTCTGCCTTTGTTATTCTGCTATTGATTCCTTATAGAGAATTTTTAATTTCATTTATTGTGTTGTTCGTCTTTTGTTTGTTCTTTAGTTCTTCTAGGTCGTTGTTAAATGTTTCTTGTATTTTCTTCATTCTATTTACATGATTTTGGATCATCTTTACTGTCATTACTCTGAATTCTTTTTCAGGTAAACTGCCTATTTCCTCTTCATTTGTTTGGTCTGGTGGGTTTTTACCTTGCTCCTTCATCTGCTGCATATTTCTCTGTCTTCTCATTTTGCTTAACTTACTGCATTTGAGGTCTCCTTTTCGCGGGCTGCAGGTTTGTAATTCCCGTTGTTTTGGTGTCTGCCCCCAGTGGGTAAGGTTGGTTCAGTGGATTGTGTATGCTTCCTGGTGGAGGGGACTGGTGCCTGTGGTCTGGTGGATGAGGCTGGATCTTGGCTTTCTGGTGGGCAGGACCACATCCGGTGGTGTGTTTTGGGGTGTCTGTGAACTTATGATTTTAGGCAGCCTCTCTGCTAATGGGTGGGGTTGTGTTACTGTCTTGCTAGTTGTTTGGCATGGGGTATTCAGCACTGGAGCTCTCTGGTCGTTGAGTGGAGCTGGCTCTTAGCGTTGAGATGGAGATCTCTGGGGAGAGCTGTTGCCGATTGATATTATGTGGGGCCAGGAGGTCTCTGGTAGTCCAGTGTCCTGAACTCGGCTCTCCCACCTCAGAGCCTTAGGCCTGACACCCGGCCGGAGCACCAAGTCCCTGTCAGCCACACGGCTTGATGAAGAAACGCCACGACGCAGTGATGGCGTGACCGGAAGTCCTCAGTCTTTTAATTGGTGATGTAGCTGGTTCGTTCAACTATAGCTTGGGCCAAAAGCTATGGGTCAGACCAGGAAAATCTCTGGTCTTCCAGACATCCACAAAGATTGGGGATGGGTGGTAGATGTAGATAAAGGAAAATTCTGACCCTAAATTGTTGGAAAGCAGTGGGAGGTAACAAATCTTAAGACAGGGAATTCTTAACCTGGGCTACAGCAAACAGTAGGAAGTCATGAGGCAATTATCCACTAATAGGAAAGAGGAACACGAGATGTATTCTCCAGGCAATACTAGTGGTCCACCTAAAAATTAACAGGAATTGAAATAAAGTTCTCCAGCAAGGTGTTTGGAACAAGGTAGACTGGAGAGAGATTAAGTCACTAATGCCTGCTCCAGATGAAAAACCCAGGTGAAGTGCATTGCAGACAGACCTATAAGGGAAAAATTTACAGGGAGGTCACTCTAAAGGAAGGGTGTTTTTAAAGATAGCTTTTTGAAATGATGGAACAAAGAGGAAAGAGAACCAAAAGATGAACCACATAACCCCCCGCCCCCCCCCCCCCGAAAAGGGAAGATCATTGAGTCGGCTCCAGGGCTATAAAAGTGAGGAGGAAAATAGCTACTTCTGGACTTTCTTCATATGTCTGAACCTACGGGAAGGCAGGACCTGTTTTCCATGATGCTGTAAGGTGGGTTACATCATACTGAAATGACTCATTTGAATGTTATCCCCAAATTCTGATGTGAAAAATAGCTTTTAGGCAGAAGCTTAGAGAAAAGCTTTTGTGATTCCTTTAAAAAAGAATTGCCTGTGGAACTTTGCTATAGCTAGAAGGGAAAAAAAAAACTATCATGTGAGGAAATAATACATCAAGCTTTCTGGCCCTGTCTACTTAGCTAAGCTTGCAGGGCAGAAGATTATCCAAAGTAAGGCACGTTCGCCACTTTTGGCACGTTCAGCAGAAAATAGTTTGGTTTTTTTCCCCCTGAATTTGTTCCTAACATTTATCTTCGATTGCCTTAACGAAAAATCATCCCAAGTATAGAAGTACTTGCTTAGAAATTATGGTGAGTGAGTAAGTAGGATGTGCTGAGAATAATAATGGGAAACTGAAAAAAAATGACTCTAGTCATTAAATGGAAATTTTTTTAAAACACCGTTTAAAATGTAAATCTCTTCTCCCAAAGAAATGTATTCAGTCCATTGAAGGAAATTCTTTTGTAATCACTCCAAAGAATGTGGATTGTGAAGAACCCTGGCCATGAGAAGGTAAGCTGAAGAAGTTTGGTTTTTCCTCTGACACTTTCCAGCAGAGACATCTCAGAATTGCCTAAATTTGAATATCTGAAATTCAAACTACTGTTCTCTAGAAGTCTTAGGATAAATGTATGGTGATTAAAGAGAGCTGCAGCTGTACTCGTTACCAATGAACTAACTCACCAAAGAGTTTTGGACCAAAAAAAAAAAAAAGAGCTTTGGACCAACTTTTAATAGTATATTGAAAGCCGCTGCATTTTGTCTCTAATTGCTTATTATTTATTTTGGCTTCATTACCTGTCATGGCTCCTACATGTTCCGTCTCAAGAGTAGGACTTGGACAAGGGTTATCCTTCGCATGTACTCCCAGAGTCACCGCGTAAAATAATAGGTACCTTTTAACAACCTATTCTGCATGTCTTAAAGTGCTCGTAAATCCTTCCAAACCTTATTCCTCCTCCATCAAGGTTGATTTTCAGATTCTCAATATAATCATCTTTATTAACTTTAATTGTATGTTTAGGCAGAATTCCTATGTGAAATTGGGACCATAAGCATTAAAATGTATAAGCGTGCAGAGAGAGGACCAGGGTAAATAGAAAATCAACAGACCGAAGAATTAGGAAGGACCTCTTGACGGGTGGTCTTCTGCTAATTGGGCATAAGTGGCATCAACCACTTATAAATGGTAGACCAGAAAGACACTGACTCAGTTGGAGCTGAGAGTTCCTTTTGGAGAGTTGAGCATTATAGGGACAGATGGGGACTCATCCAAGGACTGTCCCTAGGGAGATGCAGCAGTGCACACAAAGATAGCGATGGAGGTGGCAGAGAGGTTGACTGAAGAGTTTGTGGTTGTCACCAAGAGATAGCAATATAATTGATGAAAAGATGCCAACAGAAGAAATCTCCTTTAATGGTAAAGTATATGGAATGTACTGAGGCAGCCGTCTAAAGCAAGAGATGATAAAGCATGTTCCCTGGTGGTCCCTGGTGGAGGAACTGCTTCCCAGATCCCCAGAGTTCACCATGGGGATGTCCAGCTCTAGTTGAGTGCAAGGATTCCACCAGGCACGAGATGCTGTCTTTGCCCTCTCACGGGAGGCAGGGGGTGCATAACCGTCTGCTGTCCTCTGGAGCCTTTGGCCATAAGCCTGCCCACCCACCTGATGGGAGGAGTTGATGCAGGACACCCCAGCACGGTCCCTGCAGGAGGGGGTGGAAGGCCAGTTCTCCGGGAGCACCCTCCCCAGGCCCAGCTGCTAGGCATTTCATAGAGGGGAAGACACACATGAGAGGAAGACCCCAAAGGTTCTGGAAGGGGAGTGGGGAGCCGAGGTGCTGGGAGGTGAGAAGGGTCAGACAACACAGCTTAGTGGAGGGCACCTCCGTGGGGAGAGGTGGGGAGCAATGGGAGGCCAGTGCTGGGCGAGCAGCAAGTTCACCTGAGACCCAGAGCTTGTATTGTGTTTGGGTCAAACCTCCCACAGAGGCATTGACTGCCCTCATTCATTTACAGAGAGGGCATGCAGGCTAGCGGAGATCCTGTGCTCTTCCCTCTTCATCAGAAAGGGCATAATTTTCATACAGCATATGTTTTTCTGTGCAATGAGTGTCAAAATCTTTGCAGCTAGGCAGCTGCATTGCTGAGAACTCCCCCTGCCCCCCAGCCCCACCCTCCCTGCTATTATAAAAGAATAGGTTGCTGAAGGCACCTGTAACCATCTCTTGCTCCAGAGGTGGAGATTCGGAGATAAGGGAGCAGACTTCCATGGGTCTTTTTAGGCAGAGTATTTTTAAAATTCTGACCACCATGAGATGACATTGCAGGATCCTGAACAAGAGAAAATGAGCCTTTTCGTCTTTCTGGTTCATCGCGGTCATCGTCGTGACTTTAGCACACTGATACCAAGTGCATGCACGTGGATTTTGTCTTGAGAGTTGGTTGCCAGCAGGCTGTAATGGATTCGAGGGGTGCAGTAAAGAAGGCCAGTTGTTGGCTTAATAGCATCGTGGAGCTCCTTTCAGAAGATAAGGCGGCCAGCCAGGCAATGTGCTCTACACTGATCTACACTGAAGATCTACTAACTGATCTTCCAGGAGATCAGTTAGTCTCTGAGTAACTTGTCCTAAGTGACGTAGCTGGAAGGTGGGGGAGCTGAGATTTGAGCCCAGGTGGATGTCTCCACCCAGCAATTTGCCGGGGTGCCCACGTGGTGTGGAGAAAGTTGGCCACGAGGCAGATGGAAGCGTGTAAGCCCTACGTGTGCTGCTTGCTTCTCTGATGGACTTACTGTTGCCCCTCTCCTGCTAACTTTATAGAGAGTTTTGGCCAATTTTTCAGAAGTGGGGATGTTTAGGGATTGGGTGAGCATCAGCCACGGAATTGAAGTCACTGGAGCGAGGCTGTTGCTGACTGACCGATTTCAGAAGTTTGGGGCTGCCTTCCAGAGGCATGGTGTGATGTGTGGCTGTTTGCCAACAGCACCAAGCAATTAATTCTGACATTGTCTACCCAGAGACAGCATCCGATCCCACAGGTTAAGGGCTCAGTCCCACAGGACTGCACCCGCACTTCAGATGCTAATCCCAAATCCAGGTTATCACCTGGGCTTCTAGTTAACTGGCTATAAATGTGCTAATTTCCCACACCGCTTCCTTAGGTTCGATTAATTTGCTAGAGTGGCTCATAGAACGTAGAGAAACACTTACTTACATTACCAGTTTAGTGTAAAAGAATATAACTCAGGAACAGCCAAATGGAAGAGATGCTTAGGACAAGGTATGTGGGGCACGGGGAGCTTCCATGCTTCCTGAGCACCACCGTCCCCAAATCTTCACGTGTTCATCAACCTGAAAGCTCTCTGAACTCTGTCCTTTTGGGTTTTTAAGGAGGCTTCATAATAATAGGCCTGATTAGTTAAATCATTGGCTATTGGTGATTGAACTCAATCTCCAGACCATCTCTGAAGATGAGGGGGTAAGTCTGAAAGTTCCAACCCTCTAATCACAGGGCTGGTTCCCTTGGCAACCAGCCCCTCCTTAAGTTACCTAGGGGCTTTCTAAAACCCATCTCATTAACATAGCAAAAGACACCATAGTTTCTAGTCACCTAGAGAAATTCGAAGGATTTTAGGAGCTCTGTGTCAGGAACTGGGATGAAGACCAAATATATGTTTCTTATAAATCCCAATATCATATGTGGATCCTGATACAAGGCTGTCACTGATCAATAGAGACAAGTTTAAAATGAGTTCTAGCAGTTACACGTTCCTATGGCCAATGAACAATCCACTTTTCCCTCCTGTTTCGAATTCGGAGTATTTTCAAGATAAAGAGGAGAAAAGAGATGGTGATGGAGTGAAGGACTGAAGGAAGAAGGAGGAAGGACCCCAAAGCACAGGTGGAGGTTTAGGAGAGGGACCAGTTTTCCCGAGACAGCAGATGTTTGTAAATGGGTAGGACGTAGTAAAGAGTTCTCGCCTTACGGCCTTGATTTTCTCAGGGACGGACTCAGAGATTTCTCCTGAGAGGGAGAAAGAAGAGGTAGGGGTTTCAAGGAAAGAGATGAAAGTTTGGAAGAGCCTCTGGGGAGAATGAGAACAGATGACTAAGGAATAGGCCTCATTGCCCTGAGAGAAATAAAAAGTAAAAATAAGACTAGGCTCTGTAACTGTGGCACAGGAAGAAGTGAAGGGTCCAGGACATTAGGTCAAGGTGGCATGGCCAGCAGGCTCCAGCCCCCAGCTGGAACTGATATAAAAGGCGGCAGGATTTGGACGCTGGGCTCCTCTGACCTGGGAAGCTCCTGTCTTTTTGCAGACTGCTGAGACTACCCGCCTCTGGACGTGCCTTTTGAGAAATAAGGGAGACCCAGTGAAGCCATGGCCCCTGACATCCTTGAAGGCTTGCATATACTTTGCATTGTTTTCTGGGTGAAGGGACGGCGAAACAAAGTAGAAGTTTCCATAGCTGGGTTGCCATTCCTACCAGTCTTCAAATCCAGACCAGCCCTGTGGTCAGCCCTGTTCCTGTGGAATGGCCAAAAGACTGGGGCAGAATGACCTCAAGTGTAAGAAGTTAGCAGGGAAAGACTGAGGCAGGCATGAGAAACTTCCCAAGTTCCTGGAGTGCTGTAATCCAGCCAGGGCTTTCTGTGGCTTTTGAGCTGCAGGCACGATGGAAGATGGCATCTGTGTGATTATTTGGGGGCACTGGAGGGGATCAGCTGGTGGATTAAAAAGGAAAAGTGGGACAAGGGGCATGCTGTGCCTCAGAATTACAATTCCAGGAATACCAGACTACTCCTTACTAATTTGGAACAAACATCAGAGGAGGTCAAATTTTTCCAAGGCAAAAATTTTTTTATCTCAATTTTTCCAAGTGAGATACTAAGGTAGAAGGGCAATTAATGACTGCTTAGGTAAAGAGGACTCATCCAGTGGTGCTCCAGTGGGCCATCTCCAGGGCTAGATTCCTGCCTGGCATCTAGGAGATCTTGAAGGATGTTCTGGAGGAAGGAAGTGTAGGAGACCAAGACTCTAACTAGGTAGGAGACAATTAGTCTGGTGGGGAGCAATCTAGAAATGGAACTGACGGTCAGTGGGAGGAAACGGAAGAATGGGTCTGGTGGCCTGACCCCAGGACTATGACATCGTCATAAGCATGACAACACATTTAAAAAATATAGAAAGAAGAAGGAAAGCTTGACCTTCTCCATCATTATCCCATCCTGTACTCGCCAAATCCTAGCTGGATGAGCTCCATGGACCCAGGTGGTCCTAATATCAGGCCCATCAGAAGATAGGAGACTCTACCTCTTTCAAGGTGTTAGTAAAGTGGAGGGGTTGGAAACATATTCTGGGGTTTTTTTCAATATGAGAAGTCAAATGATAGCTGAATAACCCCTGTCATTTTCAAAATGTGTCTCCTATTTGATGAGAAGCTGGAAGGACACATTGCATAAGAGCCAGATTGTCTAGAACCCATTATTTGGTGGTTGTGATTGTGGGAGACCAGCCAGCATGAATTGTGGACCCTATTAGGGAACAAGTGGGGGAGTGACAGTTTCTTCTCTCACATGAAAATCCATGTCATAATGGTGGGTCAGGTCCACTCAAAACTTCTCACCTTACCTCAACTGTCCCATTAGTTTAACACTTTGTCATTACCTATACAGCAGGCAGAGTGGAGGAAATCACAGCCCTCATCAAAAACAAAAGTGGTGGTTGTGTAGAGGAGGACGTATATATCACACTAGATAACACTTCCATATTCATTCATTCATATTCATATTCATATTCCATATTTCACATTCAAGTGTTCACACTAGATAACACTTCCTGCACTTGGGGTCTCTCTTTGAGACAATGGGACAAGAGCAGAGAATGTGCCATATTGGCCTATGTTTTCAGAAAGCTCTTGAGAAAAACCATCAGGTGCAACAATTAATGTAAAAGTTAGCTATAAGACCTTTCATAATACGGAGGGCCCAAAGACCGTGGGAAGTAAGACCAATTCTTATTCTAAAATGATAACACTCTTAGGAAGTATGTGGATATCATATGAAGTTTGGCTTCCTGCAGTGGCTAAGTTGTTTTGGACAACCTCCTGCTAAGAATAACTAGAAAAGTTAGGCAAAATAATAAAAATCTGTTTGAAGGGATTGAAAAGCTACTAAGGAAGTGAACATTTGTTAGGTAAGATCTAGAGGAAGAAAGAAGCCAAGAGAAATGAGCCTAGTATCCGAGGCTCATCTTTTTCCTTTCAGACAATTGTCAATTCTGAAAGCAAAAGCAGAGGCTGAGGGGCTCAGAAGACCTTTTTGGGGTTTCACAGGGACAAGGGGGACAAAACTAGAGTTCGGAGTGTTCCAGGGAGGATGGGCTCTGGTAACCAGACTTATGGTTTGGACCCTGAGAAGCTGGGGGCATGGTGAGGTCTACGAGTAAGGATGAGCTAGAAATAGACCAGTACTCACAGGACTAGAGCTCAGTTCCAAATCAATTCAGTCCCTCATGGGATTAGGTTAATTGCCTCAGTCTAACTGCCTGACAGAACCAGAAGTAAATTTTCTCTGGAAAAAATACGTCATCCACAGTGATACATAAATGAAGTAAAATTCTATTCACTCATGAAAAGAGAATTAAAACGGAAAGCAAAGAGATGTAATTTATCTTCAGGAGCGCTAACAGACGAAGAAAATAACACAAAATCTAGTGATGCTGACATTGGTGTTTTCATACTAGATATGAGTATCTTTGGTTTCTGCTGAGACTTACTTCTAAGCTTGATCTTGCTGCCTTTTTGGAACATGTGAGTTCACACCTCTCCAGCTACGGTGACTGGACCTTGGGTACAAACCTGTCCCGACAGGTACCAATCCACCGCCTTGGCTGAGTCTTTCATATTCTTTTCCTCAGGAATTTGAACTAAGATATACTGAATCAGTCAGGAGGAAATAGGTGAGTATGAGACCTATAATATCATGAAGATTTGGGGTAGCTTGACATCTTACACTGTTTACATGTCAATAAGTCAGAAGTAAAAGCCGTTTAGCAAAGAGCAACAGTAAGAAGCAGGTATGGGATGTACAGTTGCCTGAGAGACGGATGGGGCAGCTTTGTTCCCACAGTTCCAGGTCCACAACCCATTTTCCCAGCTCTTTGTTCTGCTTTTCAATGTCTTTTTAATATCCATAAGACTACTGAAGACTTGAAATAAACTGTCTTTTATTAGTTAAAAAAATATCATACAGAACCTCATGCTATGTCTACAATTTCTTGTACACAGTGTTAGCAATCAGTAAAAAATAACCAGGCCTACAAAAAGGACAAGATTTTTTTAAGGGGGAAAAATCCATAGAAAAAAGATCCATCAGAGATTCAGATATTAGGGTTATCTGACATGGAATTTAAATAACTGTAAATGAATATTTATAAGACAATTTCAGCAGAGAACTGGAAACTATAAAAAAGAATCAAATGGAAATTCTAAAACTGGAAAACTTAATTCGATGAAACTGACAACTCAGTGGATCAGATTTAACAGAAGATTAAACATGACGTAGACAGAATTAGTGACTAGAAGATGATGTCAGAAAAAATCTAGATGAAAGCACAGAGAAACTTAAAAAAATGTAGAAAATATAGAGACAAGTCAAGAGATTTATGGCACAGCGAAAAGCTCTAAAATACACATAATTTGAGTCCTAGAAAAAGAGGAGAGAGAAAGCAGAAGCAATATTTAAAGAAATTATGTTCAATAATTTCCCAAAAATAATGAAAGATGACAAGCTCCAATTAAAGAGTCCTACAAACACCCAAGCAGGACAAATATAAAGAAACCAGACTTAAGTACATACAAGGAAAACTTCTGAAAAAACAAAGAAAATTTTAAAAAGTAGCCACACCTGTAGGTAGCAACTGTAAAATATTATAGACAAATTAAAAACAAACAACAACCAGAGGCACTGGAGAGTAAGCAAAAGCAGAATCTGAAGGGAAGTTGATGCCATTTTTTATAGCGTTTAGTCTAGGGCATGCCAAAGTCTGTACCACGTGGGATGAGTAAAACATTGTTAGAAATCCTACAATCTTTCAAATAACCAGAGGAAAGATTTCAGGGCAACCATAGCCCCTAGAAAGTAAGAGAGGAATCCCAGAAACAGAGCCAAAAGGAGAAAGCCCAAATTCTGAGTATAAACTCGGCCCAAATCTTCACCTAATCCCTGAACCATGCATGTGCAGTGCAGTTTGCAAGGAGCCCAGCTCAAGATAAAACTGCTAAAATGAATTTTGAGTTGCCACACAATAGAGTTTGCCATTTGAATGGAAGCAGGTTAACACTCTATGGAGGAACTTAACAGAACCCAGAGTTTCCACAACAAAACAGTCACAATATCCAGGATACAGTCTAAAATTACTTATGAAGAACCCAGAAAATATAACGGAATCTCAAAAGATGACTATCAGCAGAGACTGGTCCTGAGATGATCCAAATATTAGAATTAGTAGACAAGAATTTTAAAGTGGATATTATAACTAGCTCAACATAAAAGAAAATGTGGTCATAATAAGGGAAAGGATAGGAAATTGCAACAGAGAAATTAGAATATCTTGTAAATACAACAAAACGAGAATTCTAGGATTAAAAAAATTCAAAACTGAGGGCTTCCCTGGTGGCGCAGTGGTTGAGGGTCCGCCTGCCGATGCAGGGGATATGGGTTCGTGCCCCGGTCCGGGAAGATCCCACATGCCGCAGAGCGGCTGGGCCCGTGGGCCATGGCCGCTGAGCCTGCGCGTCCGGAGCCTGTGCTCCACAGCGGGAGAGGCCACAACAGTGAAAGGCCCGCATACCGCAAAAAAAAAAAAGAAAAAATGTACTGTATCCTTTTGTGCACTTTCCTGTATGTTTTTCTTAATAAGAAGTCAACAACAGAAAAACCTTCCTACAAAAAAAAATGAAGCAAACCTTCAAGCTTGGATAACCCACCGATGAATTCTTCCCAACATTTGAGGAAGAGATTACACTAACATTTTGAATCTTGTTTTATAATCAGTGTAATCTAAGAACTTTACAAGAAAGAATACTATAGGTCAACTTCTTTTGTGGCATATGTGCAAAATCTTAAAATATTAAATCAAATTTGATAAAGAGTATAAAGTTGGGTTTATTCCAAGAGTGAAAAGTTACTTTTGAAAATCAATCAATGCAATTTACTATATTTACAACATGAAGGGGAAAATCATATAATAATCTCAAGAGTTAAAAACAATTTCAGTCAAGCATCTGAGGTTCATTAATTATGTATCTGATGATTCATACAGCTAATCATCTGAGAAATACAAATTAGAACCCAGTGAGATGCTTTTACTCAAACCCTGGAGTGGCTACGATGAAACATAAAATGACTGACAATCCCCAGGTTAGTGAGGAGATGGAACAACTGAAACTCTTATCCATGGCTGGTGTGAGTAAACTTGGTACAAATGCCATGGAAAATCATTTGTCATTATCAATTAAACTTGAACATACACAATCCCTGTGATTCATCATTTCCCCCCCAGGTATAACTCACCAGACATGCTCACGCACCTGTGCCAAATGATACTGAAATGCAAGTTCAGAGCAAACCACCCCTACATGCAACAGCATTGGTGATTATCACAATTCTACTACCAAGTGAAAGAAACAAGATGCACCTCACTCTCTGTAATTCCCTTCAAAACCAGAAAAACTAATTTGTAGTGTTAGAAGTCAGGACAGTCGTTACCTCTGAGGAAGAGGGAAGGACTCGTCATTTGGAGAGAGAATAGGTGGTGGGCGGGGATGAAGTTCTAAGGTTCTGGTAGTGACTTGTTTGTCTTAGGATGATTGTCTTTTTTCACTTGGAATAACTCGTGGAGATGTACACAATATTTGTGCCCTTTTTAGGTATCTATATTCTGCTTCAATAAAATAATTTATATTAACATAATAGCATAGGAAATTGTCCATTTTACTGAAGTTCTAAAATCTTTGCATTGCCATACAAATACTATCTTGGTTTCTTTTTTTTTTTTAATTAATTTATTTTTGGCTGGGTTGGGTCTTTGTTGCTGCGCGCGGGCTTTCTCTAGTTGCGGCGAGCTGGGGCTACTCTTCGTTGCGGTGCACGGGCTTCTCATTGCGGTGGCTTTTCTTGTTGCAGAGCACGGGCTCTAGATGCGCGGGCTTCAGTAGTTGTGGCACACGGACTTAGTTGCTCCGCGGCATGTGGTATTATCTTCCCAGACCAGGGATTGAACCGTGTCCCCTGCATTGGCAGGCGGATTCTTTGTTTTTGTTTTTGTGGCGGTACGCAGGCCTCTCACTGCTGTGGCCTCTTCCGTTGCGGAGCACAGGCTCCGGACGCGCAGGCTCAGCGGCCATGGCTCACAGACCCAGCCGCTCCGCGGCATGTGGGAGCTTCCCGGACCGGGGCACGAACCCGCATCCCCTGCATCGGCAGGCGGACTCTCAACCACTGCGCCACCGGGGAAGCCCTGGCAGGCGGATTCTTAACCACTGCGCCACCAGGGAAGTCCCTATCCTGGCTTCTTTTTCTGAAAGGCAGCAACAATTCATCCTGTGAGTATATAAACCCTAACATAGCCCAAGAATCAAGGCAGTGGCTGCAATGTATGTGGAATGTGAAGCATCCAGATAGATCCCTAGGCTGTCACAACAGAGCCACAGGGCTGCCAGGAACCTCAAGGACCAGAAGATGATTTAAGAAAATCCCTTATGCGCCAAGAGCTTCGAAGAAGTCTCAGTTAACAAATATCCCATGGGCACTCTCCTCCTCTGCTGACTGGTCGTCATGGATCACAAGCAATCGAGGCATGAAAAGCTTGCTGCCAAAATTACGGCACGTGATATCTGCTGAGCTCTTTTTATGGTCCAGGCCCACTTTGCAGGCAATAACTTTCTTAGTCCTCACTATAACCTTATTATTCTCATGACATGGATGAAAATATCAGAGGCACAGACTGGTGTAGCTATTCCCACAGGGTGAAGAGACAAGGTTTGAACCCACCAATCTGGCCACAGGGTCCCTATGCCTAACTTCTATCCACGTAGCTGCTCCAGGCTAATTAGCAGCTTTACAAACTACTCTTGCACACATCTCAGTAATGGGATGGAAGGAATACAATTTTTTTTATGCACTGGTAGAATGTTTTTCCCTCCCAAAGAACATATGATATATTTTTTCCTCTGTTGGCTGTGGTTAGAAACTCATCTGCGTGGAAAGCCCTTGCTTTAGCAAGCTTTACAATAGAAAACTCATGTTCCTGCCTAGTCGAGGGGGAGGCTTGCGATTAGGGGAGGCTGCTGACCCACTAGAAGCTTCTGACCTCAGGAGAGCTTGGCTGTGACAGTGAGTAACTCTACCCGTTTCTGGAAGCAATAGAAACCCTCTCTTTACAAAGCCCTGTTCTGCTCAGCCGCCTGTCCAGTTCAAACCCTGATTCTTCAGGAAGAAAAGAGATTATAGACTGTGAATCATTTTGTAACATCAGACTTTCCTCAGTGGAACACCGTTTAAGTGTTTTGGGTTTTTTTGGTCTGGGCTTTTTTGGTTTTTATTTATCTCTTTATTTGAAGATACATGAAATTCTGTGAATCTGTTTTTTGTTTCTCTGATGAGCAACTGGGCCAATGTAGGGACCAGAAATCCAGATTTTGACACTTTCCCTCCTCCTTTAAGCTGTTAAAAACATTCTGCGTTTCTAAAGTTTCACATTTTGGCTTGATCTGACTTTATCTTATAGTAACTGAAAGCTAGTTACTTCAAATTAAGTTCTAAGCAAGTAAGTGTCCAAGGATACACTAATAGCTAAAATATTATGCATCATGTCCTTATGACTCATTTCTTTCTGGAAATGTGTTTCTGGAAATAGTTGATTAAAGAAAGTGACTTAAGAGAAGATAAGTCAACCCTGACACAGCTCAGATTGTTTAGGGGTGCCGGGCTGTCTGGGAAGTCTGATTCCAGCCCAGGTAACTGTTGGGTGTCAGCAGATGGCAAAGTGTTTGCCAGGATAAAGTCTGACCGAAGCCAATGTGAATTGTAACTGCTGCGGTGTTTCTGCTTGTCTGGGCAGCGATCTCAATATGTGAGACCTGCTAGTCTGGCTCATTTCATGCAACTTCATTATATGAATACTAATTGTATGGATTCTCTTAGATGCCTACTTGGTGCCACAAACAACTCAAATGTCATCAAATAGTTTAAGAAGAGGCATAAAAAAAAAAAAAAAAAGAGGCATAGAGGACTTCCCTGGGGGCACAGTGGTTAAGAATCCACCTGCCAATGCAGGGGGCACGGGTTCGATCCCTGGTCCAGAAAGATCCCACGTGCCGCGGAGCAACTAAGCCCGTGCGCCACAACTACTGAAGCTCGTGCGCCTAGAGCCCGTGCTCCACAGCAAGAGATGCCACCGCAATGAGAAGCGCGCGCACCGCAACTAAGAGTAGCCCCCCCGCTCGCCGCAACAAGAGAAAACCCGTGTGCAGCAACGAAGACCCAATGCAGCCAAAAATAAATAAATAAGTAAATAAATTTATTGAGAAAAAAAAAAAAGAAGAGGCATAGAATGACAAGTTTACTATGAGCCAGCCCTTCCCAGATTCTAGTTTCTGTTTCTTGGAGAAGAGCTGATTCCAGTGTTCTCAGTGGAACAGAATTTGGATTCTGTTGTTTTCCTGTTGCGTCCCCAGATTGCAGCAGCAACCAAGAACATACGACTGGGATGCTTTGCTTATTGCTTATGACCTAGTGATAAAATGTTTTGTCCCTTACCTAAATTTAATTTTTTTTAAAATAATAAGTGAGCATAGTTATGAATTATATAATTCAGAGAGGATCCTAATGAAAACCAACAGTCACCTGCATCACTCATTCATTCCCAGCTCAGTTCAAGCCAAACTGTGAAACTTTGCAAATGCAAAAATGTGCTTAACAGCTTAATATACAAGAGTTAATATGCAAGAGTTTTCTCTTGCTGTTTGATGGTTTGTTCTCCAATTTCTCTGTTTACTACTGAGTCATGTTATTCAGTTGGTTTATCATATCTTTCTCTTTAATGTTTTGGGCCTTAATCAAATACGCGATGACCTGGCAGAAAATCTGCAAATTCCCTTTTCTTGAACCTATCAGAGAGCTGAGGTTGCAGGTCAACCAACTATCTTGAAATCTAGGGAATTCCCTGGTGGTCCAGTGGTTAGGACTCCGTGCTTGCACTGACATGGCCTGGGTTCAATCCCTGGTCGGAGAACTAAGATCCCGCAAGCTGTGCAGCACGGCCAAAAAAGAAATCTAAGGAAAGACAGGCACCTCCAAGGAGGAATGGGCTGTGAGCACTTACTTGGCCAGGGCAGATGCTTCTAGATACAGTACAAGTTGGTAAGAAGAATTCAACTAAGATTTTTAATGAATTGCTAAGGGCTGAATGTGACTAGCATAAAAATATGAAACTCCTTGGAGCTACAGAATTTGCACCGATTTGCAGGTTCTTCACTGGAGCTCACCAGGTGCTCACAGAAAGGCTGGGGACAGGACAGTGACGACGGTTTGGATCACGGCCAGGAACACTGAGTTTAGGGAGTCACCTCCTTCAGAGCAAGCCTGCTCTTTGTCTTCGAGGAGGCGTCGCCTCATTCCTTGAGCTGCTCCCAGCAGACACAACCCTGAGAAGTGCCCTGGGAAAGGGGCTGAGAGCTTGCATTCTTGGTACACCCAGTAGGAACTTGCAGGCACCCACATGGCCGAGCACCTCTCCCGACAAGGTCAAGAACCAGTCTCAGAGGACCCGGCCCAGAGAGTTCTTCCGTTGAATAGGGAAGATCGCTTTCCTG
>NW_021703777.1:65423543-65474312 GCF_005190385.1 Monodon monoceros | reverse complement strand
AAAGAGAGGTGTGGAGGGAGGGATTTGGGTTACACGAGACCAGGGGACACTGAGGGCATCAGGTAGGATTCTAGGAGGGGGTTGCCTCAGACACTACCCCCTCCCACCGACCTGGGTCCACCAGAACCAAACTGCCTCAGCCAGGCCAGGAGGAGGGAGCTGGAAGGTAGCTTTCCAGAGCTGCTCTCTGTACCACTGTGCTGTGGCTCAGACCAGGCAATCCCGCAACGACCCAGAAGGGGGTGCACTGGACCTAACTTACGTGACTCCCCGGATTGCTTTGGCCACGTGCTCCTGGGCCCAGCCATGGGGCTGCTGCCAGCCGTGCTGGACCCTTTCCACCCTCTGCTGCTCTTTTCTCGTGGTAGGCAGCCTGCGCCAGTAATGCACAGCTCCAGCAAGCCTGTTATTGTTAGTGACCTGTTACTGACCTCACCCCGTAACTGTTGAAATGTGGGCCCCATGGGAGCCATTGTGGCTGACGCCAGGGCCCCACCATTTTCAAGTCCAGATGCAGCATGATTTGACAGGGATTTGGCTTCCCTGAGTGCTGAACCGAGGGGCCTGGAACACAACGCAGAAGCGCAGGAGAGTCTTGGCTTGTGAGGTAGAGTTTGAACAGGGAGGGGCAGGAAGTGGAAGGAGCCAGCGGATGCATTCCTTGCCTTTCCTCCTTTCCCCTCAACCCACCCCCTCCCCATCCCACCTCTTGACTAGTTCATGACTCCAAGATCTAAGCAGCCACTCTGGAGATGTCCATGTGCCTGGGCAGCCAGCTGTGTTTCCGTGAGCATTGTCTGATATTTACATTCCCTGTCCCTTGCTTCAGTGACCTTTTCCTCTCACTCTGTTATCCCGCGGATTGTTCTCCAACCCCATCCCTCCCTGCCAATAATACACTGGCTTTTAAGTTTTCCTGCATACCTGTTTTTTTTAGGGACCCCAGGCTCAGGCAGCAAGTGTAGAGGTTGGTTAAGGTTTTTCCTGGGGATCTCGCCCCAAAGCAGATCATAGACGTTGGGCTGGGTGGCCCTCGGTGGAGGGCTTTAGGGCTAGAAGCGCAGGCAAGTCAGGCCGACCTCAGTGTTTGTGAGAGCCTGGGTGAGGATTGGCCTGTGAGGGACAGACCTTGACAAAGCCAAGGAAGGGACAGCCAGAGAATGACAATAAGATGTGCAGCCACTGGGCAGTCAAGGGACACCTTCTGCAAAGCCCAATTTGAGAACCCTTTCTCCCAAAAGCCCCAAAGACAGAGCGTGTCCCTCATATACCCAGGCACTGACAGGAGGAAAAGAACAGAGAGGAGACAAAAATCAGAGAGATGAAGTCATTCTAACGAGGCTGCTCAAGCCAGTCCTGACAGTTCAATTACTTTTCAACAGACTAAAATTTTATTCAGAAAGAAGGCAATTTAGATTGGAAGAGATAGAAATATTTTTGTATTGGCAAATCTAAGTTGTTCCTGCTAGCCCAGAAGAATATCAGTTACAGACGAAGGAAAGAAAGCACATTTACTCTCCAAGTCTGCGTGGCTTTTGAGTGATTTTGTGGGCCTGCTATAATTCACGGGAGTACTAGGTGAGAGCCAAGATTATAGGTCTAAGGAACATCAGAAGTGGTCCTGGATGGGCAGACAGCTGGCCAGCACTGCTGTTCACTAACTTCGTGATTGGGAGGTCATTCTTTCTTATCTTGAAATGTGGCTGTTTGGCCAGATCCGTGGTTCTAAGGCAGAGGTTGCAGACTGCAGGTGCCCACAGGGGCCAGGCAGGTAATGAAATGGGTGAAGAGGACCCGATGGGAACTGTGTGAACTGGAGTATGTTTGGCCCGTATGAACAGGCAGCCACTCCTCGACTCCCACAGAAAGGAGGGTGTGGTGTTCCCAGGTAATAGCTTACATTTACTGAGGCAAATAGATGATCTCATTTTTTTTTTTTTTACTTCTTTATTAGAGTATAATTGCTTTACAGTGGTGTGTTAGTTTCTGCTTTATAACAAAGTGAATCAGTTATACATATACATATATCACCATATCTCCTCCTTCTTGCGTCTCCCTCCCTCCCACCCTCCCTATCCCACCCCTCTAGGTGGTCACAAAGCACCGAGCTGATCTCCCTGTGCTATGCGGCTGCTTCCCACTAGCTATCTATTTTACCTTTGGTAGTGTATATATGTCCATGCCACTCTCTCACTTTGTCACAGCTTACCCTTCCCCCTCCCCATATCCTCAAGTTCATTCTCTAGTAGGTCTGTGTCTTTATTCCTGTCTTACCCCTAGGTTCTTCATGACATTTTTTTTTTCTTAAATTCCATATATATGTGTTAGCATATGGTATTTGTCTTTCTCTTTCTGACTTAACTTCACTCTGTATGACAGACTCTAGGTCTATCCACCTCATTCTCATTTTAAGCTCACAATAACCCTGTGCAGGAGCTACTATCACTATATCCCTATTTTTCGGTTGGGGATGATAACTTGAGTTGCTTTGAGTCCTGAGGCACAGAGAGGTGAAGTAATCTGAAGGCCAAACAAGTAGAAAAGTGGCCGAGCTGGGCTTCAGACTCGAGAAGTTGGGCTCCAGAACATGCCCGGTAGTGATAACACAATTCTGATGATTTTGTATGATTATTTGGAAATGGAGATTTTAAAAAATTTCCAAAAATGATACAAATATTTAAAAATGAACTCATTTACAGAATAGAGGCAGACTCACACACTTAGAAAACAAACTTACGGTTACCAAAGGGGAAAGGTGGGGATGGATAAATTAGGAGTTTGGGATTAACAGATACACACTACTATATATAAAACAGATCATCAACGAGGACCTACTGTATAGCACAGGGAACTCCACTCAGTATTCTGTAAAAACCTACACGGGAAAAGAATCTGAAAAAGAATAGATACATGTATATGTATAACTGAATCACTCTGCTGTACACCTGAAACTAACACAACGTTGTATATCAACTATACTCCAATATAAAATAAAAAAATTTTTAATTAAAAATAAAACATTTTAAATCTCCCAATTTAAATAGAGTTAAAAAGAAAAATACTCTGCAAGCCAAAGAAGACCGAAGTGTGGGCCAAGATATGGCCTGTGGGTCGCCAGCATGTGTTTGGCCTTCCATGAGTGTAAGTTAGGCAGTATCCTTGGAAAGCAAAGTTTTTGGGTTTTTCCCTCAGATATTCATAGCAGTGTTTAAACTTGTGTGTTTCTCTTCAGAGCAGTGAAGTTGGGCACCTACACACTCTTACCAACAGTGTTTTCATTGCTCAACACATTTCCGGAATTCTTCTTTTGGAATTGCCTTCAGAAAGGTTTATAAACCAGCTATGTTATTTTGTAACCATATCTCCTTTTTTGATGAAACTAGCACTTCCCTGCGTGAGTCCAATCATCTTCACCAGATGTGGCTCTGAACCACTTTCAGTTATTTCCAGAAATCACATCCATTCCTAGTGCATGGCGACTTACTGCCAGGGGAATCATTCAGAAGAATGTGTTTTCAAAAATCATTAAAATAAGTTTATAGCTTTCAGGATAACGACATTTAAAAGGACACACCAATTCATCCCTACATGTTCTTATTGGTTAAAAAAACAGCCACTAATATCAGGCTTCATCTCATTTATATTAGCTGGGTCAGACATTTGGAGAGGTGATAAGATATTATCCCTTGTAAATTCTGCCGTACGCAATCAATCATCTCTCTTTCTCTCTCTCTTTGGTGCTAAGAATTATGACAAGGTACAGATTTAAATGGTTTAGGTCTACAATAGGATAATATCTGAGATCTTGAAAAGATGAACAGTGTGCATTAGTTTACTTTTTCTAGGCTTTTTGCTATGTACGAGGTGGCTCTGTGCAGCACAGCATCTCTAAATGCACCTGTTATGTGCAGTTTTGTGATCTGAAACAAATTCCAGTGTAGTTACTAGCCGCATAGAGAGTGCAGTTTTCCATAAGTTATTTAAATGGGAAAAAAACTACAGAGGAATATGAAATAAAGAGGAGCAGCAGCAGTGGCCGGTTGGACAGATCATCCTGTTTCAGTTGCATCCATTCTCAACTCACAGCCTCCCCGGAAGTGGGGTAGGGGAGGCAGGGCGTACTCAGATTCGACCTGCTACCCCTTCTGGATTAGAGTGAGTAAGACTGGTTTCCAGCTAGGAGGTGTTATTCTGTCTCTATTGCATCTATGCTAGAATCCATGTATTTTCTTTTTGTATTTTAAACCCATCTTCTTCTTACCCTAAGCAAGTATTAGTGCATTTATTGCTGTTTCCTGCCCAACAGTTTCTAGACTTGGATTTTATGACCTGAAATTTTTCTTTTAATGGCAGGGATTGACATAGCAATGTCAACTTCTAATATTTCCATGTAAGGATATTAAAAAAAATACCATCTATGATGGCCACCTTTTGATGAAAGAAAGGTGATTTTAACCTTTAAAAAAGTAAAAGAAGACACAATCCTAAAATAAAGGATGATGAAAGAGATTTATCTCTTCACACCCTACATGATCACACCCATTCTTGAAAAGAAAATAACAAGCGTTGGTGGGAATGTGGAGATATTGTAACCCGTGTTCCCTGTTGGTGGCAATGTAAAATGATGCCGCTGCTATAGAAAACAATACAGTGCTTCCTCAAAAAATTAAAATTTTCATATGATCCAACTATTCTACTTCTGGGTAAATACCCATAAGAATTGAAAGCAAGGTCTTGAAGAGATTTGTACACCCATGTTCATAGCAGCACTATTCACAATAGCCAAAAGGTGGAAGCAACCAAATTGTCCATTGACAGGTAAACAGATGAACAAAATGTGGTATATAGATACCAAATAATACATAAAAAGAATGAAATTCTGACACATGCTACAACATAAATGAAACTTGAGAATATTATGCTAAGTAAAATAAGCCAATCACAAAAAGACAAATACTGTATGATTCCACTTATATTAGGGACCTAGAGTAGTCAAACTCAGAGACAGAAAGTAGAATGGTGGTTGCCAGGGGCTGGGGAGAGGAGGATATGGGAGTTATTGTTTAACAGGAACAGAGTTTCAGTTTTGCACGAGGAAAAATTCTGGAGATGTGTTGCACAATAACGCGAATATGTTCAACGCTAACTGAACTGCACACTTAAAAATGTTAAGATGGAAAATTTTATGTTTTATATCACAATTAAAAATAAAAAGTAAAATAAAATAAATGAAACCATCATTCTCCTCTTCAAAACAGAACAAAACCCACCCTATGTGAGTGTATCTCTTGCATCACTCATATCTCAGCAGGCTGGTAAAACTTCATCACAGTTGGGCACTGATCTTCAGTGGCTGTTTGGGAATCATTGGGCCAAGAGGCCTCATGCTTCTAGGAGGGAGCCGAGGTTCTATGCTAGAAACAGAGAAGGAGCAGTGAAATGTCCCTTGCCTCAACCAACAAGGGAGTTTACCTGGGACAGGGCAGCTCTGTGGGAGGAGCCTGGCTATGTCCCCCAGGCAGTGGAAGTCTGCCAGTCTCTGGCCACTCAATTTCAGATGAGGAATCTGACTCTGGAATTTGTAAGCTTATTTATTTCCCTCAGCATGTGGTAACAGTCAACTATTTTAAGGACAACCATTCATCAGTGGAATGGATGCTGGCTGAGTGTTGGGGCAGGGATCTGGAGCGCCCCCTGCTGCTTTACCGGGTGCTCTGCCTTTGCTGGAGGGTTTCAGGAGGCTTGGGGAAACTGCTGAATGAATACCAGTGTTTCAATATCTTACACGCGCCCCCCCCCCAGTTTTATTAAGGTAAAATTGAAAAATAAAAATTACTAGTATTTACAGTATACAGTGTGATGTTTTGATATATGGATACATTGTGAAATGATAACCATGATCTACTCAACATATCCATCACTTCACATAGTTACCATTTGTGTGTGTGTGTGTGTGGGTGTGTGTGTGTATGTGTGTGATGAGAACATTTTGCCTGACAAAATTTCAAGTATATGATATTGTTACCTATAGTCACCATGCTATACATTAGATCTCCACAATTTACTTATCCTGCATAACTGGTACCATTTTACCAACATCACATCATTTTTCCTTCCCCACCCCACTCCCTGGCAACCACCATACTCAGTACTCTCTGCTAGTGAGTATGACTTTTTTAGATTCCACATATAGGTGAGATCATGCAGCATTTGTCTTTCTGTGCCTTGAGTATTTCCCTTAGCATAATGTCCTCTAGGTTCATCCATGTTATCACAAATGACAGGATTTCCTTCATTTTTTTTTAAGGCTGAATAATATTCCATTGTATATATACACTACATTTGCTTTATTTATTCATCCATAATGGACACTTCATTAATGCCATATCTTGGCTATTGTGAATAATGCTGCCATGAACATGGGAATACAGATATCTCTTCAAGATCCTGATTTCATTTCCTTTGGATATATACCCAGAAGTGGGATTTCTGGATCATAGTGCCAACTAAAAATAGGCATTTGCATCTGCTTCTACAAGGATTAAGTCACAAACTGCTGTACAGCTGACCATCAGTGCACTCTGAAAGGAGGTCAGTGTGGAGATCAGGAATGAGGCACTCTGCTCTGGGAAAAACTGGCAGAACAGGCCTTCAGATAGTTAGATATTTTCAGGAGACGATTTTATGAGCCCAATTCTTGCATCTCCTCATATCCGGAAAAGCACTAAAATCATTAGTGGTGACCTCTGCTCCTCGTGACTAATAGCAAGCCTCTGCCAACATGTGTGCTTGATTGCATATAACCCTCTTCACTAAAATCGTATATAATACTGACCTCTCCCCTACCTCTTTGGAGCAGTTTCTCAGAGCTATCTGAAATGCTGTCTACTGGGCTATAGTTCTCATTTAGCCCCGAATAAACTTAACTCATAACTCTCAGGTTGTGCATTTTTTTTCTGTCGACAACAGATAGTTAAATTTTTAACTTTTTGAGGAACCTCCATACTGTTTTCCATAATGGCTGTACCAATTTACTTTCCTATCAACAGTGTGTAAGTGTTCCTTTTCTCTACACCCAAAACTTGTCTTTTGTCTTTTGATAATAGCCATTCTAACACATGGAGGTGATACCTTATTGTGGTTTTGGTTTGTATTTTTCTAATGATAAGTGATGTTGTATTTTTTCATATATGTCTTCTTTATGACGTTTTAGGTCCTTTGCCTATTTTTAAACAGAGTTATTTGTTTTCTTGCTATTGAGTTGTTTGGATTCCTTGTATATTTTGAATATTAGCTCCTTACCCGAGGTACAGTTTGCAAATATTTTTTCCTGTTCCGTAGATTGTCTATTTACTCTGTTGATTTCTTTGCTATGCAAAAGCTTTTTAGCTTGATTCAATCCCATTTGTCTATTTTTGTTTTTGTTGCCTGTGATTTTTGGGGTCATATCCAAAAAATAATTGTCCAGACCAAGGTCAAGAAGCTTCTCCCCTATGTTTTCTTCTAATAGTTTTACAGTTTCAGGTCTTATATTTATGTCTTTAATCCATTTTAAGTTAATTTTTTTATATGGTATGGGACAAGGGTCTAGTTTCATTCTTCTGTATGTGGCTATCCAGTTTTCTCAACACCGTGTATTGAAGAGATTATTCCTTTCCTATTGTGTGTTCTTGGGCCTTTGCCAAAGATCAATTGCCTGAAAATGCGTGGATTTATTTCTAGAGTCTCTATTCTGTTCCACTGGTCTATTTATCTGTTGTTATGCCATTACCATACTGTTTTGATTACTATAGCTTTGTGGAATATTTTGAAATCAGAAAGTGTGGTGCCTCCAATTTTGATCTTTTTGTTTAAGATTGATTTGACTATTTGGGGTCTTTCATGGTTCCATATAAATTTTAAGATTGTCTTTTCTATTTCAGTGAAAAATGCCTTTGGAATTTTTTTTAATTTAATTTAATTTATTTTTTTATACAGCAGGTTCTTATTAGTTATCCATTTTATACATATTAGTGTATACATGTCAACCCCAGTCTCCCAATTCATCCCACCACCACACCCCATGCCACTTTCCCCCCTTGGTGTCCATACGTTTGCTCTCTACATCTGTGTCTCAATTACTGCCCTGCAAACCAGTTCATCTGTACCATTGTTCTAGGTTCCACATATATGCATTAATATACAATATTTGTTTTTCTCTTCCTGACTTACTTCACTCTGTATGATAGTCTCTAGATCCATCCACGTCTCTACAAATGACCCAATTTCGTTCCTTTTTATGGCCGAGTAAAATTCCATTATATATATGTACCACATCTTCTTTATCCATTCATCTGTCGATGGGCATTTAGGTTGCTTCCATGTCCTGGCTATTGTAAATAGTGCTGCAATGAACACTGGGGTGCAGTATCTTTTGGAATTATGGTTCTCTCTGGGTATATGCCCAGTAGTGGGATTGCTGGGTCATATGGTAGTTCTATTTTTAGTTTTTTAAGGAACCTCCATACCGTTCTCCACAGTGGCTGTATCAATTTACATTCCCACCAACAGTGCAAGAGGGTTCTCTTTTCTCCACACCCCCTCCAACATTTGTTGCTTGTAGATTTTCTGATGATGCCCATTCTAACTGGTGTGAGGTGATACCTCATTGTAGTTTTGATTTGCATTTCTCTAATGATTAGTGATGTTGAGCAGCTTTTCATGTGCTTCTTGGCCATCTGTATGTCTTCTTTGGAGAAATGTCTACTTAGGTCTTCTGCCCATTTTTTGATTGGGTTGTATGTTTTTTTGATACTGAGCTGCATGAGCTGTTTATATATTTTGGAGATTAATCCTTTGTCCGTTGATTCATTTGCAAATATTTTCTCCCATTCTGAGGGTTGTCTTTTCATCTTGTTTGTAGTTTCCTTTGCTGTGCAAAAGCTTTTAAGTTTCATTAGGTCCCATTTGTTTATTTTTGGTTTTATTTCCACTACTCTAGGAGGTGGATCAAAAAAGATCTTGCTGTGATTTATGTCAAAGAGTGTCTTCCTATGTTTTCCTCTAAGAGTTTTATAGTGTCCAGTCTTACATTTAGGTCTCTAATCCATTTTGAGTTTATTTTTGTGTATAGTGTTACGGAGTGTTCTAATTTCATTCCTTTACATGTAGCTGTCCAGTTTTCCCAACACCACTTATTGAAGAGACTGTCTTTTCTCCATTGTATATCTTTGCCTCCTTTGCAAGGATAGATTAGTTGACCATAGGTGCGTGGGTTTATCTCTGGGCTTTCTATCCTGTTCCATTGATCTGTATTTCTGTTTTTGTGCCAGTACCATATAGTCTTGGTTACTGAGGTTTGTAGTATAGTCTGAAGTCAGGGAGTCTGATTCCTCCAGCTCTGTTTTGTTCCCACAAGACCACTTTGGGTATTTGGAGTCTTTTGTGTCTCCATACAAATTTTAAGACTTTTTGTTCTAGTTCTGTAAAAAA
This sequence comes from Monodon monoceros, assembly GCF_005190385.1. Classification (NCBI taxonomy): domain Eukaryota; kingdom Metazoa; phylum Chordata; class Mammalia; order Artiodactyla; family Monodontidae; genus Monodon; species Monodon monoceros. The sequence continues at coordinate 65,464,841 of NW_021703777.1, read as the reverse complement.
TGCCATTGGTAATTTGATAGGGATTGCATTGAATCTGTAGATTGCTTTGGGTAGTAGAGTCATTTTCACAATATTGATTCTTCCAATCCAAGAACATGGTATATCTCTCCATCTGTTTGTATCGTTTTTGATTTCTTTCATCAGTGTCTTATAGTTTTCTGCATAGAGGTCTTTTGTCTCCCTAGGTAGGTTTATTCCTAGGTATTTTATTCTTTTTGTTGCAATGGTAAATGGGAGTGTGTCCTTAATTTCTCTTTCAGATTTTTCATCATTAGTATATAGGATTGCAAAAGATTTCTGTGCATTAATTTTTTATCCTACAACTTTACCAAATTCATTGATTAGCTCTAGTAGTTTTCTGGTGGCATCTCTATGTATAGTATCATGTCATCTGCAAAGAGTGACAGTTTTACTTCTTCTTTTCCAATTTGTATTCTTTTTATTTCTTTTTCTTCTTTGACTCCCGCAACGGGAGAGGCCACAACAGTGAGAGGCCCGCATACCGCAAAAAAATAAAAATAATAATAATATTAATTCTTCCAATCCATGAACATGATATATATTTCCATTTACCTGTGTCTTCTTCAATTTCTTTCATCAATGTTTTATAGTTTTCAGTATACAGATATTTCATCTCCTTGGTTAAATTTATTTCTGAATATTTTTTGGTTTTGATGCTATTGTAAATGGGATTTTTTAAAATGTTATTTCTCAGATAGTTTGCTGTTAGTGTATACAAATGCTACTGCTTTTTGTATGTTGATTTTGAATCCTGCAATTTTACTGAATTTGTTTATCACTTCTAATAGTTTTTTAGTGGAGCCTTTAGGGATTTCTATATATAAGATCATGTCATTTGCAATATTTCAATGTCTTTATAACCAGTAGGATCACACTGGTGAATACCAGTTCAATACTAGTTTGTCCATTAGGTTCTTAATAAAGAACCTTAATTTTTCAAAAAATTACGAAACTCTGCTGCACTGAACTGAGGAGGGAGGAGATTTGTTTGTATCTGGAACAAGTTAGCTAAGGAAAACAAAGTGGCTTAGATCAGGTGTATGGGCTTAGTGCGGAGTCAGGGAGGAGGGATGGTGAGCAGCTGGCCAACTGAAAAATCATGGAAGAGCTAGGTAAGCTGTGGTAAGGATGTGGGCAGAAAGGTTAAGTTGGAAAGAATAAGTGGCCACCTCTCCCTTCCCTCTTTTCAAGGGAGTGTGCAGAGCCTTGGCATACATGATTAACCTTGCAAACTCTAATAAAAGTAAGGACAGTTAATGGTTTATCTTCCTTCCACCACTCTGTTAGAGCTCAGAGCAAATCACAAAGCAGATTTTCTGAAGCCAGCAAACTAGATAAATGGCTGGTTAGTTCAGGGAAAAGTTAGCTTTCGTACACAGTCAGGCTCAATAGCTTTTTGGCATCTCATGGGCACATCTCAGTGTAACCTGCTTTCTCTTCTTCCATCCGGAGGTGATGATACTGACAGACAAGGAAAGCTGAAAGCCAAACAGGAAATAGAAATAGCAGCAAAAGGCCTGGAGAGCATCCATGAAGACGGAGCGGTAGGCAGCACCTTCCATCGGAGAAGCTCGACCATCACAGTTTAAACCTGAGAATCCTCCCACACTAGGGGTGGTGGTGAGCCCCCAGTTGGGAAGAGAGGCACAAAATTTGCTCCCCTTCGCCACTGGAGCCAGCACTAGCACGTCTGCTTAGAGGAGTTAGGCCACTTCCCCCAAAGCACTTCCCTGGGCACTAACAGCAGAGCCAGGGCTCAAACCGAGATCTCACCCCAGAGCTGTCCTCCTCACCAGTGCACCAGAGCACATTGTGATATATCACCCAGAGTGTAAAAAGTGTCCACCTGGAATGGGGGTTTGGGACAAAGGAGAGGAAAGGATGGGTGAGAGAGATTTTTGCAGAAAGCACTCCAAAAGACAAATGTTATTCATTTTTCTCAGCCCAGCAGTCTGAAAAAGCATAGTTCAAAGATCAATGACCAATTAGTATCCAGCTGCTGAAAGAAAACAGTGCTTTGACCTTAGCAGAAAGTTACATAAACTCTCCTCAGGGCAAGAGACCTCTTAGGGAGAATTAAGAGGTAGCATAAACACAGCTCATTTGGGAAGAACCTGACGAACTTTCCTGTTTAATCCCTAGAATTCCACTGAAAGCTGCGATGGGTGGGGCAGCCCAGAGGGGGGACTCAGCAATAGCTCCGGAGGTTCTGGGATTAGGCGATCAGGTTTCTAGAGGTATCTCAAGCCAAAGACAGTGGGATGGTGGTGGTGTTGGGGGTGATTTCCAAATTCTTCCTCTATGCTTCTGTATTGCTTTCTGGACCCAAGCTTGATAGTTGCAGTAAAGGCTCTGGCTTGCTCAGGGTCCCTGGCACGTGGTGCTTTGTTTGATAAGCACGGATGTGGTGTGGCATGTTGGAGAGAACTCTGAACTTCTGAACTTCATTCTGGTCCCAGCCCTGAGTTAAGGGCTGGCTGACCTTGGCTGTGCTACTCTGAGCTGACTTTTGTCATTTGAAACACAAAAGTGTTGGGCTTGACTAATTTTTAAAAATTCATTCCAGCCCTAAAAGGCTATGATTCTGTGACACAAATATTTTCATTTCCTAAGTGAAATGAAACTTTCCTAAGTTTCACACAGAAACTTTGATGAAGCAAGTCTAACTCGCAAGTAGAATAACAGTAACAATAAACATTTGCTTGGTGCTTATTAGTGCCAGACATGGTTGAAACGCTTTATAAATGTTGAATCATTTAATTCTTACATCGGTCATTTGAAATAGATAATATTATTATCTTCATTTTGCAGATAAGGAAATCAAGGCACAAAGTGGTTATGTCAGCCTATGGGGTAGGCGCTATTCTTATCCCTATTCCATGGATGAAGACACTAAGGCATACAGGTGGGGATGTGCTGCTAGCTTTTGGCAGAGGGTGGAAAGGGTCCAGCACGGCTGGCAGCAGCCCCATGGCTGGGCCCAGGAGCACGTGGCCAAAGCAATCCGGGGAGGACATAAGTTAGGTCCAGTGCACCCCCTTCTGGGTCGTTGCGGGATTGCCTGGTCTGAGCCCCAGCACAGTGGTACAGAGAGCAGCTCTGGAAAGCTACCTTCCAGCTCCCTCCTCCTGGCCTGGCTGAGGCAGTTTGGCTCTGGTGGCCCCAGGTCGCTGGGAGGGGGTAGTGTCTGAGGCAACCCCCTCCCAGAATCCTACCTGATGCCCTCAGCATCCCCTGGTCTCGTGTAACCCAAATCCCTCCCTCCACACCTCTCTTTTCTCCTCCTTCTTCGTCTCTTATCCCCTCCTACAATCCTTCAAGGCTAGAGGGGCAGGTTCTGACCTTTCATTTCCACTATTTCACATCGTCCTGTTCAAACAGTAAGCCCGTGGCCCAGGCCTGGTGGGCAGGAAAGCGATCTTCCCTATTCAACGGAAGAACTCTCTGGGCCGGGACCTCTGAGACTGGTTCTTGACCTTGTCGGGAGAGGTGCTCGGCCATGTGGGTGCCTGCAAGTTCCTACTGCGTGTACCAAGAATGCAAGCTCTCAGCCCCTTTCCCAGGGCACTTCTCAGGGTTGTGTCTGCAGGGAGCAGCTCAAGGAATGAGGTGACGCCTCCTCGAAGACAAAGAGCAGGCTTGCTCTGAAGGAGGTGACTCCCTAAACTCAGTGTTCCTGGCCGTGACCCAAACCGTCGTCACCGTCCTGTCCGCAGCCTTTCTGTGAGCACCTGGTGAGCTCCAGTGAAGGATTTGGCGGGGAGGTACTGATTTGGAGCATTTACCTCTTTTCTCATTTTAGGCAGCTTGAATCAGTGCCTGCTATGGAGCCTGAACATGTACAGAGCCAAGTGGCTAAGTGTTTCTAGAAACAGTCAGCTCTTTATTGGCTTCCTGGCTCCAGGTAATCTGATTTGTGATTTCATAAAATCTCCAACAGAGCAGTGGGAGGAGGCTGAATTATTAGCTATCCTTACTGTTAAAGTTTTTAAGATATTTTTTTATGCCAGGGTTGTACATACTTCCTTGAAAAGATTTTTCGAAGTGAGAAGACAGATGAAAAATCTCACAATTAGATGCAGGGAGGCCCTGGGTTGCTGGCTGTCCTCACTGTCCCGGGTTTGTAGACTGAGGTGCTGAGACCCATGGAGGATTATAGAAACCTGCTCCTGGCCCTTGAGGAGGAATTCAACACATCCTCCCTGATGGGAATGACGGAGATTTATAATAAAAGGCTCCTACTGGGGCATGACTGCATTTAGGCACATGGGTCATGTCGAAATCAAGGTGGGGGCCCAGTATGGGTGGGAAGCCAGGGCAAGTTCAGGGCTTTGGTTAAAGCACTGAAAGGGGCCGAGGAAGGTATGTCAGACTCAGGAGACGAGGGTAGATAGCACCGAGGACCTAGAAATCCCAGGAATCTTTACCCAAGCCCTTTTAAAATACACTCACAAGTGGCTTTCCCTTTACCAAAGCATAGAAGAGTTGGGTCCAAGCAGCCCTCTTCCAATGGTGAAAATTGTCAGAGAGATAGTACTTGGTCACTCTATCTATTGAAATTTTATGAAAACGTTTTAATCGAAGAGAAAGTTAGACTGAAAGTCAGGAATAGTTAACATTCATCTAATTACAAAAATTTTTAGAACATGAGGATGCTTCCCAAGAGATCACAAAAAGTTATTATTAGAGGAGATTGCATTCTTCTTTAGTGATTTCTGCAAAGTGAACAGTCTAGGACCTCCTTCCCATCACTAACATGTGTGTCCTTTCTCATAGAAGTATGTCAAAAATCACTTTTTCTGGCTTCAGTTGAAATTTATTTGTTCAATCAGAAATGTTTATTGAGACACCAAGGGGGGAAAGGGGAGGTGGGATGAATTGGGAGATTGGGATTGATATATACACTAACTAATATATATAAAATAGACAACTAATGAGAACCTGCTGTATAGCATAAGGTACCCTACTTCACTTCGCTGTACAGTAGCAGCTAACACAACACTGTAAAACAACCATACCCCAATTAAAAAAAAATGTCTGTAGAACACTTACTCTGTGCCAGGCACTGTCCCCAGCCAGTGACCAAGACAAATCCAATTTTTGCTCTTACTGGGAAGACAGGCAATAACACCAGGAAGTATTTAAATAAACAATAATTTTATAGATAATTTTAGGAGGTATGAATGTGATAAAGAATGCTTTGGGTGGGGTGTGCTACTTTATTTTCTTTTATAAATTTATTTATTTTTGGTGGCGTTGGGTCTTCATTGCTGCATGGCCTTTCTCTAGTTGCGGGGGAACGGGGGCAACTCTTTGTTGCAGTGCGCGGGCTTCTCATTGCAGTGGCTTCTCTTGTTGCACAGCACGGGCTCCAGGCACGTGGGCTTCAGTAGTTGTGGCTCGTGGGCTCTAGAGCGCAGGCTCAGCAGTTGTGGTGCACGGGGCTTAGTTGCTCTACGGCATGTGGGATCTTCCCAGACCAGGGCTCAAAGCTGTGTCCCCTGCAGTGGCAGGCGGATTTTTTTTTTTTAACGTCTTTATTGGAGTATAATTGCTTTACAATGGTGTGTTAGTTTCTGCTTTATAACAAAGTGAATCAGCTATACATATACATATATCCCCATATCTCCTTCCTCATGCATCACCCTCCCACCCTCGTGGCAGGCGTTTGTACTGCTGGTGAAGGAAGCTTGTCTTCCTGAGTCTTTCCCTCTGAATTCTAAGCGGTATGAGGGCAGGACGGCGTCGCTGTGGGTCCAGCCCCGGCCCCCATCCTCACCCGGTGGCCCTCACTGCATTTTGCACATGAGAGGCTTTACGCTGAATGGAGGGGTAAATCCAAGCGCGTTTCCGTGCCTATTCGTGTACAATTTAGCGAGCCAAAGTCGGCCTGCCATAAATACTTAGGGGTTTAAAAATGTGCCACCGAGTTAACGGAAAGTAATTCATCCCAGGCTGCTGAGTCAGCCAAAGTAAAAGCTGATACATTTTGAAGCCATGAGGTCGGGGAGTTGGTGGAGTTACATGCGCGCTGTGACCTACCGCCGTTGGTAGTATTTACCCAACGGAAGGATCTTAGGAGCTTCTCCAACGGAAACTGCAAGCTTTTACATAACCCACTCTCCCTACAAGTAACTCTTTGCTTCTGTGCAAGGAAATGCTTTTGCATCTATTTGGTTTTCTCACGGTTTCCCCCCACCCCCCACTCTTGGCAACAGCGGGCAGGACTTGTTCTAGGTTTTCTGCTCCCTGGATTTGGGTGTGAGTGAATTTCCATTTTTACTGCTTGTAAATCATTGTCTAGGCTTTGACGAGACACTTTTGCTGGCATGGGCGGCATGTGCTTAAATGCCTCATGCAGGACATACCAGACATCTGATCACTGCCTTGGAGGCAGCAAACGTAATGTTCACTCTCTCACACCCTTGCTGGAGTTGCAGACTCTCTCAGGACCTTGCGTGGAAGATATTTCAGCTCCTTTTTATTTGAATGTTAAACTAGGGTTGCCAGGTAAAACACAGGTCACCCAGTTGGATCTGAATTTCAGCTAAACAACGAAGAATATTTTAGTAAAATAAGTCCCAAATATTGCATGAGACACACCTACATAGGAAGAGAGTATTTGTTGCATACCTGAAAGGCAAACTCAGCTGGGCGTTCTGTATTTTTATTTGCTAAACATGGCAGCCCTAATTAAAGAGAAAGACAAATATCATATGATATCACTTATATGTGGAACCTAAAATATGGCACAAATGAACCTATCTACGAAACAGAAACAGACTCAGACATAGAGACAGACTTGTGATTGCCAAGGGGCATTGGGGAGGGAGAGGGATGGACTGGGGGAGTTTGGGGTTAGTGGATACAAACTATTTACACAAGGTCCTACTGTAGAGCCAAGGAACTATATCCAATCTCCTGGGATAAACCACAATTGAAAAGAATATTGAAAAAGAATATATATGTGTGTATAAGTGAGTCACTTTTCTGTACAGCAGAAATTAGCACAACGTTGTAAATCAACTTTACTTCAATTTTAAAAAAGAGAATAAAAAAAAATCACAGTCCCAGCCAGCTCTGCGGGCGGACGTGCTCCTTCTGTAAGCGAGGCGCTGAGTGGTGAGTTGATCTCACGTCAAGGTGTCCTGCGGCACCAGGTCCCTCCGTGCTGGGAGCGAGGCCGCATGGGCAGCCGCACCTGGGGCTGGCAGGAGGCAGGGAGGCTGCTCTCAGAGCAGAAGGCCTCTGCCAGCCGGGTCGCGGCTGTCTGTAGCAGGAATAACTCCAGAACACGCAAACACACTCAACTGCTTGAGTTTAAAAAAAAACAAAAACAAAAAGGAGGGTGGGGAGCGGTTTAGCAACCTAGGGCTGTTTTAGATTTTACCGCTCTTGGGGTTGTAGAGTGTCCCGGTTGCCCCAAAGCTGAGTGCGCCCAGCCCACCTGAGGGAAGGAGCGGGGCGAGAAGGGATCCATCCGGAGGGAGAACCATCCAGAGAGGGAGAACCGCACGGCTCCCCTGGATCCGGAGGGAGCGATGGAACGGGGGTACGAGGAAGCCTTGACCCTCGTCTGCTCATCTACAGAACGTTGGAAGGTGAAGTTCGGGGCTGGAACTGTGGAAAGCCCAGGGCTACACCCAGCTGCTGGGTACCACCCCCTGTCCCCGTGCCCGGAGCAGCGAGGACAACAGGCGTGGCGTCTGCTGCAGCAGGCGGCCGGTCTTCTTGGGAAGGAGCGTCTGGAAGATGTTGTGACATCCTGAAAAGAATGTTTTCTAAATCTTCTGGGTGGCAGAGACCCCGGTCAAGCAACCCAGCTAGCGGGGGAGGCAAGGATAAGGATTGTCCTTAATGGTGCGGGACATCCAAAGTGAATTCTGGTTGGAAACAAGGACTAGCTGGGTGACCTTGGGCACATCAAATTACGAATCTGTGCTTCAGTTTTCTCCTCTACAGCATAAGGTTATGGACTCTGCCAGCTCTGATCCGTTATTCACCGGGAAACGGCTCCAAACTGGAACAGTGCTTCCCCAAAGTCAGGTCAGTTAGTTACCTGCGCCAGCTATTAGAAAGAAGAGAATGACAAAGCTGGGAAAAAAAAAAAAAAGAGGGGAAGCGGATTTGTTATTTCCTGCATAATTATCAACATTATTTCTTATCATCCAGCATCAGAAGTTTATTCCCCTTGCTGAGGGATGGCATTCTGAACGTGAGCAACATTAATAATTCGATGCTGAGGCAAAACAAAACTATAGTTATCGTGATTTTGGTATCTAAAGATGTCCATAGAGTCTGGAATCATAGATGATACTGTTTTACTTTAAAAATATTTGGCAGATTGAAGATATCTGTGATATTATTCACCCATGTTTCTGGAATGTATATATATGTATGTATGTATTTAGTGTGTGTGTGTGCATGCATGTGAGAGAAAAAGCAAATATGGCAAATATTAATAATTAGTGAATCTAAAAGTAGTCAATGAATGTGTATGTAGCTCTAGGTTTTTCACGAAAACGAGCTTTTAAATCAATGAGATATAAGAAATGACTGCAATATTTACATTAGTTATTAAGGGCATTAAGTATATAGAAAGACGGCTTTACATGAACGTAAAGAATTTATGGAAGGGACTTCCCTGGTGGTGAAATGGTTAAGAATCCTCCTGACAATGCAAGGGACACGGGTTCCAGCCCTGGTCCGGGAAGATCACACATGCCAGGGAGCAACTAAGCCCGTGCACCACAACTACTGAGCCTGTGCTCTAGAGCCCGTGCTCTGCAAAAAGAGAAGCCACCGCAATGAGAAGCCACCGCCATGAGAAGCCAGCTCATGGCAACGAAGAGTAGCCCCTGCTTACCGCAACTAGAGAAAGCCCGCGCGCAGCAACAAAGACCCAACACTGCCAAAAATAAATAAATACATTTATTAAAAAAAAGAATTTATGGGAAATATCTAGTCTTATTTTTCATTTTTGTTCATTTTGTAACTTTACATTTGATTTGAAAACATTACTAATTTCTACATCACATCTTAGGCAAAAATTGCAGGAACCCACGGGTTCACTCCTTCTAGGTACATCTGCTATTGAATGAATGGGTTACAATGCTCCACCCAGAATTGGTCAAGGCCTTGCTAATTCTCCTTGTTTATGAGCTACACCAGATTACTTTTCATTAAAACTGAAGCATCACCTAAGTGTCCATCGACAGATGAATGGATAAAGAAGATGTAGCATATACATACAATGGAATATTACTCAGCCATAAAAAGAAACGAAACTGAGTTATTTGTAGTGAGGTGGATGGACCTAGAGTCTGTCATACTGAGGGAAGTAAGTCAGAAAGAGAAAAACAAATACCATATGCTAACGCGTATACGTGGAATCTAAAAAAAAAAAAAATGGTACTGATGAACCTAGTGGCAGGGCAGGAATAAAGATGCGGACGTAGAGAATGGACTTGAGGACATGGGGTGGGGAGGGGGAAGCTGGGGCGAAGTGAGAGAAGCATCGACATATATACACTACCAAATGTAAAACAGATAGCTAGTGGGAAGCAGCCGCATAGCACAGGGAGATCAGCTCAGTGCTTTGTGACGACCTAGAGGGGTGGGATAGGGAGGGTGGGAGAGAGGCTCAAGAGGGAGGGGATATGGGGATATACATATGCATATGGCTGATTCACTTTGTTGTACGACAGAAACTACAACAGCATTGTGAAGAATTATATTCCATAAAGATGTATATAAATCAAAACAAAACAAAACGGAAGCATCAACTCTGTGTTTAATTATTTTGATGAAATAATTCACCAAGTAAGGATTATTTGAAATCTGCCTTTTCCTTAATTTCTGTTCACTATTTAATGCTGGAACGTAGGGGTGGGAGTTACATATAAAGCATGACCCTTGCTCTCAGTGAACTTGCAGTCCAGACGATATAGGACACGGGTTGCATAAGGACTGATGTTCTAGTTCTGGGGATGGAATTGGAAGCAGGGCCTTTTTTTCTCTAAATTAGAGTGGATCTTTACGCAGCCCCACGGGGTGCAGGTAAAACACCAGTAAGCTTCAATGCCATCTCCAGCCCTTCTGGGAAGAGCAAAGCTTGTTGTCAAAGAAAAGGAAGAAGGACTAGTTCTGACAGCCTGGAGTCTCCGGGTGGTACCCAGTGCACCACCCAGGGCACACCCTATTGCCTTGGGCTACCCTGCAGAGAAAGTCAGAGGGCCCTCTGTTTACTGCAGTCAGTGATGTAGTCCTGACCGTATCAAGAGAGGTCAGCTTTCAGGGCCTGGGCTGCGTTGCCACCATAGCCCACTAATCCTATAAAAATACATGGCTGGAAGCCCCACGCTTACATTTCAAACAAATATTGGGGCCTAAGTTTAAGCTGCTATTTAGCAATCGAGTTTCATCAGCCAGCTTCTTGTCTCAATACATTTGGAGAACAGTCTGATGACTAAAGAAAGCAAATCTGAAGTCTTGTAACGTGGTGTTTTAGGGAAGCTCCTGAAGGAGACAATCCAGGGACCGCTGCCAAGACACAGCCGGGTCAGAAAAACCATGCGGTGCAAGGCAGAGTGGAATAAAGGCTAAAGAGAATTACAAGGTATGCGTTTGGGGAACACAGAGAGAGAAACGAGGAAGGTTGATTCTGGAACAATGAGAAGAGGCTTCATGAAGAGGGGAGCAGCTTTTGAGGTGGGTTCTGAAGGGTGGGTATTCACTGGCAAGTAATGGAGAAACATAATTCTTGCACTCAGGAACAGCCAGAGATGGAATAAAATGATACTAGGAGGAAGCATTTAGCCAAATCCGGACTGTAGGTCACTCTGCAGGAAATTTACCCTGTGTCTTCAGCGAGTCAAGGGTATGGAAAGAGGTGGTAGTGGAGTGAGGATTCATCTAGATTTAAAAAGACCTACTGCACCTCATTATAGCAGAATTCTCTGCCTTCCCTTCTTTCTTCTGCCTCCCCCTTCCTCCCTCCTCCCTTCATCCCCTCGTTCATGTATTTGACAAATATTCATTCAGCACTCACTATGCGACAGGCACTGGGTTAGTCAATCAACTCTGTGGATCCTACCCTCATGATGTCTCTCCAGTTGGTCCTTTCAGTTCCTCTCCCGCCAATCTTCTATCAATACCTTTTCCACAACCTGTAAAGCTAAGGTGAAAATTGATTTGGAATCAACAAATCCCACAGAGCCTGGACAGAGGCCATCTGCCCAGGGGAGGGCAGATGCGTGGGACTTCACGGAAAGGGCTCCATAGAAGAGAGCTCACAGACAAAAATCATAAGACATGTGGGGAAGTCACATGGCAAGAAAGACAAATAGAATGTTATACACCCCAGAGTAATATAAGCCCCTTTTTGAGAGAAATAGGGAACAAAAAAATTAAGTCTCTTTAAGAAAGGAAAATATTTTAGTTTAAAGGAACTGTGAAAGACAATTCCTGTCCTGAGAGGAAAGGAAAGTCCCCGAAGACTTTTTTTTTTTTTTGCGGTACGCAGGCCTCTAACTGCTGTGGCCTCTCCCATTGCAGAGCACAGGTTCCGGACTTGCAGGCTCAGCGGCCACAGCTCACGGGCCCAGCTGTCCCGTGGCACGTGGGACCCTCCCGGACCGGGGCACGAACCCGTGTCCCCTGCATCGGCAGGTGGACTCTCAACCACTGCGCCACCAGGGAAGCCCTTTTGCCTATTTTTAAATCAGGATGTTTGTTGTTTTATTGTTGAGTCATAAGAGTTTTTTATATATTGTTGATACAAGTCCTTTATCAGATGTATTTAAAATTTTTTCTCTCAAAAAAAGGGAACTGTGAGCAGATGCTCTTGCACCTAAATGTACATTTGTTTAATTGGGCATCATATGCAAATAATACCTTTGTTGAAAAGAGAAGGTGTTGCCACCAGTACATATTTGCTAAATGATAGGGTTGAGACAAAGTCTCAGGTCAGTGAGACTGCCTATCTCTGGTGATAATTGTTTTTGGCTGTTTCCCAGCCATTCAGTGTAAAGCCATCAGAACTCTCTTGTTATCAGACTGTTTTATGATAAAAGCTTCTTTTGACCCACGTGAAATGTAAACCTGTATTGTTCATTTGGATGTCAATAATCATGAAACAGATTTTAGAGAAGTTTAAAAAGTCACAAAATACAGGTAAGAGATAGTAAATAGAAAAAAATGGTACTTGTTAATGACTGCAAATGTAAATAAACTTAAAACAAGTTATGTTTTCTCCTTTCTCTGCTAAAAGCTGTTTCTGTTTCTACTAATACTTTAGGAAGTACATTATAATTTCTGGTATTTGAAACAGTAGCATGGTAAAGATAAGGCTTTCAACAATCTCAAAACCTAAACACAACAGGAAGCTTTGTTTATGTTTCAACCCCAATAAATCAAAACAAAGATAACAAAATAAATCAAAATCAAACTGTTTGCTGAGTAGCAATCAGTAATGGGATATGTACAAATACAGCTGCCGAACACTGCAATGTTAAACCTTATTAGTCATCCAGTAGCCTTATTATCTGTGTTAATATTAACATTTTTACTTTAGACTTATTTTGTGTGGAAGGATAAAACAAGTAGTTATATTATTTGATTTTAAGTTATAAATAAAGCTATGACAGCAAATTATGAAAGAAAAGGAGTTAAAGTTAGGAAGAGAAGCTAAAAGTTTTAGCAGGTATGTCACAGAGCAAATGTAAAACTAAACCTTAAAAGTGTTCATGTGAACTCATATATACAAAGGAGACCTTTTCTAACTCTGCCTCTAAATAGCCCAGCTACAGTTACCCCAATACTACACTCAACACAGATAATCTATTCTCCATTCTTATGCCTAATTTTCATATGCTAGTATAGTATATTCCTCCATGTTCTGGTCAACAACATAACAGACAACCCTAAAACTTAGTGGCTTAAAGCAACAATCTGTTGATACTATTATCTCTCACATTTCTGGAGGTTGACAGGTTCGGCTGAGTTGTTCTTACTTTGGGTCTTACAGGGTGCAGTCAGGTGTGGCCTGTGGCTGAAGTATATATATCTTTATTTTATATATATATATATATATATATATATATATATTTTTTTTTTTTTTAATTTGGCTGTGCCACGAGGCTTGCAGGATCTCAGTTCCCCCTCCAGGGATTGAACCCAGGCCACAGCAGTGAAAGCGCTGAGTCCTAACAACTAGACCACCAGGGAACTCCCTGAAGTCATCATCTTTAAATATCTGACATCCGATGGGGAGTCTGGAACAGTGGGGAGCTGGTTGGGCATCTCTCTCGCCACACAGCTAGCCTGAGCTTCCTTACAGTATGGTGGCCTTAGGGTAACTGAACTTCTTATGTGGTAGCTGGCTTCACCCAGAGCGAGCATTCCAAGGCACCCAGGCAGAAGCTGCAAAAGTTCTTATGACAATCTTGGAAGTCCTACAGTGTCGCTTCTGCTGTACTCTATTGGTTAAAGCAGTCACAGGTCAGCTCAGATTCGAGGAGGTGGGAGAATAGTCTCCACCTCTCAATGTACCCTGCATATACAAAGAGAGAAGAAATGGATGGTTTCACAAAGCATGTTTCTACCGTATGAATTAGTTCATGTGCAATTAAAGAATGATGTCAGTCTAACCTAGAAGTCAAGTTTGATCATATCAGATTTTTTCTAGGCAAGGGGAGCCAGAAGAGGAGGAGTAGAATTGGAACCTTCAGCAGGAAAGAAAACAATCCCACAATTCAGTGCTGTACTGGGAGTAGGAATCCTTTAGCTGTGTTTTGTGAACATTGAAAATGAGCACCTGCATCGGGCTCTCTGGGGAGGCCCAGAGAGGTGCACCCCAGCCTTGTGCCACTTTTGGCTCCTGTGCCTGGGAAGTTCCTGGCTTGGAGCTGGTTTGGGCTGGATTGTCCCAGCACCCCCACCCCCACCCCCAAGCTCTGCTCTAACTAAACTGTGGCCAGCATTGCCACTCAATGTTTATGTGAATTTTTAATGTCTACTGTTGTAGCCTCTAGGCATGTCTAGCTGCCTGCCTGGGTGGTCCAAGGTGATTTCCAAGGTACCAGTGATTGTTTTCCTTAGTCCTTTGGTTACAAGGTTGCCTATTTTGAGTGGTCTCCCCAACTTTATTATTTTTAAATTTATTTATTTTATTTAATTTTGGCTGTGTTGGGTCTTCGTTGCTGTGCGCGGGCTTTCTCTAGTTGCGATGAGCGGGGGCTACTCTTTGTTGCAGTGCGCAGGCTTCTCATTGCGGTGGCTTCTCTTGTGGCGGAGCATGGGCTCTAGGCACGTGGGCTTCAGTAGTTGTGGCTTGTGGGCTCTAGAGTGCAGGCTCAGTAGTTGTGGCTCACGGGCTTGGTTGCTCCACGGCATGTGGGATCTTCCCGGACCAGGGCTCGAACCCGTGTCCCCTACATTGGCAGGCGGATTCTTAACCACTGTGCCACCAGGGAAGCCCTCCCCAACTTTATTTATCCCATAAGCCCCATGACTTTTAATGTGCTGTTTTGTAGAATGTGAGGTTTTTCAGTAATGCACATTTCACCTTATAGCAGACAAACCAGAACTATTTATTCTCCACTAAATGAAGGCAGGTCTCCTTGGATAGAGGCTAATTCCATTCTTGGGGTAATAGTCTAGGCTGACTTGGAACATTTATAGCCAGAAAGTAATGATGCTTTAGAAATTCTGAAGAAGGACACAGAAACCAGCTTAAAGGGGGATGCATTGACCAAATTGCAACAATTTGAGTATCAAAAAATAAAAATAAAACAAAAAAATTATGGTAATTACAACATATTGAGTCATGAAAAGCCAGAGTCAATAACGATATTCAAAGAAAAATAATAAGAATTTTCTTTTCAAGTAACGTGTTATATTTATTCAAAGGAGCAAAGATGTTATTATGTTTAAGCGTACGAATTGCCTCAGGATTGCAGATACATAGGCACACAAAGGCAGATGAAATACTCGTCGGCAAAAGACTGAGAAGATTTCTAGTCCAGGTTCGGGATGTCCTTGTTCATTCTGGCAACCGAAGTACATTTGTTATATGTTAAATTATAGAGTCCACAGAGCCTTAAAACTCATGAACACTTTCATTGCCCACATCACCTAGAATTTTCAGATAGCAGTAGAACATTTGAAAAATATAAACTGGCTGAAGTTTATGCAGAAACAATGTTCAGACAGCCACAGTTCTTGCCCTCAAGTTCTCATGAATATAAGATTCTTCACGCAACAGAAAGATGGCACTCTCTCCCCTTTACTTATTAGTGGGTAGGCTCATGAGCCCTCCTGCTGTTAAGTCTGTGGCCTGCCACTTACTTTATTTGATGACATAGTCATCTAGTATAAAGCACTGGTGAAATTCACAGGCTATAGGAACCCCTTCTCCCCCTCTCACCTGCATCTCCCTTGGGTCTGAAGGTACTTCAAAGAAAACTTGTAGCTTTGAGTTGAATGGATTTTGTCTTTCAAATAGACTGGAAATATGGCGATATCTCTTTGCTTGCATTTTTTTGCCATTTGGTGGTTCTAGCGGTTATTCCTGGTTGTTACTCCCGGGATTTTCTCCTTTGCCCTGCATGGCCACTGAAAAGAACTGGATGAATCTTTCCTGAGGAGTGAGGGAGAGACCTGAGGCCTTACATATTGAACCATTCTAGAGGGTTAGGGGAAAATTTTGTCAACATGAACCAAAACTGACTTTGTTGAACCTGAAGGGTAGAAGATAACATTAAAAAGACAATTAAATGTGGCACTAGTTGCTCTTCAAAAAAGAAAAGATTTTAATGTTTCATATGTTGGGTTTGCAGCCATTAGTCTAAGTTGTATTTAATAGTTTTAGCAACATGTAGAGGTAAATTATGCCAGGGATTTTTTGAATGTTTCTTAGATGAAAATATGCTATTATGGAATTGTTAGGCTGATAAAAAATTGAGTTACTCTGCTAAAGAAATGCAAAAAGACTTATCTTAATGAAAAGTGTGACGTTTTAAAGGTCATTTGTGTAAAAATAGAACTAGAGACATAATCCAAATAAGTGAAACTAAAACAGAGGGGGAAATTGGGGTAAAGGAGATCTATGGAACTTAGGTAGTTTAAAGTTTGAGTCAATTTGGGGGCAGCCCCCAAAGGTGAGACATTTTGGAAATCTGGAAGTAGCAGGCCTCAAATCTCACTCACATCAAGCCGTGTTAGCCAAGCCTACAGCAAGGCGTATTGAGAGGGGTTTTAAAGTTTTGTTTTTATGAGTGCTTGCTGAGACACAGAGCTACTAAACTGCAATGCCTGTGATGTTTATGCCACATTACCAGAAGCTTTGGTTTTGGAAGTGTGAACAAAAACAAACAAAAATAGTCAAAACTGTATATACTTTTTTCTCAGTGCTGCTGAAATAGAAAGTAATTTTTCACTTTATAAAGTAACTGCTAACTCTGAGATGATTTTTAGGCTTCGTAGACTCTATGCTGGCACTGAACTTCACCCAGAAGTTGGATGTTGGCCCATAGAAGAGCCTCTAGTAGATCTCAATCAAACCACGTGAAACCTTGTTTTCTCCATAATGAACAGCAGTGCAGCGGGGGCCGAAGGAAGGAAGGAAGGGGTCTGTTCTACTTGGGTGGAATAAGCCAAGAAAGGCTCATGGAGGAGGTGACCTTAAACAGTGTCTCGAAAACAGCAGAGATATTTGCCAGGCAGGTGAGGCAGGGCTTAGCAGAGAGGCCAGACGTGCCCCCAGATGTGGGGAGCAGGTGGGCAAGGCGTTCTGGGGTGACATAGTCTGGTGTGTCTGTAACTGTGGCTTTCAGGAAGGAGGTAGGGCACAGAGAGATAAATGCCACATGGAAAGTTGAATGGAAAGCCGGGCCAGGTCACCGACATCCTTGTGTATCACACTAAAGAGTTTGTTTTCATTCATTTATTTAATAAATCCATATATTGAGAACCTATTAAATGCCAGGCCTTTAGGCCAATAATTAGATGTGGGCAGTGAAGAGAGGAAGACTCCTGGGTTTCTGGATGGAGCAGATACTGAAATGGAACTCGGGGGATCAGACTGGGTGGTTGGAGAGGATTAGGGGTTGCTGCTGAGTTTCACTGTTGGCATAGGCATTGCTTGGTTAGAAGTGCCCATGGGGATATCCAACAGGCAGCTGGATGTGAGTGTAAAGCTCCAGAAAGATTTCAGAGCTGGAGATACAGAAGCAGGGAATAGCAGCAATTAGGTGATGGTGGAAAAGCCATGACAAGTGACACCTCACATGGGGAAAGGACATTGAGTGAGAAGACAAGGAGGTCTGGGACCAAACCCTGGGAAACGTAGGTATTTACCAGGCAAACACAGAAAGAGGAGGTAGAAGGAGCCTGAGAGTGACCAGAATCGTAGAAGAATCGAAAGCAAGTACGTGCTGTATGGTCCCTATTTGCCCAAATCTCTTCTCCAAATTGACTTTCTCCCCCTCTGTCCTGCTCTGTGGCCTGGAAGGCTGACCGCTGTGGACTGCCCTCTGGCTTGCAGAGGTCAGCCACTGGGAAGGCTGGAGGGTGAGGAGAGAGTTCAGGTGGTGATTCTCTTGGCTTCCTCCTACTGGACAATGGATTCCTGGTGGCTGTGTTCCTCTACCAGAGGCCACAGCTCCTGCTGTGCACCCGTAGCTGCAATTCCCCTTGTCTCTTCAGGCCTAAGTGTGGGAAAGGCTTTCCCCTATTTATAACTAGCCTTTAGGTCCTTCACCTTCCCTTACTAATTTCCCTTCATCCTGTCCGGTTCTTTCCAAATGGTTCTTTCACTAAACTCTCTCTAGTCATCCCTGTTTCTTGCCGTCTGGGTCCTGCTGGGATCCTCACCTTTACAGAGTTGTGTCACAAAACTACAGAGAAAGAATTTCAAGTTGGGAGTGGCCGACAGTGTCCAAAGCTGCAGAGGTTTTACCTGATGAGACTGGAGTCCATTCATGTCCCATTGGAGGTTGTTGGTGACCTCTACTGGCATGGGTTAAAGAAACGGTGAGCTGAAACCTGACCACGGTATGCTGGTGTGTCAACAGACAGTTGCTGACTATTCCTTGGAGAAGCCTAGCTATAAAGGAGAAAAGAAGGTGGTATTCTGAGGGAGCAGCAGGGTGGTGTTTCCGTTCTTCAATGTGAATGTTGAAGGGACTTGAACATGCTTATAGACAGCCAACAACCATCAGGTTTCTCTGGGTCTGCATTTGAGTATAAAAATTAGAATCATCTTTTCCTAACTGCAACATCATCAGTGTTAAGTTTTAATGTAAAATTTATTAATTGGAACCTTTGATGTTCAAATATCTCAGTGCTTTCCTACCTAAATGATCTATGTCTTGTGAATGGTAGTTTTATATTAGAATTAACTAAACATAGGGAAGAATTTAGAGAATCAAATTCACTGATTCGGCTCTGAATGTTGACCCCAGTCTCTGTCACTGAAATGCTCCCGTGTTCTTAGTGAACTGGTTTCATTTGGAAGCATCTGTAATAGTGGTACCTGGCTCTTGACACCATCTTCAAAATACCCCTCCCACCACACCACTCCCTTTCACACTGAAGATCTGGTTCGTCACCACAGGAGTGTAACAATTGTGTTTGGCTTATAACCTTTCTGGAATCACTGTCCTCAAGAGGACATACAAACCCCTCATCAGTGCCCATTCATGTTGTCCTCTTCAGAAACTTGTCGTGAGGGTCTTAAGTTTTTCCCCACAGCGATCTTGGAAGGAATATTGCTTTGAGCTGTGTCTTCCCCCTGAACGTAAGGTTCATATTTACAAATGTCTGCATCTCCTTCACCACAGGCACTCTCCAGGATCTGAGGGACCTTCAGCAGAACATGTTGGCGTTTGTGGTAAAACATCTACATTTGAAAACTCCAAGTCTCTAAGTGAGCATTGCCACTCTGCTGCCTTGGATTGAAGAGCTGTGACACAGTCGTAAATGGACATGCCTGGGATCTCATCACTGCAAGGACTGTTGCCCAGTGACCTGGGCAAGGTCAATGGATCCTTAAATTTATTGGTGTTAGAGCCACTTTCCGGATGAGTCGCGTACAAACCGTAGTCTGGATCAGAAATGAGAGTTTTTCCAGAATGATGTTCCTGATTCTCACATTTCTCCAGAATCTTCTGGAAGGCGATGCTGTCCTCAAGACTCTCTAATGACACGACATTGTCCCTCCTCTCCCCTGAGTCCTCGTCCCCCAGGGGCTCGTTGGCTCTGCAGTTCTCCTCGCCATGTGCCTCTGCTTCAGCCACATTTCTCCAGTCTTCTGAACTTGTTGAACTTAGAGTAAACAAAGACCCTTCGTCAGAATCGGTGTCCAACTCGTACTGAGCGTCAGGCGTGTCCTTTTGTGCTAGTTCCTTGCTAGCAGGAGTCACATGCAGGTCATGACCCCACCCCGGAGCGAAGACGGGTGGGGACGGGTCCTTGGCTCCTGGGTCACTGAGCGTGGCCGCTCCGTAGTGGGCGAGGGGCTCTTCCTCGTCAACGGCGCTCTCGAGCCTTTGCTGCTGTGCGCTCATCACATTCTCCTTAGAAAACTCCGAAGGGAAGTGTGGACTGCCCCCTCTCCCCTCCTTCTCTCCAGCCCTCAGCGCTTTTGTACGCGCCACCATTTGGGAGAGAGGCGTGGTCATTTCCCTGGGGATGGGTGGGCCTAATTCGTTGGAATCCTTACAGATTGAGCCAGGGCTTGTCTGTAATGTGGCAGCCACGGCAGGGATGCCCACTGATCGCTCACCGAGGGAACCTTCCCCGGCCACAGTGTCATAATTTACTTCTCCAGGAATATCATACCTGGAGATGCGGTCCTGTCCCGCCGGCATTAGTTGGGTATCATCAGCATTCAGCCATCCGCGGAGAACGGGCCGGGCCGCACCGTGATTTGGGAGTGCGTTTTCCTTCCCGCTTCCTGGCCCAGTGTGGTCCCCGCATCGTTCTCCGCCCTGCCCGCCGCCAGCCTCCTTTCTGCTCGGTGCCAGCGTTCTCGCAGGAGTGACAGCCGCGTGTGGGGCTTGGTTCTCACAGAGGTTTGGATCGTGGAAAGTTTGGCGCAGATCCATCCTTGTCTGCTCCATGTTCCCTACAGCTTCGATTTCATCGTAGAAGCCCTGGTTTGAATACACGTTCCCTGAACCTGGACTTCTTTTCCGGCATCTCTGTTGCCACAGTCTGTCCACATAAGGCCTCGCAAAAGCCCCCAGGCAGAAAGCCACGAAGAACGTGATGGACACTGACAGACAGACGGCCAGGACCAGGTCCTGGGAAGCGTCCTCCCTTCTGCCAGCAGCTTGCACATCCCCGGTGCTCCTAACCCTTCCTGGCAGCCGCCTCTCCCTGTCACTGGTGTCAGAGCCCGCAGGGTCCTTCTTGCGCAGAGTGGAAAAGCGCACTTCCCAGGGCCTCTCAGCTGTGCTCGTCGCGAGGCTTTTCGTATGATTCAGATTAGTGCGAGGAAGGTGGGTCTCTCTGGACACGCGCCTTGTGGGCGTCCACCAGTATGCCTCCTCCTTCCCTGAGAGTGGGGGTAAAAGCACACGCAGAGTTGACACGGGAATGAGATTCCAGTGGTTTAAAAGGCATCTGTGGGCTTCCCTGGTGGCGCAGTGGTTGAGAGTCCGCCTGCCGATGCAGGGGACACGGGTTCGTGCCCCGGTCCGGGAAGATCCCACATGCCGCGGAGCGGCTGGGCCCGTGAGCCATGGCCGCTGAGCCTGCGCCTCCGGAGCCTGTGCTCCGCAACGGGAGAGGCCACAACAGTGAGAGGCCCGCGTACCGCAAAATAAATAAATAAAACCATAAATAAATAAATAAAAAGCATCTGTGAGTCCTCAGTCCTCGTCTAGCTAGATTTAAAGTGGGTATTACACGATTAGCAACTTTACTGACTGATTGCTTGATTGGTTGTCGATGCCAACAGCACGTGTCAGGCTCTGTGCACACTTACACGAGGCTCTCAGGCTCGGGTCTGCTGCTCCCAGGCCCGGGAGACTGTGTTTCTTAAGCTTCCTGACTGACTGCTGCCCACAGGAGAAAGGAAACCAGTCTGTAGGGACAGCCACATTGTTCCTCCTTTCTCCACAGCCTTCCCTTACTTACTGCACATTTACGAGAACATTCCATCAACCCTCTGCAAAAATCTGCCTTGGCCACACCTGTGTTTGCTATATCATTTCCTCACTATTCCTCGGTGCTGGCAAACAGCAAAAATATTCGGGTTTCTCTGCTGGTTCCTGACATTCTGCCCTCCACACTCAGAACGCCCGTGTGGCTCTTACAGGGCAATGAACCAAGTGTGGCTGACACCATTAAGACTTCTCTCTAATCTTCATGGATTTCTCCTAAACCTGGTAAGCATGGCCATGTCTCTACTTAATAGCAGTCCTGAATAGAACAGAGGCCAGGACTCATTTTTTTAAAAATGACTCTTTTTTTTTTTCCCCCCAGTTAAGAGTTTGAGAATTAGCCAAGATAGTTAATAGTGGGGGGCGGGGGGCAGAAGCTTTCCAAAATATTCAGTTGCAGTAACGTATTCTAGCAGTTTGGGAGAGTGGCAGGGAACAGATCAAAGAAAAATATACTTTTGAAATATGTGTGTTTTGTGTATGTGTAGGATTATCCTTTCAGAGGGTTAGCCAGCATTTTAAATAATTATGTTTCAAGTTTTAGAAGTCCTTTCTTTGATCAGTTATTTTATTAATATTTGGGATAAAAATATGACATTTTGGGGCTTCAGGGAAAAATTCTTTGTGAAATTTCTGGTTTTGACCAAAGCCAGTGCTTTCTGAGCTAGCTGAACTAGGTTTCTCACCACGTGAAGAAACTCGTTCATGAACTGAGGAGAAGAGTTAGGTACCAATGATTTTTCTGTGATACAGCCCAAGGATGATTAATGCCATAGATCAGCACTCTTGCTTCTGGGGGGACTGTCATTGTTTCAAATGAGACTAAATTTTTCATGTCTCTTTTCTGTTTAAATGGAACCATTTCTGAGAGAAGAGGCACTACTGACTTACCAATAGACTTGTTGCAAATTGCATTCCACTTTTTTCTCCAGAATTCAGAAATAACATTTTGGAAGACTTCCACGCTATAGTCACACTGCCACTGGTTAACAGCCGAGTCAGCCTCCAGGTGGGGAAGTTCCAGAGCCATGATCATCGGCAGAATGGCGGTCAGAGCATTGTTGCTGAGGTCTACAACCTGCTTGAGAAGAAACAAATTTACGACAGTCTGTGAATAAAGACATTTGGAGACAAAATAAACTAGTTACAGATACTGTCTATATCTCTATGGAAGCCATATGAATTTAGCACTGATTTCGGAGTCAGAATACTGGGTTTAATTCTCTGCTCTGTCCCTAAGAACTCTGTGAGACTCAGCAAATTGTTGACTCTCAATGAGCCTACCTCCCAGGGTTGTTCTGAGGATTAAATGTATGTGAAAACTTTAAGTATGGTGCCTGTATTAGATGCCCAATCACGTTTCCTTCCTTCTTTCCTATGAACTGTGATTTGTACTGTTCGATATAACCTAGACTCCCAGTTGTTATCAAGGTCTGGAATTAGAGATCAGGTCTCGAATGTCTAGAAGCACTGTGACCTTGAAAGTGGCAGGAGATACTGAATGATGAGGACAGAGAGCCCAGAAGAACTGTGGTTGACTAAAAATGGCAAAGAGAGTTCTTTTGCATCAAGTATTACCTTAAAGGTAATAGTACATTTCTCTGCATCCATGGCTACTCAGTATAAACAAAATGACTAATTTTCCTAGTCTCATCAGAAATGAAGGGGAAACTGGGGAACAAAAAGGATTCAGTGACTCTAAAAACACAGAGTAGGATCTGTGAAGCTGGATATGGCGGTGGTGTGATGTGGCCAGGACAGCATAGTTAGGTGTAGCTCTAGCTACCATTTGCGGAGCATTGCTGTGTACCAGGCATCCTACTGGGTGCTTTACATGCATTATGTCTATTCCTCCCAACAACTTTGTCATTTCCCCCTTTTTACAGAGGAGGAAACTGGGCTAGGTCACAGTATATCCCATATAATCCCGACTCCTAAGGCTTGGTACCAGGTGCGCAGAAAATAATGGAGGGAGGAATGAATGAATGAATGAATGAATGAGTGAATGGCAGAGCTGAGATCTGATCTGGCTCCGTAGCTGTGTGCCTTCCACTCCAGAACACAGCCTCTCGGAGCCTGAGCTCCCACTGCACTGGAGTGAAGGGATGCACAGAGGAGGCCCGGAGCATGAGTCACCAGAGTGGGGTCATGGGGTTTGGGAGAAAATCATAAATGCAAAGCTTGCTGAAAAGTAAAAAAGAGGGCCATGGATGAAAACCATGGAGGCTGAATGTAATTCAGGTCAATTGTTTAATAAACATCAGGGAAAAAGCAGCACTGGTATCTTGGGTTATATAAATTCCTGAGAAGAGCTTTTACTCAGACAAACACTCAAACAGCACCATAACCAAGACTCAGTAGTGAGGGGGACATTTGCACTGTTGAGTAACCAAGCACTCTTGGCTCCCAAGGGAAGGCTGTCAAAAATAGGAAGTAGGAGACTGGGACCAGGAAGGAAAATAAAAACCCCACAAAACTTTGCTTTGGCCTGGCCTTGACTAGGATCAATAGTTTTCTATGTACCCCCCCCCCCAACAAAAGGGTGAAATATTCTAATGTTTTGGGGGGTATTTTCTTCTTAGTGCATGTCTGCATTTTTTTTTCCATCCTAGCAGCTGTTATATTATAAATCATGAAACTAAAAGCAAAACAGAAGAGAGGACAGAGAGCTAATCAAATGATTCAGGAGGAATAATTTCTGAGAAAAGATTAAAACAGAATAGTCCAATTTGGCTAAAGAAGTGGCCATCCACTGTCATTTGAAAGGAGTGTACGTTATAGAAAGATTGGGAGAAGCATATAATGTTGCTAGCAAGTCACTGCTCTAAGAAAAATGGCAGAGGAAAAAGAACCCTTATTTGAAATGCCAATGAAACATTTCATTCTACCTCCACAGGATGATGAATTTATGCTTTGAGAAATCTATCTGGTTTCTGAAAAGATGCCCACGTGGAAAGACACGTAATATATAATGCAAGTATTAAATACGTCTCCTGGAAAAAAACCCAACTACATCCATTTTAATATTCGACTTTCTGGTACCAAATATGCTCATCATGTTCCCAAAGAAGTTTTTAGAGTTATTGCTGAACAGGCAGAAGGGTTAATAGAGCAGGAGAAATTGTATGATTCTGGGCAGCTCAGGTAATTTAGAATTACAGATGATTCAGAACATTCTTGGGCTTGTTTTTCAGTTTGCCTGTAGCATCTATTACCTGTGAGCTGCAGAAGACTTATAAAGCACAGTGAAAATGCACAGGAAATAAAACAGGCATAGGGAAATTACACATACAAATATCATCAGTATACAATATGCTAAATGAGGTTCCCAGGCAATCTGACGGCCTGTTTGTGGTGAACCCGAGAGCACTGCCAAGTTAAGTGGACTTTCTCGTCTGCTCTGATAACTACGACGGCAGACAGGTCCCCAATAACCTGCCCCCATATTCACACCATCTGGGTCATCTCCTCCCCTTGAGTATAGGCAAGACCTGTGCCTCTCTTCTAACCGACAGACCATGGCAAAAGCAATGGATGTCCCTTCCACGATTACATTCCATAAGACTGTGATGTTCTTGCTTAGCAGGCTCTCTCCTTCGGGCTCTGAAGCGAGCTGCCATGCTGTGAACTGCCCTGTGGGGAGGTCCACACGGCACAGAACTGAGGGCAGGCTTAGGCTGACAGCCAGTAAGGAGTGGCACCCGAAGCCCAGTAGCCCACGTGGAACTGAATCCTGCCAACAACCACGTGGGCTTGGAAGTGGATCCTTCTTCAGTTGGTCCTTCAGGTGAGACTACAGCCCTGGCCAACACCTTGATTGCAGCCTTTCCCCCCCCTTTTATTATTATTTTATTAATAAACTTTTTTTTAATTTTTAATTTTTTTTTACATCTTTATTGGAGTATATTTGCTCTACAATGGTGTGTTAGTTTCTGCTTTATAACAAAGTGAATCAGTTATACATATACATATGTTCCCACATCTCTTCCCTCTTGCATTTCCCTCCCTCCCACCCTCCCTATCCCACCCCTCTAGGTGGTCACAAAGCACCGAGCTGATCTCCCTGTGCTGTGCGGCTGCTTCCCACTAGCTATCTGTCTTACGTTTGGTAGTGTATATATGTCCATGCCACTCTCTCGCTTTGTCACAGCTTACCCTTCCCCCTCCCCGTAACCTCAAGTCCATTCTCTAGTAGGTCTGTGTCTTTATTCCCGTCTTACCCCTAGGTTCTTCATGACATTTTTTTTTCTTATATTCCATATATATGTGTTAGCATACGGTATTTGTTTTTCTCTTTCTGACTTACTTCACTCTGTATGACAGACTCTAGGTCCATCCACCTCATTACAAATAGCTCAATTTCGTTTCTTTTTATGGCTGAGTAATATTCCATTGTATATATGTGCCACATCTTCTTTATCCATTCATCCGATAATAAACTTAAGAACAGCTCTAACTTCTCTCTTTCCCCCAGAGCAACTAAACCCAGCTAAAAGCGGGTGTGGCCTGGGGGGCAGAGGGCGCTAGGAGTCATAATCCTCTTCATTCTCTGCCTCAGGTGCTGAGGGGCCCAGGGGGTGGGGTGCTGGGGGCAGAGGCTGAGTCGAGATGAAGGGCATGAAGGGTGTCAGGGGGGCTCTGGAAGTGGGCAGGGAGGTGGCTGGCCTGGGATGGGGGCAGTGGTGTCTCTTCTTCCCCGTCAGTGTCTGTACCCTCAGACATCCTCCTGCAGTGAGCCTGTCCCTGACAGCTTCTTGTCTTTGCCCTTGCTTCGCATCCCACCATTCTTCCAGCTACTGCCGCCTGGCTTCCGGCCCCTGCGGGGACCCTTGTTCCCACCCATGTGGTTGTCTTCCCCATCCCCCTACATGTCAGGCACGGATGCCACCAGATCCTTCAAGAAGTCAAACTGCAGCTCCAGCTCAATGCACTGCTTCCAGTGGGATGTGGTCACGGTCTTGGCGTTTCAGGACTGGGTCACCGGCAGGCCTTCTTCCACGGTGACTCCAGGAAAAGCTCGAGCGCCCGACAGAGGATGACAGGCACAGCCGCCGCCACCTTCCCAATCTCTTCATCCGTCTACACGATCTTCTTGATCCGGGCCGGTGGGAGCCACACGTTGTACCTCCTCTTGCTTGGCATCTCGGGGCCTCTCTGCCTACGCCGGGCACAGCGCCACTGCCCGCAGCCTCCCGGCCCCTGGGCCTGCTCGTCGCCCACCTGCCCTCCGTGGTTTGACTGCAGCCTCTTGAGACACCTTCAGCAGAGGCCCCAGGCAAGCCTTGCCTGGATTGCTGACCTCAGCAATAGATAACAAATACACCTATCCATGATCATCAACTAGCCGTTCGTTCCTTTGTTTATTCAACAAGTGTTTGTAAATACATGGTATGTACTGGACATATGTTAAGCATTAGAAAACAAAATAGACATGATGTATGTCCTCAAAGAGCTCACCGTCTGGTAGAAGGGTTATGGGGATATAGGCATTAATGGCTAAACCATACCTAGAATGAAATAATTTCAGTTTCCATATGTGCAATATGGAAAAAGCATAGTCTACTATACCTGTGTATAAAGGGAAACTAATTCAATCTGGAGACCCAGGGAAGGCTTCCTTGAGGAGTAGTAAGAGTTAGCTCTTCCAGGCAAAAGGATCAGCAATAGGGGAGGGCTTGGGGTGAAAACTAGGCAGGAATGCAGTCAGCAAGGGGAAGGTGGCTTGAAATGAGGCTGGAGGGGCAAGCAGGGGCCAGGCCCTTGTCGTGAAAGCTTACAATCAGATTTGTATGTTAAAATAGTAGAGCTGGGCTTCCCTGGTGGCGCAGTGGTTGAGAGTCCGCCTGCCGATGCAGGGGACACGGGTTCGTGCCCCGGTCCGGGAAGATCCCACATGCCGCGGAGCGGCTGGGCCCGTGAGCCATGGCCGCTGAGCCTGCGCGTCCGGAGCCTGTGCTCCTCAACGGGAGAGGCCGCAACAGTGAGAGGCCCG
This sequence comes from Monodon monoceros, assembly GCF_005190385.1. NCBI lineage: Eukaryota > Metazoa > Chordata > Mammalia > Artiodactyla > Monodontidae > Monodon > Monodon monoceros. The sequence goes on along the minus strand of NW_021703777.1, from coordinate 65,437,658 downwards.
CGTACCGCAAAAAAAAAAAAAAAAAAAAAGAGTAGGGCGTCGCAACCACTTTAGAATTTCTATACGTAGTCTACATTTATAAAGGGCTTACTGTATTCCAACTACTGTTCAAAGCACAGTCTACGGATTAAAACATTTAATTCTCACAAAACTCTATGAAAAAGGAAGCAACTTACCTCCCTTTTACAGATGAGAAAATTGAGGCACAGAGTGATTCGGTAACTTACCCAAGATCGTGTGGCTGGCGAGCGGCAGAGCCTGGGTTTAAACTCAGGCAGCTGGCTGCAGAGTCGACCTCCCTCACCACTGCGTCACTAGTCTCCGAGAGAGGACGGGCTTGGAGGGCCATTCCGGTTGAAAGGGGCGGGGGCGAGGTTGGGCATTTGTCTTGCAGCTATGCTATGGCTAGTCCAAACTGGGATGTGCAGTAAGGGTAAGATACAGTCTGCCCTCCATATCTGTGGTTTCTGCATTCTCAGATTCAACCAACCATGGACAGAAAATAGTTTAAAAAAAAAATGCTGAGTGTTCCAAAAAGCAAAACTTGAATTTGTCCTGCACAGGCAACCATTTACATAGCACTTACATTGTATTTACATCGCATTTACATTGTATTATTGTAAGTAATCTAGAGATGATTTAAAGTGTATGGGAGGATGTGTTTAGGTTATACGCAAGTACTATGCCATTTTACATAAGGGACTTGAGGATCCACAGATTTTGGTACCCATGGGGGTCCTGGAACCAATCCCCTTGGATACCAAGCATCAGCTATACACACAGGGCTTTGAAGACTTAGTATGAAAAAAGAGAATGGAAAATAACTCATTAACAATTTTTACATTGACTCCATGTGTAAAAGATAATATATGGATATATTGGGTTACAAAATATATTAGTAAAATTAAATTCACCTGCTTATTTTTACTTCTTAAATCTAGTTACCGAGAACATCTAAAGTTACATATGTGGCCCACATTATGCTTTATTCGATGATACTGGCCTATATAAAGAATGGGGGTGTGTGGTGCAGGTTACCGGGACGGGGGATTCAAGCTTCTCCTAAGGCATCTCTAGGTCCTGGTGTTTCTAAAGGAGCACCAAGGGGAGATTTTACAATATCTCCCCAAAGAGGAGGAGAGAGGAGGAAGGGGCTAGGAGGAGAAGGGGCTGAAGCTGCCAAAGCTGTAGCAGGGCTCTAGGGGTTACTCACACTCCCAGCTGTCAGGACCTCGGTGAGATTCACTGCAAGGTGCCCGAGAGACAGGCACCACGCCTCCAAAATGTGACGTCGATCCCCCCAACATGGCTCTGATGTTTAGAACTGCGTGTGGCACGTGGTAAGTGGGATGCAAGGATGAGTTGATATCATTATGATTTGTATTATTCTGTGCCCAATTTTGGTGTGGAAGCATCAGGGTCACTGGCCTTCAGAGGCCCATGTGGTCCTGGGCTCTATGGGGTGTAGAGCCCATTTAGGCCCATATAGTCTCAAATTGCATAAAACCCCAGGGACCTTTGACTGACCCTGTAGTTCAGGGAGGGAGCCTTGCTAATAACCGAGATTTAATTTCTTGCCAATTGGTAAGTGGAAGCTTGGAGTTGGGTTTAATTAGATTTAGGAAAAATAATGAACCAATCCTTGCTGCTGAGCATACATGTTCAAATAAAATGTCCACATTCATGTCCACTACTGAGGCCTTGGATTTTTGAGGCAAGAGAGAGACTTCAGCTCTTTTAGGGGCATCTTAAAGTAGACTTATATTTTTTGATTGGTAGCCAGTACTACTGGGCATGAAGAAACTCTTCAATGGAGGTATTCTTCTAATAGAATTGCCTATAGTTCTGCATATTAGAAATAGTATAAACACTATTTTCTAACCTGTAATTTTTTTAGGTCCTTGAAGGCTTCTGGATGAATTCTGAATATCTTGTTGCTCTTTAAATGGAGGCTTTCTAGTTGCAGGCAGTTATGAAAATCAGACAAACCAATTTGCGTTATCCCATTGAATGACAGATCCAAACTCTGTAATGACTTCAGTTTCCACAGCCCTGTTAAAATTAAAAAGCAACTTGAAATATAAATTGGTGGTACTTACTGCAGCATTGTTTGTAATGGTGGAAAACTGGACACAACTTAAATGGCTCACGACAGAGAAATGGGCAAATGATGGCTATATCAATACTACAAAATACTGTGTAGTCTTAAAAGAGAATGGGATAGATCAACCTGAAATAACTGAACAGGAAGGAAAAGTTAAGTTGCAGGAAAGTAGAGTATAATTCCAATGTTCTTGGGGAAAAAAGGCCACATGCAAACATACACATATGTTTCAAGCGAGCAGAGAAGAAGGCCTGGAAGGAGATGAACTAAGCTATACCAGTGGTAGCTACACTTAGAAGTAGGATGCCGGAGGGAGGTGAAACTATGCTTCGATTTTATACACTTTTGAATTCTTCCTTTGAATGAACATGTGCTAATTTTATAATAAAAGCATCAATCAAAAATCTAACCTTGATTGAATGAAACGGTAAATATGATACTTGCTTATTTGATTGAACTATGGGTAAAACTGGATGATCTTGCTATGGTTATAGGGGAAAAAGTTGTTTTGATGCTTTATTTACATGGATGAATTCTTCCCCTTTTAAGATGTCCTCATTCTATTTTGTAGCTGTATCCTTTAACTACTTATCGTTGATATTATAACTATTTTTTATATTTTTCAAAGGATATTAATATGTTAGAGCTAGAGGTTTTCGTTTCTGGCAAAATAATATAATTGAGTTTTGGTCTCCGCCTTTGTATTTCACTTGATTCCAGAAGTAACCATGAGGCCCATTTGGCACTGAAGGTAAAGGTTGAGAATGATGTGCCAGCCATAGCAGTCTTCCAAATCTGAGTTCCCATATGAGTCTCACGTGGAAGCCCTGCATTTTTACATTTCCTTCTGCTCTGTCCTCACACATAGTCTGTGTCTTTAACAAACTACTACATAGCAGATCAGGTTGGTTCAATTCCAGAAGGGTTTATTCCTTGTCTACTATCTGGAAACCATCGGTACTTACTGTAAGACTAATTATGCAGAGACATGATGACCTCAATGAAATGGCTGCACATCTATGTTCTCATTTGCTCATTTCAGCTGTACAGACTAAGCAAGAGACCGCAAGGACGACAGCTCAGTCGAAATATTATGAGCATGGTACTTAGTGCTGAGGACAAAGACAGCAGAGAAACTTTGTGTCTGGTTGCGTGGTAAGACACACACACAAGAAAAAGTTATTAGTTATATAAAGCAGTTTTACCCCCACTATTGACTGTAAAATAATTGTTGTTTGTCAGCCTCTCCATCAGGTGATTAGTTCTTTCAGGGCAGAATTCACACCTTTGTGAACACTTGTAATGCCCAATATATAATATACATTCAATAGGCTAGAAGTCACAGTGTTTGACCTGCACAGAGATTTAAAAGTTGTTGAGCCAACATCAAAGATTCAATACGAACATGTACATTTCTAGCTGGCACAAGACATTTGGCTGGAGATGAATGAGGGCTGCCTGCTATGGATGGGGCATGCACTTATAGAAGAATATGATGTCTCTATCAAAAATAGGAAGACAAAGGATAGGCCAAGAAGCCTGCATGTTTAAAAAAATGAGAGAGGGCTTCCCTGGTGGCGCAGTGGTTGAGAGTCCGCCTGCCAATGCAGGGGACACGGGTTCGTGCCCCGGTCCGGGAAGATCCCACATGCCGCGGAGCGGCTGGGCCTGTGAGCCATGGCCGCTGAGCCTGCGCGTCCGGAGCCTGTGCTCCGCAACGGGAGAGGCCACAACAGTGAGAGGCCCGCGTACCGCAAAAAAAAAAAAAAAAAAAAGAGAGAGAGAGAGACAAGGCTGAGATTCAGCCGGCATATGCTGGTGAGAAATACTTCCATATTGGTTCATAAGTAACCGCTGCTGAGCCACTGTGTGTTGCCCCGCTGCCCTAGGCACTTCAGTCTATTCTCCCTTCCACCTCCCACCCCCAGCAGGATTCTGCTTCATCATTACAGCCAGAAGGCATCCAACTTGGGAACCCAGGCTAAAGGCCTCTTGTTAAATATTTTGAATATAAGCTCTGGAGAAAATACATTTCTTTCTGGAGTGAAGAATATTCCTACGTGTTTTAATATGCAAATGTATGGGGTCTTGAGAAAAACATGCAACACAGAAGCTGATATGAAAGAAGTTTCTTAACATTTTCATGATAATTGCCTGACCTGTACAGGGATGTGAGCTCGTGGTCCCTATCATATCTAGTACTTAATTGAATTGAATAAGTACCCCAGGAGTTCAGTGGAGAGGGAGACCATGTCTAGTTTGCTCTCTATCAATGGACAGGGGGGTGTTGAAATCTCCAACTGTAACAGTGGATTTGAAATGGAGCTGGACCTTGCAGGGCCTTCTCAGGGACAGACCCCTGTGTCCCTGGCCTCTCATTTGTAGAAAAGCTTTAGCCTCCTAGGGCTTCCCCAAGTTCCAAAGAGCAAATTCAATCACAGAAGTGACAAAATGTAGAAACAAAGGAAAACAGTCAAGCAAGACAAAATAATAATAGTTTATACAAATAGAATGACCATATGGTCCAGCAATCCAACTCCTGAGAATATATGCAGACAAAACTATAATTCAAAAAGATACATGCCCCCCTGTGTTCATAGCAGCACTGTCCACAAGAGCCAAAACATGGAAGCAACCTAAATGTCCACTGACAGATGAATGGATAAAGAAGATGTGATACATATATACAATGGAATATTACTCAGCCATAAAAAAGAATGAAATAATGCCATTTGCAGCAACATGATGCAACTAGAGATTATCATACTAAGTGAAGTAACTCAGAAAGAGAAAGACAAATACGTGATATCACTTATATGTGGAATCTAAAATATGGCACAAATGAACCTATCTACAAAACAGAAACAGACTTGTGGTTGCCAAGGGAGAGCGGGGGAGGGAGAGGGATGGACTGGGGGAGTTTGGGGTTGGTAAATGCAAACTATTACCTTTAGAATGGATAAACAACAAGGTCCTACAGTATTGCACGGGGAACTATATTCAGTATCCTGTGATAAACCATAATGGAAAAGAATATAAGAAAAGAATGTACATAAGTGTATAACTGAGTCCCTTTGCTGTACAGCAGAGATTGGAACAACATTGTGAGTCAACTATACTTCAATTAAGAAAAATAATAGTTTAGCTATAAAAAAAAGTCAATGACCTTTAGTTCTTCCTCAAGGGTATAGATAATACCCTGAGTCATAGCCTTGAGCTGTTTTGCAGATACTAAGACCCCACCAGGTGGAGGAAGTTAAGTGCATGCTGACCCCATGAGCACATAGACTCCATGGTTGGAACCAGAAGGTTGATGATTCCTGAAACATCACCCTGTTTCTTTGCCATCAACCAATCAGAGAATTGCGCATGAGTGGATCACACACCCTGTGACCCTTTCCCTCACCCTGTCTTTAAAAACTCTTCTCCGAAAACCGTCGAGGAGTTCAGGCCACGTGAGCATGAATTGCCTGTTCTCCTTCCTCGGCACCCTGAGGTAAATGCTGTCTGTGCTTTCCTTCACCACAACCCGGTGTCAGTAGATCGGCTTTGTTGCACGTCGGGCCAGCAGACACAAGTTAGGTTTGGTAACAGATTTGCTCACTTCTCTGTACAGTTCTGCCAGGTTTTTCCTCACATATTTTGACAATCTATTGTTAGGTGTATTCACGTTAGAATTATTATATCCCCTTCAAGAACTGATCCCTTTATCATTAAGTAGTGCTTTCTTTATCCCTGAAGTCTCCTTTGTCTGAAATTAACATGGCTACTCCACCTTTCCTTAGATTAGTGTTTCTCTAATGGCGTATCTTTCTCCATCCCTTTAGCTAGCAGTTTTATTTGTCATACCAAAAAAGACAGCCCAAGTGTCTGCTGACAGGTAAATGAGAGTATCCACACAATGAAATTCTACTCAGAAATAAAAAGGAATGCACTTTTAATACATACAACAACATGGATGAACCTCAAAATAATTATACTGAATGAAAGAAGATACATCAAAAATAAAAGAATGTGTTGAACGACTGCATTTATATAAAATTATAGAAAATGCAAATGAATCGATAGTGACAGAAAGAAGATCAGTGGCTACTTGGGCAGGGGAGAGATGATGGGTGGGAAACATAGATTGCAGAGAGGCATGAGGAAATTCTGGGAGGTAATGGATAGTTATCTTGATAGTGGTGATGGTCTCACAAGTCTGTGGTTCAGAGAGCCAGAGGACAGACCAGAGCACTCAGAACATGGAGAATCAGGGGCCTCCATCATTATACAGGCCTACAGAAGTATGAACTGTAGTGCAAGATTGTTGGTGAGCACTCTGAACTTTATACAAACTCTGAACAGTTGTAGAAAGAGAATGAAAATCACCTTCGGTTACTCATTGTACCAGAAATCAAGGAGGTGATGACTATTATAGCAAAGACTAGGATGGAAAACAGAATAAGATACTCAGGCTGATCAAATGGCCCTAAAGGAGAACTAACACTTTTTGAGCACCTGTTATGTACGAGGTACAATGAGAGATGTTTTATATATGTCATCACTCTGTGTGTTATAGTTTTTACAAATGCTATCTCTAACCCTCACATCAACCCTGTATATATCACTATCTCCAGTTAAAGATAAGGACCAGGAAGCTTTTATAGGTTAAGTGACTTGCTTAAGGTCAATAAACAAGCAAATAGAGTAATACAAGGTGTATAAAAGATAAAGAGTAAATAGGAAGAGTGGGACCAGAACATGCCCAAGCATGGGGGGGATTTTGAACATGGAGAGTTATAAGAATATCCTCGTATTTGATTCCCTTCTTAATATCAAGCTAAGATCCCCAAGAAGAAGGGAAACTTCTGCACATGGGAATTAAGACTGTGAAGTTCAGTTACTCCTCCCACATGAAGATTTTCCTTTTACTTCCAATTTTAGAGAATTAAGGTTCAATGTTATTAAGAGAACTGGTGGAGTCCTGCAAATGACCTTTTTGTTTGGCGGTCTCTCAAGATGGAGTTGGAAAATTTGGGTAAACTCTTCTATGACACTTGGCTGTGTTTCTCAATAAGAGAATATGTTCTTTTACATATTTTCCATGGCAAATCAATGTTGAGGAGTATTCAGGTGAGTGAAAGAGGTTGTGAGGCGCATTAAGAGCTGGGGCTTGGACATTAGAGAGTATATTTTATGTTTTGAGAGAGTCAAATGTTGGGAGAGGCATATGGAGGCACTTTTGTGGAGATGGGATTATTTATTGAACTGCTTTCTGATGATCACATAGGCAGGAATTTGATAAGCCTTTGCATTTAGAACGCCAGAGGCAGTTTCATTATTTCCAAGAAATTATCTCAGTGTCTATGAGAAAAAAGGCCACAGAGGGCATGCCCAGACATTACACCATCTTAGAAACATTCCTTTGGACTCTGAACTTCTTAAGTGGTCTCCCAAATGTGATAATCTGATAACATAAAATGATGATATTCAAGGGTTATGGCTTCAAGTTCAAAGAGTATTAGGAATTGGAATAGAGTCTGGAATGATCCTGGATAAGATATTTGAGTCATAAAATCAGCCCCTTAAAATTTATATAGGTCAAATTTATATAGGTGAGCCAAAGACCTTGACCTCTTAGCTTAATGATACACATTCATTTTGTTACTTTAGAACCTGAATTGGTTTTGAGAACATTGGTTATTGGTTATTGGTATTTCCATAATCCAAACAGTAATCAGGATGAAAGGTTTAATTCCCTACAAATGAAGAGTACAATATACTTTTTTTTCAACAATACGCTGGTTACGTTTTTTTCTCCTCCACCAGTTTCAAAAATCAGGTATTATTTCATCTCATTGATAACATATTTACCTCTTGGATTCTGGAATTTAGTATGTTAATGTGAGGCTGTCACATCTGGTCTTTCAACCTAACTGGAAACTCAGTAAGATGTTGGTGCTGATACATTTTCAGGCACTTTGTGGGCACTCCAGAAATACTGTTTGATGAAAGTGGGATAGTTTAACTGGAGACCAATCCCCTTGTTCTCAATTTTTTTAAACTGATTTTTCCATTATTAATGCTGTACTCCAAGAATATGGGAGGAATGTGGTCATGAAGGTTAAATTCATGGCTGGCTTCTGTTTTGTGAATTGCATTGGCCAGTACCTCCTCTGGGTGTTTTCCCAACGTGAAGCTTATTGGTAACATCACAGATGATCAGCATCAAGGAAGGAAATCAGCTGACGCTGAGCTTGTTAGTCAATGTGATCTTTCACCCTTACAAAAATGGGCTTTCCACAGTCAAAGCAACTTTTCACTGGCTCTATAAACTGTCACCATATTAAGATAAGTGAAACATGATTTATAAAGGTGCTATAGGCCAATTGCTTGATTGCTTTCTGAGAAATCTCTAATTAATCATTATCTTTAGATGAGTGCAAACACCTATGTAAATAGATACAAATGATTCTCTGCTTATGAATTATAGTGGGCTAGGAGTCACATCTACTGCAATACTTATTTAACATTTTAAAAGATAACTTGAGATTTGGACAAAAACAAATTTATCATTTGTTTCTAAAAGGCTGTTATTCTCAATTTGTGCCAAGAGTAATAATAACTAATATTTGCAAAGTACTTTAGAAGTTTATGAAGTACTTTTCACATTTTAATAGCTACTGTTTATGATGCCAAATACTGTGCTAAGTTAGGTTCTTAAGATACATCTTTCCTTTAATCCTCACAGTTCTGAGTAAGTATTACATTATCTAGACATTTCCTTTAAAAAGGCGTAGGATAAAGGAATCAAGAAAGAACAAAGGTCAGGAATAGGATGGCACTTCAGGGAGCACCTCTCTTACCAGCTTTTTCCCTCGAAAATGGGATTTCAACGTCAGAGTTACCCAGCCATAGTCACAGAATCATAAAATGGGACGGGACGCCAGAGGGGACTCTAGTCCCCAATAAGAACTGAAAGTGTGTGATGATTACAGGAAAACAAACCCCAAAATGCTATGGAGAAAAGAACTCTGAATTACATCCAATTAGATTCAGGGCTTACAGTGGACCTCCATCATCAATCTGTTTCATTCATCTCTCCATGGTTTTATTTGCTAGAATTCCATTAGAATTTCAGATAAAGGATTTACTCATTTCACATCTTTTTATCCCCTCCTTGGCAAGCTTAACATATTTCCTGATATTCTGGGAGGTAGAAGTTCAACTTGGGAAAGGAGGATGGGACTACACCTGCATTTTATAGGGATATTTGGTCGTTAAATGAAATGTATTCCTCCTAACCTCCAGTTAGCTCTGGAGAATTCATCTGCCTTAAGGAGATATAGTCAGCATTTCTCTATCTACTGTTATGGTGGGATAATATTTTGACATATTAAGCTTTTACCTGTCTCTATTTTCCTTGTGTCCTTTCTGTTCAAGCAGAAAGTAAAAGCTCTATGTTAATTGTTCCAGGGGAGGCACATGGCAAGGTAGAAAGCAGAGGCAAGCAGAGGCGACTACAAGTCTTTTTGGCTTTTGTTTTCCAAAGGCCTGAATCTTTAGAGGAAAGGAATTTCTAGATCTAGATAGAGAGTTTTGAAGAAACAAAAGCAGGTAAGAATTTTCTACAAACTGAAAGACTGAAAAGAAACATTCTCTGGCTAGAGGGGGGTAAGGGACACACACACACCACACACACACACACACACACACACACACACACACTTTGATGCCTTGTCAGGGTATAAGATTCTAGAGCTGCGGTATGAATCTAGGAAAAGATAAAGGAAAGCCCATGAAAAACTGATGCTAAGTGTAAGTACCTGTACATCCCACCACAACTGATGCTAGCAAAATGGGGGCTCAGAATCAGAAACTGTGCTGAGTTATAAACAGTAGAAGGTTATATCTCTAGTACACTTGAATTTGTGGGTTGAGATTCACATCTACCATACTAGTTAGAAAACACAGTTATATCATGTGGATATGTGTAGCTTTAATGATGTTCGTCAGAGTTATAGCAAACAAAATGGAAATAATCTAAATGTTGTTTGATTGAACAGATTATAATATATTAAAATTATTCAACTATTTAAAATATTATTTATGAGATTGCTTAATTATGTAAAGATGTTCAAAATATTCTGTGATATAAAATTATGTTATGAAATATTATGGACAGTAAATCCAATTTTGAAAGAAAATATATATGTAGGCATAAAGAATAAACTTGAAGAATACATATTACATGAGGGACTTTAATGTTTCCCTTTACATTTTTCTTTAATTCCTAATGTTTTACAAAAAACAGGCATTCCTTTTGTAATAAGAACAGTATGATAAAAATCATAAAATAAAACGCAATTAGTTTACACTTTGCACTGAAAATACTATACACTGCTTTTACGGGAAAGTTCAGGGAGAGAAGACTCCTGTCCTTCTCACACAATTCTGCTGCTGTGGTGACTGAAATAGTAGTCCCTTCACCTGCCAGGCTATTATAGTCAAAATTATGCTTAAAACAAGATACTGGAGAAAGAGCAAAAAATAAATGAAAAAACAAAAAAATAAAAGCATGAAATGAAAGAACTGAAAATGAGAAAAACTAAATATGCATAATTTGAGATGGAGAAAAATGACAAAATCCTTACACTTTCTATTTTTAGCATAAGATCTTATATAAAGTAAGTACTTAGCAAAGAGTGACCAAGACTGAAAATAGACAGGGAAAGGAAACTGTCTAGCACTCCTGAATATAAAAAGGAAGCTCTGGCTTATGAATCTGATACATTTTCTAAATAAAACATTGGTGGATTACTTAAGGAACTCCAAAATGTAGATTATTGAGTGTTGGAATGGATGAGAATTTATTATAATAGGAGGGTATGTGGAGTTCTGATAAGGAGTCCTACTTTGATTTGATAATAAGGAAGTTTATATATAATATTAGCATATATGTAGTCTACATTTGGAGGAAAACCAGATAAGAAGATGTAAAATGTATTCTGTAAAAATAAAAATTATAAATATGGCAACACTTAATTTGCATTGTTACATATTAAAAGTATCTGAACTACTTATTTCTCAGTGCTTTTCTGTAATTAGTAAAAAAAAATACATAAATCAAAGTAGGTAATTTAAAATCACACATTATTTAGTACTTAAATACTTCCTAGTATCTCTTGACAAATCCATATAAGATTAATGTAAGTTATAGCAATGGGAGATTAAATTACATTGACTTTAAATTCCACATATTATAACTTAAAATTCCACTAAGAAACTCCTTTTATTATATTTGCTCTGATCCAACTGCTTTACTTTCAGCTCTTTCCTTGAAACTGAAAACAAACCTGGAATTCTTATTGACATAAAACATTAGCTCTCCACATACTCATTGTTTCTTGGTCTAGTCCATCTTTTAAAGTTGTACTTACCCTTGGGAATGTCACTGAGTTTATTTCTTTGAAGAATGAGCAACTTTAGAAACGGAAGCCCATTTCTCAAGCTGCCTCTGTGGCGTTTCACCCACAAGGACTTAAAACTGAGTAGATCCAATGAAACGGAGTGAATGGCGTTGTTGCTGAGGTTTAATATTTCCAAAGCATGAAAATGTGCAAGAGAGCTTAAGGTTATTTTCGATATGAGATTGTTACTGAGGTCCAGGTGTCTTATATTCCATTCTTCTTTTTTCCTGTGAGTTTGTAAGAGAACCCTAAAGAAACTGGAACTTACATCCACTATGGCTGCTATCTGTGATATGTCCACAGGTATTTCATGCTTTCCGGCAAAAGAACAATTTGTCAGAAGATATCCGTTCCATTGGCACTCGGAATTGAATAAAATACTGCTTTTTCTTGATGGGTTTGTCATTGTGTCAGTAAAATAAAGACCTATAACCATGGTAACGACTCTGAGACGTAGGTTTTTCATAATGCCTGGAGAAAGAAAAATTGACTTATTCAAAATAACTTATGTAAAAACTAATAGCAAATAAGCAGAAATTTTAATTTTCAATTTAAGATTCAGGAAAGTTATCTTGCCTTGATTGCCAATTTACACGGATGTTTGATTTCTTAGACAGTGGGGCAAAATGTAGCTACCAAAATGGTAAACAGCTATAGTGTAAAATTACATTTATGCCACAGTTTTAAAGAAAGAACCCCTCCTGATTTGTCAGAAAATGTGTACTCACTTGGGCCTCACCTGTGTCTGCTTTTCCAGGATTACTCACCCTGCAGTCTGCTTTGGAATGAGGGAAACCTACCAAGATTAAAAACTTCTCTGCTTCCTTCCTGGTCTTCAGTACCGAGCAAAGTCTATTATCCTTATTTTACAGCACGGTAATCAGCCATGTGCTTTATCACATGAGTGACAAGCCATACAGTTACACCAAACCGTGGAACTGTATCGGTGGAAAGTTCAACTCATGAAAGAGACTCGATTTTTTTTAATGATTAGAAGAACTACAAGCTTTGTCTTTGCGGCTTTTGTGGCTTTTCAAATCCACTTGAAACCATTTAGATATCTACGTTAAAAAAAAATGGGTTATAAAAAGGATGCTCTCCCTAGGACCCATGAAGATATAATTAGATACAGAAACTCAAGTATCTTTTTCCCCAAAGATTCTTGAGAAGCAATTGAAAGCTTTAAAACAAGTATCTACAAATCACAATGCCTGAATGTATGCACAAAAAACAATTTTAAGAGTAGATGAGGAGGGGTGGGATAGGGATGGTGGGAGGGAGGGAGACGCAAGAGGGAAGACATATGGGAACATATGTATATGTATAATTGATTCACTTTGTTATAAAGCAGAAACTAGCACACCATTGTAAAGCAATTATACTCCAATAAAAAACAACAAAAGAGTAGATGAATAACTTTTTTGTTATTTGTTTTAATTACTAAATTCCATTAAAAAATCAGTGTGTGTACAAATAACCACATTACTTGGCACGTAGGTTTACAGCAAATTGTCCCTTCTGTTCTGTTCCAATGGCAAATGGCACCACTCTAGTTCTCATCACTAATCTGCAATACTAGAACGGGCTAACTGGTTTTCCTGTCACTGCCTTTCAATTTTCCTTCTTGCTTCATCCAATGAAATTCCAAAGGATTGCTTCCCCATAGTACTGTTTTCCCATATCATATCCTCATTCAGAATCCTTAAAGGGCTCTGCAGTGCCTACAGTCCAAATCCCTCAGGTTGGCATCCCAGGCTTTGTATTATTTACCTAAGTTCATGAACTAGTTTTAAAAGTACATGTGGAGCAACTACAAGATGGGTCTTGTGCACCTCGGTATATATGTAGATCTCATGCAAAAATTAGCTTTTACTTCACTCCAATTCCAAGCCCAATGCCTTTTCCTCTCCTCAGTCCAAATCCTACATATGTCCTTCCAGATCCATCACAAATCCTATGACCTGAAGACCCTTCTTCCTGCTTTGGCTTCTATTTTGTTCAGAAATCTTTCAGTAAATATTTATTGAATGAATGAATGCATGTTAGTAACATTCAGTTTGACAGAATATCAGTACTGTCCTGTATGGCTATTGCTTTGCATTGTGTCTGTTTTCAACAGCCCAAAAGACTATAAGCTCCCAGATGGTAAGGGCCATGTTTTCATACATACATACATATATATATAACTTCCCCCCATGTTTTATATTTTTAATAGTCTTTAGTCTGTCATAGGACTATGCTATCTATATATCTATATATAGGGCTATATCTGTATTATCTACCTATCTATCATCTGTTTATCTCATCTATGTATCTATATATTTTCCCCCATGTTTTATATTTTTAATAGTCTGCAGTCTGTCATAGGGTTATGCTCTGCTTGGGTAAATGAATGCATGCAATGGATGAAATTTACCATGTAACTTTTTAAACTTTGGTTTCATACAAGGTCAAATCTGCCATATTTTGAAAGGCATCTAAGTTCCAGTACACATGGCTATGAACTGCAAAGGTGCCCTACAGCATGGAGGAGTGATTTATTTTTAAAGTGTGCCTCTT
>NW_021703777.1:65301375-65423533 GCF_005190385.1 Monodon monoceros | reverse complement strand
GTGCCCTACAGCATGGAGGAGTGATTTATTTTTAAAGTGTGCCTCTTATGCAATACCAGAAATTCAATTAATTTGTAGAGTGGAAGATATTTGTTACCATATTCAAAGCTGCAATCATTACATATGTAATTATATAGCAAGCTAATGTAACAACGTCAGCAACAAAAAAAGATTCATCATTCATAGGCACACTACAATACTGAAGAGAAACATGGTTGGAAAAAACTTCTTCTTAAGGGGACTTAAGTAAGACTTTCACTGACCTGATTCTTTCTAAGTTGAAGAGATTTATCTATAACTAACAGTTTTGAGTTCAAAACAGCTGGATAAGGATAATCTTATGGCATAAAGTGAAAGGTATTCGTTTGTAAATTTAAAAAAATATTATATATATATAAAACAAACTTATATGTATTAGGTAAGGAACACCTGAGAACTCTAGAAAAATTTTCTGAGGATATTGGAGACAATTACGTGGAATGTAAATCTTTAAATGGACATATTCAAGCTGAAGTATGAGGAAGCAGAAATACTGGGTGTGTCAGACAGTGAGACAGGGAGAAGGCAGTAGAAAAAACAAAGTAGAAAGGAAATGAAGAGTTCATTCCTATATAAAAGAAAGAGAAGTTACAATAGTTAGAAGAAAAAAAGCAGGAGAGGCTAGTTTTGCTAAGATGTAGAAAGAACACAACAGTAACACTGTTTCTAAGGCATACCTTTTGTCCTTAGGGATTTTTCAAATGGATCTCTCTCTGAATCAAGCCAGGTGGGGATTTTAGACTTGAGCCTTTGAGGCTCCACCCATCTGCCCTGGAGCCTGCCCTGTGGCAAACCTTCAACCCTTTCTTCTCCAAGCTCTGGCCTCTTGCAGAGGGGACAGCAACAGACAGCGGTGCACATTCCCCTGGGATACTGGGGGAAAAGCCAACAGAGCGAGGCCTTCTGCAATGCAGAGGGTAGGAGTTTCCAGCCTGGGTCTGTACAACTTCTAACTCTGAGCTCCAGGATTCCAGAGAGATTACATAAATACTGGCGGCGTCCAATTCTCAAGCTGTATTTACATTCAGCACATTTATATGAGTAAGTAGAAACCTGCTAATATTTTAACAATTAAAAAATTAACAGCAAACAATTTTACAGAATCTTTATTGTAAACAGAGGTCATTAATAGTTATTACAAACTGAATCAACTGAAAGTCAAATTGGTAACTTGACACATTTATAGGTTTATTTTTCTATGGCATAATTTGTAATCTTTGCCCCCTCAGTGCTTTAAAAAAGATTACTAAAATTATCAGCATTTCAATGTTCTTTTTTTTTTTGTCAAGTTTAGCACCGTAACATTCTCATGATCTTTAAAAAAACTCACTCAAAAACTAGGTAGAACTTCCACTTTTCATTCAAAACTATCACGTAGAACTTCCACTTTTCATTCAAAACTATCTCACACACAATTTGTTTTTTCAATGCAAAAAGAATACAAATAAGTATATTTTTAAATATTACAGAGCACACATACAGTCCCTACTGTGTATAGTTTTTGCATTCTTCCTACCTGCCCATTAGAGAGTCCCTAAAATACCTTGCTTTCATTTCATTTGTCCCCCATGTCATTATAATCCACCTCTGAAGGACTGTAGTTATTTAAACAAGCACGTGTCTGCCCCATCTCCGGGGATGCTGCCTTTGTCCTCTACCTCCCCCAAGTCTGTTGCTTGTCTTATCAGCGCTTGATGGAGGGGAGGAATGACAGCAGAAGAGGCAAAGTTAACAATTCAGTTTATAGAAAAATAGCATCTGATGGTGAGAATGAGTAGCTGAGGCTTTACTGTTACGCTAAACAGGTCACAGGTAAAATGGACAGTTTGTTCTTGTTCTGCTTCCCAGGGAATTTCCCAGGTCTACATTTCAATGAAAAAACAAAAGCTACTTGTGACATGTCCTAAATTACTATACCTGTTACCTTAACAATCAGTTCTGTAAAAACATCAAAATATTCTCTCATGTCCAAAGCACTTAATGGAGATGTATCAAAAACAAGTATTTCTCAAAGAGGAGTAAAAATAGATTATTTCATGAATTACATTCAATAAATAATACTTTGTAACAGAGTGTTCTGTGGTTTTTGTAAAAATATTTATCTAAACAAACTTTCAAAACAAATCTAGAGCAGACAAGTAATGAATGTAAAATTTACAAATACACTGAGCATCTGAACGAATATTCCAATGGATTTTTTCTGAACATTATTCAGATATTAAATGATACTGAATATATTCATATGGGTTCTGAATATCACTACAACAAATAACAACCAGAGGTCATAAATTTCACTCTCTCTCTTTTTTCTTCACTTAAAAAAAAACTTCACTCAGTAGTAGGTAGTAAGTCAATCTCTACTTTAGTATACTTTAATGACTACTCATAATCTCTAAAGTATTTGGTTTTTCTATCAGAGAGAACTGTGACAATACTGAATGCAAATTTTTTTTTGTATCGATTTTCCTATCTATATAGTTCAAACTGGCAAGGACAGAATATTATACTTGAATGCAGAACGGGGCCTGTAATTTATCTCTTCTGCCTATTTTACAGCACACTACTTTGAGGTCTCTCTTCCTGATGTTGTGTGGATCTTAATAATACCAGCGAGTTCCTTTCAAGTCAAATATAAAACACCTTAAAAATTAACTGGCTTGAGGGTTGTAAAACATTATAATGGGTGGTGATGTCAGGAGCAGAGGTCAATCTCATACTTACGTGAAAATTACTTATATTATTTCCTGCATTAGTACCCTTTAGTCCAGTGCTTCCTGACTTTTTTCAAGGTATGGCACATATTAAAAAGGGTAACACTTGTCTGGCTTGCTGGGGTAAATCCACCAGCCATTCTGGGCCAGCAGGACTCGTCTGGGGCACGGCCTCCTCATTTCCCACTGTGCTGCCCCGAGGGCTGAGGGTATACATATCCTGGCAACCCTTTTACCCATTCAGGTACCCCAGCTGGGAAACGAGGGTAACCCACAACTAGGCCAATTTGATCTCTCTATAATATATTTTAGAATTGGCTTAAGAAAATTTAAAATCTGACAGTGATTGGTCAGTTTTTTGACTGCGATTGATTTATTTCCTTTTAATTAGAGTAAGCATACCTGTTTTTTCGTTTCTTATCTGCCTAGGTAAGTCTGAATTAGTCTTTGCTCATCTTTGCGGGGTTTTAAATAATTAAAACTCCAGCGCAGGTAGTGGAAAGAATGCGGTATTTAGAAACAGGCTCATCCAGGTTTGAGTCACACCTGAACTCCAATCCCAACTCTGCTATTTCCTCTGTAACATTAGGCAAGTTTCTGAACTTCTCTGAACCTCAGTTTCCTAATGGGTAAACTGGGATAACAACACCTGCTTATAGAGTTGTGGTGTGAATTAGAGACATTCCATGTGCGGTGCCTAGGACAATGCCTAGCACTCTAAGATGCTCAATACATGACAGCTATCATCATTTAACAGTTAAAGCTGAGATGGTGCTTTAATTTCTACCACATTGCGAGCACAATATTTAATGAGTATACATTCTATTAGAGTATTTTCTTCCTAGTGCAAAACTGAGGAACCATAGTTTCTTACTAACTCCCATATGCGAAGTTCTTTAATGACCTCACTTGCATGTGAGAATACGGCTGAAAGTCAATGCACTAAAAATCTGTCTTTCCGGGCTTCCCTGGTGGCACAGTGGTCGAGAGTCCGCCTGCCGATGCAGGGGATGTGGGTTCGTGCCCGGTCCGGGGGGATCCCACGTGCCGCGGAGCGGCTGGGCCCGTGAGCCATGGCCGCTGAGCCTGCGTGTCCGGAGCCTGTGCTCCGCAGCGGGAGAGGCCGCATCGGTGAGAGGCCCGCGTACCGCAAAGAAAAAAAAAAAAAAATCTGTCTTTCCTCTTAGAAGCCAAAAGACAGAGCAGGTAACATTTACTGGTGGTGTACCTTTAAACATCTTAAGTGGGTCTGTCCCCATTAGTTACCAAAAGCTTACTTATAGTGAGCCTAAACGGTTGCTTCAGACCTTTAGCCTTTAGACAAGGAAAAGTGGCATTTTAAAAACACTTCTTTAAAGATTAATATTGATTGTATTCACTTCTCTTAATTGTTTTAGAGAACTGTAAATTGAAGATCAGTGCAACTTAATGAAATGTATTAGAATTCAGGCTCTCTGAGACTATTTTAAACATGGAGACTATATAATGGATACAGCAGTGCTCTGCAGATAAAATAATTACGAGTTATCACAAACTCTGTAAAAACATGATTTGCATGCCTACTCTGGAAAAAAAAAAAAGTCAAGTCACGATCTGAACCTACTGACGCCCTCTCGGGTTCTTCTAGTGAGTGTCTCCACAGGGGTTGTCTGAGGTCTGGCAGCCCATGTTCTGGCCCGTCACCTGTACTTTGAAGAGGGTTCCGTCAGCGCACATACAGAGCTTGTAGCGCACCCAGTCACCACCACCAAACTGGTCTCCGCTGGAGGAACTAGGGAGGCGGGTTGTGCTGACCACCACAGTTCCATTCAGGATGATGCTGTTTTCCTATCAGGAGAAAACTCATATATGGCTTGTTTGCATCCACAAGTAGGGCGAGAACAAGATTAATAAACAACACTCACTGAAATATTAGCAAGAATAGAAGGCAGCAAGAAAAAGTCATGACCGAAACAACAGCAACGAAAACCCAAAACCAATCAAAATTCACCTAGTGACCTCTTAGTGATTGTTCACAATGTATATCAGTACACTTGTTAACACAATTTATTTCTCAATTAGTTAAAAATTATATCAAAATTCCTAAGTGCACAGTAAGACGAATACTGATAAAGCCTCAGATCATTTTCATTTATTATTTCCTAAGAGAGTTTTAACCAAGTTGCTGATTGATACATTTCTGACGCTAAGAAGAAAAAGACTGTTTTTCTCCTAGAGAAAAGTAATTTGAATTTCCAATGTTTTTGTGTGACACCATAAATGAAGATTCAAACCATACAATTTTGAAGCCCAGGCACTCAAAGAAAACTGCCTGGAAGTTCTCTTCTTCAAGCCCACTATCCCAGGAACATTCTTGTATTGCAGATCCTCTCTTTTCTGGAACTCCTAACCCTCTCTCTCCCTTCTTCTTTTCATTCATTCAACAAATAATTATTAAAGGTCTCCTATGTGTCAGATACTATTCTAGGTGCTGGGGATGCAGTAGTCAACAGACAGGCAAAGTCCAAGTCCCCATTTACTGGGGAGGGGCAGACAACAAACACCTGAAGAGGTAAAACAAACAGGACATCATCTGAGAAAAGCAAGTCAGGGTGAGTGGAGAGAGAGTGACCAGAGGATGGTCAGGGAAGGCCTCTCTGATAAGGTCACAGTCTGATGGAAACTGGATGACATGAGGGACTAGGGCATGTGGGTAACTGGGCAGAGGAAAGCACATATGCAAAGGCCCCAAGGTGAGGATGTGCCTTGTGTTCTAGGAACAGAGAGGAGGTCAGAGTGGTTGAAGGACATATACAGGGAGTCGACTGGTAGGTAGGAGATGAGTCAAAGAAATAACTAGGGGCCAGAAACATAAGGCCAGGGAATGGACTTTGGCTTTTATTCTGAATCAGATGGGAAGCCATTTGGAAGGTTCTGAACAGAGAAGTGACGATCTTTTAAAAAGGATCGCTCTGGCTGCTGTACAGAGAACTGAATACAGGGGTGAAAGACGAAGCAGGGAGACCACTTTGGAGGCTATTCTAGCAGTGAAGGCAGGAAACGATGCTGGTTTACACCATGGTGGTGGTGGTGAGAATCAGCCAGACTCTGTACATCTTCTGAAGGTAGAGTCCAAAGGCTTTGCTGATGAAATAATGGGTACCATTTAACAAGATGGGAACACTGAAAAAATGCATGTTTGGGGAGGGAAGGAGGAGATGAAGACTTTAGACTTGTTGAGTTTGAGGTGCCTATTAGATATTGAAGTGGAGAGGTAAGAAGGCAGCTGGATATGTGAATCTTACTTAGTTCAGAGGAGAAAGGAGTTCCAAAGTTGAGAGTCATCAGCTTATAGAGGGTATTTAAAGCAACGAAAGTTGATTATGAAGTAATGGAAATGGCTAATTGACTATGTAGTGATAGTATATGGAATTTTCAAATTTTGTTCCAACGCTGCCCTCTTGTGGTTATGTAATTTTACTTTCTTTAAACTGCTAAAGTAGTTTTGTTTTTTTTTTAAATTGAAGTATAGTTAATTTACAATATTGTGTTAGTTTCAGGTGTACATCAAGGTGATTCAGTCGTATATATATTTTTTCAGGTTATTTTCCATTATAGGTTATTAAATTCTTGTTGCTTATCTGTTTTATATATAGTAGTTTGTATCTGTTAATCCCATTCTCCTAATTTATCCCTCCCTGCCTTCCTTTCCCCTTTGGTAACCATAAATTTGTTTTTAATGTCTGTGAGTCTGTTTCTATTTTGTATATAGATTCATTTGTACTGTTTCTTAGAGTCCACATATACGTGATATAATATTTGTCTTAGCAGTTTTTTTAAAAAAGCAGTTTGATTGATAAAATTCTTTCTAATGACTAGCCATACACTTAAAAACTAACCTCTGATATTAGCTGAATTATAAAGCTAATTATCTTTTCAATACTGGTTTATTTTTTTTCTAACTGTGGAGAAACTGATATGTGTGTATATGTATTTCAAAGTATGTCATATTAACAACAGGTAGAATTTTCAGGTAGAAAAACTTAAAAGATTTAGGTGACTTGCTAATGGTTATAAACAAATCAATCACATCTCTTGCTGCTTTGAGTTTCTGATGAAGAGAACAACAGCCCCACTGTGACCACTCTTCAACACTATTATTCTCTCAGAGGAATGGCTTCTTTCTACAATGTATGCAAACAATACTCAGCACTACTATTGAGTTTCTGGCAAGAATCACATTTTATGTTCGTGTTTATTATTTAGAGATTGGAACATATTCTTCAGGGGGAAAAGATATTTATGCAAGTGAAAGAACTTAATTTTTTAAAGTTTTTTCCTTCAAGAACTATGATTAAATTTTTTAAAAGGAACGAACTATTTTATAAGTCCTTAGGTTTAACTTTTGTCATTTAATGCTTAGTAGAACAAATTTAATTAGCTTTAATTAGGTAGCATAGAGCAGATGCCCAAAGACATTTTGAATAAATATACTTTGACCAGAATTGTGAGCAGGTAAAATGTTTTCGAACTTATGGCTCCCTCAAATGAAATATGTTACTTATTAAAGTTCAGATATAATCTGTGAGGCACAAAGAAAAGTTTACTTTTCAACAGGTATAATAAAGGCAAAATCTTTTTCCTTTACAATTAATAATAGATGTATAATTAAAAATACATTTAATATATTTGCTAATTGATTTTCACATCGCTAGACACAAAACCCATGAAGAGATGTGAAAAATCTTTAACTGAAAAAAACCCTATCAACTTCAGGGCATGCATACTGAGAATTCTCTTTTGGAAGCTTTTTGCTTGTTTGTTTGTTTGCCTTTTAAAATAACACAGGCATCATTATGCAAAAAAAAAAAATTTAGAAAATAACAGGCAAGCAGAAATAAAATGAAAATCATCTGTTACCCTGCTACCCATAACTAACCATTGTTGACATTTTGGCATACCCTTCTAGGTTTCTATAAACATACACATAATCTGAAAAATAAAGATGAGATATTTCACAGATTGTTCTATAACTTTCTTTCACTTCATAATCCATTTTGAACATCTTTCCATGTCCGAAAAATACAACTACATTATCATTTTTCATAACTCTTTTTCCACATAAGGACTTATGTACCCAAGAATCTAATAATTCTCTTAAAATCAAAAAATACTCACAGCCTTTAACTCCATATTACCACCCATGCGAAATTCAATGGTTTTGCCCATGACGAATACTCCTTCATTTCCACGCACAATAGCACGCCCATCAACTTTTATATTTAAATCACTAGTAGCATTGCTGGTAATCTGAAGATTAAAAAAAAAAAGTAGTGATGAAGAGTTTCTAAATTAAAGTGAGGATTATTATTAGAGATAGAGGAGGAGGTGTTTCAATGACAAAATATGAAAGCAGGTGTTTTAATTCACATTTCACACATGTAGAGATAAAGAGAGATGATTTGATAATGGTCACATAAACTAGTTGGTGACAAATCTAGAACTAATCCTTTCCGCTGCTCTGGAGTCACTTCATTCATAGCATTTTATCAGTACAGCTGCCCCTGCCCCCCACCTCACACACTTTGTAACTTTAGATAATAATTCTCTTCCATTAATAAAACCAAGGAAAATAAATCATACCCTTTCAGTAGATGCTTTTTGAACATTCAAACTTTTCACTCCACTTGGCAAACGAAACTCATGAGTTTCATAGTCTGTGCTGAATAAGATATTTTGAGTCCTTGGGTCGAAAAACTGCACACCAATGTCACTTATAATAGAAGTTTTGTTCTTTTCTACACTGAGCTTTGTCGTCCCTTGCTGAAAAACAATCTTCAGAAAAACACTTTATCATGAATATGTTTTCGAACAAGACTGCATCCAAAATTCATCAAGAACATTCTAAAAAAACTCTACAATAGCAGGCTTAACTCCTAATAATTTTAAGTGCCTCTCTCTGACTCCCTCCACCCACTTGGGAGAAGAGTCCTTTAAAACGAGGGCTTAACATGCTTATTTGCTGTAATGCTTGGCAGACACAGATGGTCGCAGAGCACAGGGACCCAGAGCTAAGATGGGCAGGGGCAGTAAGGATGCCTCCCTGAGGTTCTGGTCAGTTGAAAACCTACGTTATAGTAGCCACTTGACAGGGGTTGCCACTGACTAGACTGGCATATTCTCTTCCAGACTCCCAGAGAGTAGAGGGTATTCTAACCTGGGAAGGTGCTTTTTAAAATGGTTTCCTCATATGGAGGAGAAAAGAGTAAACTATGTATTCTTACAGTAATTATATCTATCCCAGAAAATGCTACCATGCGACAAAATCTAGAATATTAAGAAAGTATCTAACATTAATAGATGGATGAGAAGACCAACAATATTATTAAATATATTATGAATTTTCTTTAAAGGAAAATATCCATTTCCAGTAATCAACTCTAGGTTTTTACGAAGAATTTTTCTCTAATGTTCCTCAATTAATGTGTTTACTTACAGGTTGGTTGTTGCCAGTGATGACTAAATTTTCATTTCGCCTTCCTCCTACTGTGCTCTTATAAAGAGGGTGTATAACTCCCATGTCAGACACTTGCTTAAATCGAAGCAGACCACTTTCATGAAACTCCATGCTGTCACAGCCATTTGGTCCAATGCGAATCACAGCCCAGATAACAAGTGTTACCTAAAAAAGAAATCAAGCCCACTGTTAATATGTTAATAGGTTTAACATAATCAGTAAACAAATAGGAAAGGTAGTTGCTAAAGGATTAAACTTCCTAAAATGTTTCATCAATGAGATGAACACATCAATTGGGTTTCCACTTACAAACAAAACCAATTTTATTTTAATCAAGGTATTACATACCAATAACTAAAAGTCAAAAAGTGCTAAAGGTGGGCTTCCCTCGTGGCGCAGTGGTTGAGAGTCCGCCTGCTGTTGCAGGGGACATGGGTTCGTGCCCCGGTCCAGGAAGATTTCACATGAGGCAGAGCGGCTAGCCCCATGAGCCATGGCCACTGAGCCTGTGCGTCTGGAGCCTGTGCTCCGCAACGGGAGAGGCCACAACAGTGAGAGGTCCGCATACCGCCAAAAAAAAAAAAAAGTGCTAAAGGTTCTATAATTAAAGAAAAAAGATTACTTTATTTCTTCTACCTCCCCTATGCCTCGTCCCAGAACAACCACTTTCAACAAGCTTAGCCATTTCGTCTAGAATTTATCTCCATATTTCTAAATAGTAAGTGTATGTTATTTCTTCACTGATCAATTTTAGGTTGTATCTATCAATTTCCTATTTTAGCAGATGAGAATTTTAGCTCATTTATATCTCTTCTCCTCCAACTCCAATCTCAAGTTTTGGTTAAATCCATGTTCAGTATTTTCAGTATTACAACAATGTAAGTATTGTTCACTGCTAAGCCAAACACTGTACTATGATGGCAGTTCCCTTCTTGTACTTTGTGTCTTTCAGAGTTTAATATTTGTCCTTCTTTCATGTGCTTAGTTTCTTTGAAAATCAGACTATGTTTTTTCAAACTCTCCAACATTTCTGTAAAATGTCTCTCAATAAAATGTTCTAAAAGTCCAAACCTCCCAGAAAATGTATTCGCTCTATTTGCCTCTCCCAGGAAATCTTTCCGGAACGAACCCTCATCTTCTTGCTCCAGTCTGAGCTCCTGCCCTCTGGGTCTGTCGCACGGCTATAACCATGAGCTTTCCATTCACTTTCATGCTGGAACTTCCTTTCGTCTTTCTCCCATGCAGGATACCCAGTTTCCGGTATCCTTGTCTTCAACATTCTCGGTTTAGTACCTTCTTTTGGTAGAGCACATTGTCCCGTGGCTTCTTTAAAAAGAATGTATGTGAAATATTTTTTGAGAGTGTGCGTGGCTAAAACAATGTCTATAATTCCTCACATTTGACTGAGAGTTTAGCTTGGTATGCATTTCTAGATTTGAAATTATTTTCTCTCTGAATCTTGAAGGTCCTTGCTTTCTTGCCTTCTAGTTTCCAGCACTGCTTTTGACAGGGTCCGATGCCACTCTGATTTTGTGTTCTTTATACAAAACCCGTTTTTTTAATTCTCTGGAAGAGTTTAGGATCATCTCTTTATTCCTGGTCTTCTTAAATTTCACAGTAATAGCCTTGGTGTGAGTCTTTTTTTTTAATACATATGCTGGATCCAGAATGGTAGTTTTCAACCTGTCCTAGGAATCTTTCTTATTTGATAACTTTCTTCCCATTGTGTTTTTTCTTCTCTCTTTCTAAAACTCCAATTAACAGAATGTTCCTGGATTCATTCTTTAATTTAGTTGAACTTTGTGGAAGATTTTATCTTCCAATGTCTGTCTATCTATCCATCCATCCATCCATTCATGTACGTGTATTTCTATTGAGTTCTTCCATATTCTTTAACTGCTTCTTTTTAATGGCATGCTATCCTTGTTTAATGGGTGCAGTATCCTCTGACTTCTCTGAAGCTATTGATTGTGTGCTTTAATTCTTTTAAGTTTCCTGTCATTTGTTGCATTTTCTCCATTTCCCTGAATTCCCACTTTCCCCATGGTTTGGGTGCTTTTGGTCTCAATCATTTCTCAATTCTGGGAGCTTTCCATAAAAATCTACTGATCCCTGGTGGCTCTGTGTTCATAGTTAACAGAGCGGTTATAAAAAGTTCAGGGAAAGTTCTCTGGGTGGGGTGGCACTTGTGACTGACAGGCTTCACAGTAGGGAGATTAGGTGGCTTTTTCACAGGGACCTGCCAAGTGTATCTTCAGGTCTTTTCTCTATGTTCTTCAGTTTCTTCAGAGCAGGCTATTTTATCTCTTGCTGGGGGATGTAAGCCTGGTAC
Source organism: Monodon monoceros (assembly GCF_005190385.1). Classification (NCBI taxonomy): domain Eukaryota; kingdom Metazoa; phylum Chordata; class Mammalia; order Artiodactyla; family Monodontidae; genus Monodon; species Monodon monoceros. Next base: position 65,411,955 of record NW_021703777.1, on the reverse strand, counting down.
AGGGAGCTGGAGCTGGAGGATGAGGATATGGGAGCCTCAGTGCTCAGGATACAGACTTTCCTGCCTTCAGTGTGGAAACCCATCCCTACCCTCCTCTTGGCAATATCCTCAGGCAGAAAGAATCCCCTCTGGTTCAGTGTGGGGTTAGGAGGGCTGGCTGCCTAACTGCTGCCTGGAAGGAGAGGGAGGCTGGGGATTGCATGCCTTCTTCTATGGACTTTTCAAACAAGCTCTCCGTTTTCAGTTCCCCCTTCACTCCTACTTTTCAAGGCACTTGTACTTCCAGTTCCTGAGGCTTTTCAGGATTCTGCAAGACACTTCCACCAATGCCCCCTGCAACCCTCTCCCCCAACACGCAGTTTCTCTTCTCTAGTAAGTTATTTGCCACTCCTCCTCCTTTTTGTCTTCATATATTACGGTTCAGGATTTCGGTTGCCTCCCACTTTCTTCCAAGGTATTTCTGATTCTTGACATTGTCACCTAAGGATGAGCTTTTAAAGCAGAAGGGGATGAAAATATCTTTTTTTTTTTTTTGCTATCTTAACCATAACTTTCCAAAAAAATAAATTTCTAAAATAAAATAAATTCAGAACATGTGCTCCTAGTAAAACTATTTACAGTATCAGCTCTTTTTGATTTAAGTGAAGAATTAGACACAAATGTTTTGGATGTACATAAAATACAATGGACTGGTTTGAGAGTATTAGAAGTAAAAAAATACAGTAGTAACTGAAATTACGTTAGAACTGCTGCATCCATGTTCATGATTGGTCTCAGGGATACCAATAATCACTCTCTGAAAATATCTATCCACACACATGCCAGAGGGGTTCAAATTTAACCCCTTTCTTTAAGAAAGCAAATATCTTTGGAAAAGGCAACACACCAGTTCCTCACACCTTAGTGTAAACCAGTCTCCTCATATCCTTTCATTCTTTTATAACAGAGATTTAGGACTACAAAATACAACGCTTTACTGCCATCCAAGGTTTACAATTTTAAAATCTAGCTGAGCAGGCAAGAGCAAATTTTGGAAAAGTTGAATGAAAACAGGAAGGAGTATATTTTTAGGAGAGATGAAGGCAGTAAAATCATCTTGGCAAAGGTCTCTTCTATTGAGTTGACTCTAACCTTTTAAAAGTTGTCTTTTATTTTTATTTTATTTTTAAAAATTAATTAATTAATTAATCAATTATTTTTGGTTGCATTGGGTCTTTGTTGCTGGCGAGCGGGGGCTACTCTTCGTTGCGGTGTGCGGGTTTCTCATTGCGGTGGCTTCTCTTGTTGTGGAGCATGGGCTCTAGAGCACAGGCTCAGTAGTTGTGGCGCACGGGCTTAGTTGCTCTGTGGCATGTGGGATCTTCCCGGACCAGGGCTTGAACCCGTGTCTCCTGCATTGTGGGAAGCCCTAAAATTTAAGTCTTTTAAAGGAAAGAGTCTATGAGCATTTTTTTCTAAATAAAATTAGTGCATGGCAATATTAACATACTAAGTTTTCATATAGAAAATATTCATTAAAATTCAATAAGAGATAAAACATATACAGGCATAGTTCAGAGAAATTGTAGGTTTGGTTCCAGATAACAACAATAAAGCGAATATTGCAATAAAGCAAGTCCACACAAACTTTTTTGGTTTCCAAGTGCATATAAAACTTATGACTACACTATACTGTAGTCTATTACGTGTGCAACAGGATTATGTCTAAAAAAAAACTATGTATAGGGAATTCCCTGGCAGTCCAGTGGTTAGGACTCGGCGCTCTTACTGCCGGGGTCCCGGGGTTCAATCCCTGGTTCGGGAACTAAGGTCCTGTACAAGCCATGCGATGCGGCTGAAAAAACCAAAAACCAAAACCCCAAAAAACCAATGTACATACCTTAATTAGAAAATACTTTTTTGCTAAAAAGTGCTAACCATCACCTGAGCGTTTAGCAAGTTGTAATCTCTTTGCTGGTGGAGGGTCTTCCCTTGACGCTGGCGGCTGCTGACTGACCAGGGTGATGGTCACTGATGGCTGGGGTGGCTGGGGCCATTCCTTAAAGTGAGGCCACCATGAAGTCGGCTGCACTGACTCTTCCTTCCACGAACGGTTTCTCTGTAGCATGTGATGCCGTTTGATAGCGTTTCAGCCACAGTAGACCTTCTCTCAAAATTGGAGTCAATCCTCTCAAATCCTGCCACTGCTTTACTTAATTTCTTTCTTTTTGTAGGGGGTATCTCACAGGTATGTCTATTCGTGCTCGAGGACAGCGGCACTGCTACAAGTGTGCATGATGTCCCACATTCCCACAATACAGCCCGACCCATGTCCCATCCAAGTAAAGCTGGTTAATGATGACCATGAGCAGGCGTAGGACTGGAAGCTTTCAAGGCTTTACTTCTTTTATCAGCACTCCTGATTTTATAAACGATGAAGCCCGTCAACCCCACTCCGACCCAAATCTCCTGGTAAACTTAGGTACAGCAGGGCTTCACGGAGATGCAAACATTCTTAAGGCTTGGAAGCAGCTCAGGCAGCCCCTACCACTGCCTTATCAACTAAGCTTATGTAATAGTCTAAATTCTTTATTGTCATTTCAATAATCTTCACAGCATCTCCACCAGGAGTAGATTCCATCTCAAGAAAACACTTTCTTTGCTCATCCATAAGAAGCAACTCCTTATCCTTTAAAGTTTTATCATGAGATTGTAGCAATTCAGTCACTTCTTCAGGCTCCACTTCTAATTCTAATTATCTTGCTATTTCTATCACATCTGCAGTTACTTGCTCCACTGAAGGCTTAAACCCCTCAAAGTCATCCATAGGGCTGGAATCAACTTCTTCCAAACTCCTGTTAACTTTGATATTTTGACCTCTTCCCAAGAACTGCTAATGTTCTTAATGGCATCTAGAATGATGAATCCTTTCCAGAGGCTTTTCAACTTACTTCACCCAGGTCCATCAGAGGAATCATAATCTATGGCAGCTATAGCCTTAAAAAATTTATTTCTTAAATAATAAGACCTGAAAGTCAAAATTATTGCTTGATCCGTGGGCTGCAGAATGGATGTTGTGTTAGCAAGCATGAAAACAACACTAATCTCATTGTACATCTCCATCAGAGCTCTTGGGTGACCAATGCATTGTCCATGAGGTGTAATATTTTGAAAGAAATCTTTTTTTTCTGAGCAGTAGATCTTAACGGTGGGCTTAAAATATTCAGTAAACTATGTTGTAAACAGGTGTGCAGTTATCCAGATTTTGTTGTTCCGTTTATAGGGCACAGGCAGAAGTAGATTTAGCATAATTCTTAAGGGCCCTATGATTTTCCAAATGGCAAATGAGCACTGGATTCAACTTAAAGTCACTGGCTGCCTTAGCCCCTAATGGAGAGTCACCCTGTCCTTTGAAGCTTTGAAGCCAGGCACTGACTTTTCCTCTCTAGCTATGAAAGTCCAAGATGGCATCTTCTTCTAGTAGAAGGCTGTTTTGTTTGCATGGAAAATTTGTTGTTTAGTGTAGCCATCTTCATTACTTTTCTTAGCAAGATCTTCTGGATAAGCTGCTGTAGCTTCTACATCAGCACTTGCTGCTTCGCCTTGTACTTTGATGTTATAGAGACGGCTTCTTTCCGTAAACCTCATGAACCAGCCTCTACTAGCTTCAGACTTTTCTTCTGCAGCTTCCTCACCTCTCTCAGCCTTCACAGAATTGAAGAGAGTTAGGGCGTTGCTCTGGATTTGTCTTTGACTTAAGGGAATGTTGTAGCTGGTTTGATCTACCCAGACCAGTAAACCTTTCTCCATATCAGCAATAAGACTGTTTTGCTTTCTTATCATTCATATGTTCCCTAGAGTAGGACTTTTATTTCCTTCAAGACTCTTTCCTTTGCATTCACAAGTTGGCTAAGTATTTGGCGTAAGAGGCCTAGCTTTCAGCTGATCTCAGCTTTTCACATGCCTTCCTCACTAAGCTTAAACATTTCTATCTTTTGTTTAAAGTGAGGGACACCTGCAACTCCTCCTTTCACTTGAACACTTAGAGGCCATTGTAGGGTTATCTCAGGGAATAGGGAGGTCCGAGAAGAGGGAGAGAAACGAGGAGCGGCCAGTCAATGGAGCAGTCAGAACGTACACAACATTTATCAATTAAATCCACCATCTTACCTGGATGTGGTTAGTGGCAACCCAAAAACATTACAATAGTAACACTAAAGATCACGGATCACAGATCACCATAACAAATATACTAATATTGAAAAAGCTTTAAATATTGTGAGAATTACCAAACTGTGACATGGAGACTGAAGTGAGCAAATGCAGTTGGGAAAATGGCACCGACAGATGTGCTTGATGCAGGGTTGCCACAACCTTCAATTTGTAAACAACGCAGTATCTGCAAAGTGCAATAAAGCTAAGTGCGATAAAACACGGTATGCCTGTATAGAAAAGCAGAAAGAGGGTCCTGAAAGAAATGATAGGAAGAGAGTCCATGATTTGACTAAAAGACAGAAGAAAAATTCCCCACGGTAATTAAAAAAAGAATATTCTGTACTAAATACTCACAATTAAATTGATGACAGCCAGAATAAACAGGAGGATAATCACACAGATGGCTAAATTGCCCTTTCTCCCTCTCAGTCCCGTTTTATGCAGGCGATCTTCATCAATTGGAATATACCCGGCTTTAAAGTTACTGTTGTGCTCTTTATTGACATTCCTTCTTTCAACAGCCTTCTCACGCATGGACTTCTTTACAGGACCATTGGAACTTTGCTAAAAACAAAATACAACACAATGGAGCAGCTATACCCTCTCTTTTTGATGCATTTATTTGTTAGGTGCAAATTCATAACTAAAGAAAGCTGAATTGGTTAGTGATATATTTTCCACCAATAAACCTTAAGTCGTGTTGAGCTGCAGGCTCCAAGTAAGGACATGACTGTGCTGAGAAGGGTCATAGAGAAGAACCTTCAGTGTGACCATCTGATAACATATTTCCACTGTCTGCTTTGAATAGTCCTACCGTCAGTAAACTGAACAGCTAGCTCATTTGGTGGAAGAGTTAACATACACATTCTACAGTGGGTAATCTTGTTTTAATTAATGATTTATAACGATTTGTTTAATTGTATATAGTTTTTCATTTATATGAAAATAATTTGGAAAGGCTAATACACTTTATTCATCACTCCAGATGGCTAAAGTTAACATTATCCTAGACAAGCAGATTTCAAAATACGGGCTGGGAAGCCCTGGAGGGGTCCCCTGAACTCTTTCAAGTGTCTGGTGGGTGCAAATTATTTTCAAAATAACACTAAGATGTTATTTTCTTTTTGTACTCTTCTTCTCCCATGAATATGCAGATGACACTTGAACAACATGGATTTGAACTGCATGGGTCCACCTATACGTGGATTTTTTTTTTTTTTTTTTTTGCAGTACGCGGGCCTCTCACCGCTGCGGCCTCTCCCGTTGCGGAGCACAGGCTCAGCGGCCATGGCTCACGGGCCTAGCCGCTCTGTGGCCTGTGGGATCTTCCCGGACCAGGGCACGAACCCGTGTCCCCTGCATTGGCAGGCGGACTCTCAACCACTGCGCACCCAGGGAAGCCCTATACGTGGATTTTTTTCAGTAAATATACTGGAAAAAAATTTGGAGATTTGCAACAATTTGAAAAAACTTGCAGATAAACTGTGTAGCCCAGAAATATCAAAAAAATTAAGAAAAAGGTGCGTCATGAATGCATAAAATATATGTAGATACGTAAGTTTAGTGATATTTACTATAAAATTAATAATGCTAGTTTTCTTACTGTTTTTTTAACTTTGCTTTCAAAGAATTACATTACTGTACAGTCTCTCTCTCTCTCTCATAACTGGAGAAATTGTGTATCAGCCTATCATCCCATGTAACTGGTTTTTTAAAAAAGATATTATGAATATGACTGTGATACTCTATGCCATAAAAAATTTTATTACGATCCTTTCATTAGTGTATAGGTCAGGCTACTGTGAAGGAACTGTACTGATTCCACGAGGCTACTGTAAAGCAATCATACTGCTGCTTCTTCGTTATCAATGCATGAATCGTTATGCACGTAAATAAATATGAATTTCTTTCCCACATTATCTTTTCATTTTTGATGTCCAGTGTTAGTAATATGTATAACATCTACAGTGTTTTGTACCACATAAGACAATATTGATGTAGGTGCTGACAGATGATTCATCTTGTAAACAGACGACATAAATTTATGGTATCGATAAAGACAGTACAGTACTGTAAATGTATTTTCTCCTTCCTTATGATTTTCTTAATAACATTTTCTTTCCTCTAGCTTACTTTATTGTAAGAATACAGTATATAACAAATATAACATACAAAATACATGTTAATTGACTGTTTAGGTAACCAGTAAGGCTTCCGGTCAACAGCATTCTATTAGTTTAGGTTTTGGGGGAGTCAAAAGTTATACGTGAACTTTTGACTGTGTGGGGATCAGCGCCTCTAACCCCTGCGTCATTCCAGGGTCAACTGTACAGTGAAACTTCCAGAGGCTACATGACCATATGTGCTGACACCATTGCTCTAACAGCTAATGGAATGTGTGTTTGTATACTCCTGTGTTTACAAAATTTCCCAATTTAAATTCCTAATATGGTAAGTATCAACAGATATAACCCACATAAACAAAAGCTCTTTGGGATTCTCAGTCATTTTTTTTTTTTTTGCGGTACGCGGGCCTCTCACTGCTGTGGCCTCTCCGGTTGCGGAGCACAGGCTCCGGATGAGCAGGCTCAGCGGCCATGGCTCACGGGCCCAGCCACTCTGCTGCATGTGGGATCTTCCCAGACCGGGGCATGAACCCGCGTCCCCTGCATCGGCAGGCGGACTCTCAACCACTGCGCCACCAGGGAAGCCCCCTCAGTCATTTTTGAGAGTATCAAGAGGGGAACTTCTCTGACAGTCCAGTGGTCAGGACTTTGCCTTCCAATGCAGGGGGTGCAGATTTGATCCCTGGTCGGGAAGCTAAGATCCCACATGCCTCAGGCCAAAAAACCAAAACAGAAGCAATATTGTAACAAATTCAATAAAGACTTTAAAAATGGTCCACGTCTAAAAAAAAAAAAAAAAATCTTAAAAAAAAAAAAAAGAGTATAAAGAGAACCTGAGACCAAAGAGTTTGAGAACCTGACTTTCGACTATGGTTGAAAGACATTTTAGGTAATAATCTGGTACATCATGAACACAAAAGGAAGGAGTAGAATGGAATACTGCCCAATTTTCATATTTTTCAGAGCTCTGAGAAAATTAATTTATTGAATAGGCATTTATTAAGCACTTTATGCTTAAACACTAATACTATAAATAGGAATACAAAAGAAATATAGGACAAGATCCTTACCCTCCAGATATTACAAATGTGATTTGGGTACACAAAACAGTTAGCAATGCACTAAAATGCTCTGTACGTTCAGATGCCAAAATCAATAGCTGAGACAATACATCCTGTGGAGTTCATGGGAGAAGAGACAGGAGGGCTTGGAGTTGTCAGGGAAACCAGGAGGAGTAGGTAGGTCAAATCTGGCAATGAAGGCAGAATCAAGTTGGAAATGGAGAATAGGTTGTGAGTTTTTGGACATCTGGGTACAAACTCTAGTCTTTATGTCTGCTGATTTGGGAGTCACTGGAAGTCTCTGAAGATGAATGACATACGTTTCAGGATGCAATGTGTGGGCATTTGTAGGAGACACGGGAAAGAGGAAAACCAGCAAGTAGGTTGTTGGGATGCTGTGGTAATGGAGGCCTGAAGTATTGAGGGTCTAAACTAAGGTGGGATGAAAAAGGATAGATTTAAAATATACTTCAAGAGAAGAGTTAAGTGAATTTGTAGCAGGTTAAAAAAAAAGCCCCTCATGTTTACTGAATGGTGACTATTTAAATATGGAGAATGAAGCAGGGAGAAGATTTTACACATGTTGTATTTGAACTGATTGAGAAATAACCACCTGCCTTAAAGGCAATGGGAAGGATGGGATGGGGTATTAGGTCGGTCAGGACTAGAAATACAGATTTGAGAGTCTTCACCTTCAAGGTAAATTAAATCTATGAGACCACATCAGTTTGCTGTAAAAAACAGTATAGAGGAAGAGAATAAAAAGCCAAGGATGTACCCATGGAAAACTTTAAATGTGCAGGAACAGTGGAAAATGAGAAATACAAGAAAACTACGGATGTGCAGTGTTGCTGAACTTGTCAAGAAGTGCCTCTGTGACTTTCAAATACGAACTTTGAGCAGCAAATTAGTAAGTAGGGAGAGTCCTGAAAGGATGCCAGCATGTATGCGTTTATTTTCGAGTCCAGAAAGACAGAAGTGTTAAGACAAAAGAATTATGTACTGTCGGAGGAAAATTGTGCTTGTTCTTGTTGTCGTTAGTATCTCTTCATCCTCTCCTCACAACAATTTGCAGGAAGACTTGTATGTTTGATGGCAGAGGGAAAGATGCCAAGAAGGGCAAAGGTCAAAGATCTCAGAGTAGGGCAGAATAATGAGGGAAATAAGATCTTTCAGGAGATAGGAAAGAAAAGTGATAGTACAGGAGAAACCAGTCTTAAAGGGTGGGTTCCCACCTCATTGAAATGGTTCACACCAAGAAGAGAAAAAAAAAAAAAATTCTTCTTTTCCCTGGGGATGTAATAGGGAAGGTCATCTGCCAAGAAAGAGTAGAGAGGGCAGCTGGAATCTTATTGTGGTGGCAGGGGTAGCAGGCTGGTTGAGGGCTTATGGAAAATGGAAAAAGACAGGAATAATCATTGTGAGTAATGCGGCAGACAAAAATTTTAAAATTCTACAAAGCGGTAAGAAAGGCTCTGTAGAAGATAATTCAATCTACTCAACAGATTTAACACAAAACAAGTTGCCAAATACAGTTGTGTAGGTTGTATATCTGCATGGGGTACAACAGCTACGAGGGTGCATTGACACTCAAACATTTTAGAGTTGAACATGCATTTTGACAGCCGAAAGCAGTAAAATATCTTAGGGGAAGCGTGCTTGCTTCTAATGTTCACAGACACAGTATGGGTTTACGACAGTGCTGACAGGTGGGCAATTTAAAAATCTTAGCCAGAGTTTGAATATAGGTCTACATAACAGACAGCCAGGGCAAAACTTACCCTCCTGAGATGCACTCTTTAATTTTCTCTGCCACTTCATGTTCATTTGGTGCACTTACCATTTATTGGAGTTACTATATGTCAGAGGCTCCAGACTACCAAGATGAACAAGGTAGAGCGGCTACCCTCAACAAACTTACTTATAGGCCAGCAGAGTAGATAGACAGGGTCACTAGCAATTGCAGTTCAACATGGCAAGTGCTGTCGTACAGCAATGCACACAATACTGAAAGAGTGCATAAGAGGAATGCCACCCGACTTAGCAAGCAGGGGCATCAGTTGAAGGTTTTTAAGAAAAGTTGGGGCTTCAGTTGAATCTTGAAGGCCAAACAGGAGTTAGCCAAGCAAAGTACAGAGAAAGGCATCCCAGGCGGAGCGAACAGCATGGGAACTTTGAGTATAAGTCATCTCTGCAAACTAATTTTGGTCGATTTATGTGGATGGTGAAGAGGATGAGTATAGGAATGGGACAAAACTTGAGGCGAGATGTGGTTAGGGGCTAGAAAACTAGTGGATGTAAGTATCACATCTAGAATGATGAATTTTATCCTGAAGGCAATGGGGAACTACTGAAGATTTCAAATAGGTCAGTGATATAATCAGATCTGCATTATAGCAAAATCAAACCAAAAAGAGATGAACTGGAAGAGAAGAGTTTCGAGATGGAGATTTCAACAACAGGTTTCTCTCACAGTCCAAATGAAGGCTTGACTGAGCTTTGGCGCTGCAGATGAAGAGAAGACTGGGGAGAAGCCTTAAGAGGTAGAACCGAAAGGACCTGATGATTGACTGGGTGTGAGTGTGACTTAGAGGCATCTAAGATGACTCCCAAGTAGGACCCGCTACATAATTTGTGGGGTCCAGAGCAAAAAGAAAATGTGAGGCCCTTTGCTCAAATATCAAGCTTGGGACAGCAGAGCATTAAACCAAATGTGGGTCCCTTCTGAGTTCCCTTGAGCCCGCCCTGCTCCCAAATTTGTGGCGAGGTGAACCAAGTTGAATGGATGGCTGTAACCCTTTTAATAGTGCATATGATCCAATCCAACATTTTTGAGTTTGGGGTGCCTGTGGAAAATTCAGTTAAGTTCAGGCTGGAGACATAAACGCCTAACTCTGAAGTAGAGATTGAGGAACGGATCAGATTGCCCAGTGCAGGTGTAAAGCAAGAAAAGAAGTTCAGTGGAACTTCAAGAGCATTAACAGGTGATGCAGATGAAAAAAGAACCATCTAAAATGGGCACTGATAAATCAGGAGGAAAGCCAAGGGACAATTTTAATCTCAACAAATTCAAGAAGCTTTGTCTCCTTTCAATTTCACTCATTCCTTTAGATTTTATTTTATTGTTAGGACCTGTAGCTTGCCTACCATATTTAGCTGATTTTTCTGCATTTATCTGTCAGTTTGACTTTAAGCTTTGAAGGCAGATGTCATGTCTTTTATTTTTTATGTCCCTCAGAATGACTGTTCCAGTGATATCTACTATGTCTCTAAAAGCTGTTAATTGCCTAAGAAAATCTTTCCAGTTCTGGAAACAGAATGTTGGCTACTTGACTTGTGTATTTTTTCAGCAGTGTTGAAGAATGAGACTTTCCCAAAGAAACTATCATACCACAGTTTCTTTTTAAAAGGAAATAACAGTTAAGGGGAAAAAGTGGCTATCAAAATTATATTTATTATAACAAATCACCCTAGTAACTACAGGTATGTATATATGTGTGTGTGCATGTGTGCCTATGCATAGCTTGCTTTTTGTAAGAAAATAGCCTTTTAAACTATTATTCTAAGTTACCCGTTTACAATGCAGATCAGGAAATACTTGATAAAGCATTTTAAAAAATGATTTTAAACCAACTGGATAGGAGACAGTTTTATATTGGTGACTGTCTCCAAAAACCAAAGCGGGAGGAGAAACGTGGATGTCAGCATATGGGGATGGCACACACGAAGGGGCTGCAAGCTGACACCCAGGCAACAGCTGAGTGTTTCTTGGCTGGTGTCAGGGGAGGCTCTTGGATCGCTGGCTGGGGTTATTTTTGCCTGCATCTTCGCTGGCCACCGAGCAGGGCATGTCCCCGGCACGACCTGGCCCAGGCTCCCGGGTGCCACGGCCGCCTCCCGGGCCCTCAGGACAGCGACCCCTCCTCACCTCGCCGACGGACAGCCAGGCCAGGCCGAGGGCCAGGGCCGGCTCCCCCTTCTCCGCCCCGGGGCCCCTGCCTGGGGTCCCGCCCGGCCTTTGCCAGCATCTCGGACTGCGGACAGCTCCTCCCGCCCCGCCCCACCCCGCGGAGTCATCACCGCCGGCCCTAGGCGGGCCCCGCCGGCAGCACCCCGGCCTCCGCTGGCCCTCCAGCGCCCGGCCGCGGCGGGGCTCACAGACCTGCTCGGCTGCCGCCACCGCCGCAGCAGCTGCAGCCGCTGCCGCCGCCGCCGCCGCCGATGCCGCCATCTTCCAGCGCTGGCCACCGCCGCCGCCGCTGCCACCGCCCCCGCCCCCCGCCGCAGCCACACCCCGCGCGCCTGCGCCTGCGCCCAGGAGGGGCGGGAGGGGCGGGAGAGGCGCCCAGCCCCTCACCGCCCCTCCCCACCTCCAACCTCGCCCCGCCCCGGCAGGGAGGTTCAGAGCCCGCGGCGGCCGCGGGGGCCCGGCGCCCAGGCGGTGGCCTTCGGGCGCGTTTTCCCACGCGCCGGGATTGCTCGCGACCTCGGGCTGCCTCTGGATTCCTCCGAAAGGGCGCCCTCAAAATACGGAAGACGCCTCTCCCTTTGCCCTCCTTTCCCCATCACGAGGGGCTGGTGCCATCCCGAGTCCTCCTTGCTGCACGGGCCGGGATCTTCCTGGAGAGAGGAGAGTACGCGTGGACGAGGTGGTGATAATGTGGCAAAAGTTAACAAGTTGCCGATTAGGTAGCGAAAATCTTGAAAACCGAGACCCCTTAAGAGGACATACAATCACTTCAGGGATGCTTCTTAGCTCTGGAGGGCCTGTGAAGTCTGATGCTTTTCTCTGTAGTATTGGAGGTGGGTTGGAGATAGTGTCGATGTATCTCCTGGGGAACCCGATTTAACAGATATTTACTGCACACCAGGAAGCCACTCGACACACAAGTAACTCGAGTACACATTCCTTGTTCCCAGTCGAGTCAATATAATCCAATAATCCTCGTATTTAAAAAAAAAAAAAAAAGAAGACAGTGGCATTCAAGGTGCAAGAACCGTTCCAAGAACTGTTCCTCAGGTAGCCGAAACCAGTTCTCCTAAGCACCTTTGGGCCCTAGGCCTGCCTAACTCAGCAGGAAGCACCAAAGAGACCTACCTACTGGCCAAGTTTTCCTTTCTCTGGGAACTAGGTCAGTTTTGCTTTTCGATGACTGGAGCCGTTGTTTCGCTCTCTGCCTACTTCGGAGGATTGCCGTGAAGTTTAAGTTAGACACTCTCTCAAGTGGTAAGTCCCTCATAATCTTTTCCCTTCTCTCCTCTGGTTTTGGCTAATGTCAGTACCTACCTGGTCATCAGTCTCTGCCTATCCTTTCCCAAATGCTGGAACCAATTGATTTGCATCTCTAGGCTCACTCCTGCCTGGATCTCTAGGACAAACCTCATCTTAGGCACGAAGACTATAAGTTATAGCCCAATGCTTTGGGAGTCAGCAGTAAGTCTCTTTGAATAGTCTTGACTGTGGTCCCAATTATCCATTCAGATAACAGGGCTTTTGACTGATCCTTATTTCTTGTCTCCAGTTCTGGTCCTGTAGTCCTTACTTCCTATGCTTTGCCCTTTTTCCCTCTGCTTGGAAAATCCTTCTCTTTTTTCCTGGCAAGCACACTCTTATATGTCCTCCAAAAATCCATTCAAATGTCGCATTCTCTTTAAAGCCTTCCCAGGCATATGTGCAGTTTTAGCTGGTCCGTCCCTTAACTCTGCTCCTGGTCTTCTACACGCACTTTAGATTGCATTGTATTCTATTTTGTTAACCTGTCTAATTTCATCTAAAAAACAGGGAGCTCTATCTGGAACGCCCGTATCTCACTCACTCTTTTATCTCCAATGCCTAACACAGTAAGGAAACTTAATAAATGTCTTAGAAATATGCCTGATACCCCAGTTTCTAAGACCAGCAGCCCTGCCTTGATTTTGCCAACCTCTCTCGCACTTAGGTGGTGAGATACCTGATTTTCCTAATGCAAAATTCCCCTTAGGCTATCTGAAAAAAAAATTACCTTCTCTTGGATTCCTCCTTGCTGATCTCCAGCTCTGTGAAAGGACACCTCACTACTCTCCTTGATGCCAATTCCTGTATAGTCTTTAAATTCACTCATAAGACCACAACTTTGATGTAGGTCAGTCCCAAATGCATTATCTTCAAGCTTTTTTTTTCCTGAAATAATATTTTAAGTCCAATTCTCCCAGCACTCTTACGAGATAGGTCATGTTATCCCCATTTTACAAATGAAGAAATCAAGGCTCGTAGAGGTTAAACACAGCTTTCAACTACTAAAGAGCCAGGATTGAACCTAAGTCCACTTGACTAAAGTGTTTGCTTTTTCTACCATATCACATAACCTTTAATTCTGCACTTCCTTTTGCCTGTTACATATTATTAGCATTTAGAAGTGCAAAGCAGAGCTCCGCAAGGCTAGAGTACTAGTCAGAACATAGAGACCATTATCCATTCATTCACATTACAGCGGGTTAAATAGTGTTCCCCCCGCAAAAGATATATCCAAGTCCTAATTTCCAGTACCTGCGAATGTGACATTTTTTGGGAATAGGGTCTTTGCAGATGTAATAAAGTTAAGGATCTCACGATGCGATCACTCTGGATTTAGAGTAGGCTGTAAATGTAATGACTGATGTCCTTATAAGAAGAGGTGAGGACAGAGACACACACATGGGAGAAGATGATGTGAAGACAGAGGCAGAGATTGGAGCCATGTGTCTACAAGGCAAGGGATGCCAAGACTTGTCACCAAAAACTAGGAGAGCAGCCTGAGACAGATTCTCCCTTAGAGGCTCCAGAAGGAACCAACCCTGCTAACTTCTAACTTTCAGAACTGTGAGAGAATCAGTTTCTGTTGTTTGAAGCCACCAAGTTTGTGATCATTTGTTATGGCAGCCCTTAGGAAACCATCCAAAAATTAAACTCAAAAACTTCCCCCCAATCTACTTTTCCTGTGTTCTCTCAGTGAATGACACCACCATCCTGTCAGAAACCTCAAAAGTCATTCTATACTATTTCTAGTGTGATCCTTCTACAGTACAAACCTGATCATGTCTCTCCTCACCGTGGTGCTTAAAACCCTACAATACCTTCCATGATAAAAATCAAACTCTTTATGGTTATATATATATATATATATATATATATATATGTGTGTGTGTGTGTATATATATATATATATAGTCCTTTACTTTTTGGTTCCTGTCTACCTCTTTTTAGCCTCCTTTCCTGCCCCTTCCACAAACTCATCCTTCGCTCCTGCCATGTGCAGTATCTGCAGTTCCCAAGTATTTGTCTGAACATATCAAGTTCTTCATGTCTCTGTGCCTTTGCATATGTGCATATTTCTCTTTTTTATCTAGATATTCTTCAGCTTGTCCACTAAAACTCAGCTCAAGGGATGTTTCTTTCCCTAGTATGATAACTTTAACAGTATCAACATGTCTAAAGTTAGAGAGAGAAAGTATAAAGAAGAGAGTAATGAGCTTTGTGGGGTTGGAGGAGTTAGGAAGATTTTGTCAGTTTGAGCTGGATTTAAATTAATTAAAAGTGCAACTAGGGCTTCCCTGGTGGTGCAGTGGTTGAGAGTCCGCCTGCCGATGCAGGGGACACGGGTTCGTGCTCCGGTCCGGGAAGATCCCACATGCCGCGGAGCGGCTGGGCCCGTGAGCCATGGCCGCTGAGCCTGCGCGTCCGGAGCCTGTGCTCCACAGCGGGAGAGGCCACAACAGTGAGAGGCCCACGTACCGCGAAAAAAAAAAAATAATAAATTAAAAAATAAATAAAAGTCTATTTTATGTGTATATATGAAAGAAAATATCAGTTAAGTAAGGGTACTATTCGGAGAATCTTTTGATGCTCTAAATTTTGTTCCAATTCGATTATTTTAGGATATTATCAAGTAGGCAATTATTTGGGAAGAAAAGATGAAAATCAAATCTTTCTTTTTGGTACACTATCAGGTAACATGGAGAAGTTGAAAGAACAATGAACTTGGAACATGGATACTCTTGCTTTATCTCACACTCTGCCAGTTAGTGGCTTCTCACGACTTTACATAAGTCTTTAATCATTCTGAACCTCATGTTTTTTCCATTCTATATAATGAAAAACATGGACTAGATGAGCTCTAAGACCTCTTACAGTTCTCACATTCTTTAATGCTATTTTTCCTTTTTTTTTTCTTTTAACATATTGGTTATGGTTCGGATTGAGCAAATCTTGCCCTTTGTTTCAGTTTTTGGTTCACAGTTCAGTTGAGGTCAAGCCTTGATTCTGAGAGCATTAGCCAATCAGCAAAAGTTGAGCCTCTTTCTTGCATACAACTTAATCTGCAGACTTTCTGGAATAACTAATATACCTAACCTCCAGGAAATAAACAAGGGGGTTCACTAGAGTTGCACTTTTTTTTTTTTTTTTTGCGGTACGCGGGCCTCTCACTGTTGTGGCCTCTCCTGATGCGGAGCACAGGCTAAAATAGGCTTTTAAAGCAGAATCTCAAACTTGTTGAGTGCATACTTGTAGTTTGAAGCATATAGATTCTTCTTTAATCAGCAACATCGACTGTTTGCATTCCAGATTCTAGCTCTCTCTTAAATTGATTACCATCCTACACCCATAAAAAGCTCTGAGGAGGGGATCATCATTAAGGGCACTTATGAGGATATCCACTTATTCCTACACGTATGGAAATTCTAAGCTTGTATCAAGTAACATCACCAGAGAGCTAAGAAATGGGGTGTCAATCACTTGGCCCTCTCTTTGATGGCATGTGTTCTAGTGTTACCCGCTTAGCATTGATCAAAGGTGACTGCAAGAAACAATCAAATTAGGATTGTTTCTATATTTTCTAAAAAAAGGGGGGAGCGGTTATTAAGGACGTCTTAATTCATCTATGTTGTTCTATACTCTTTGGAAAAGAATAAACATATTTTAGAACTGGTACCAGAAAAAATGTGTTTTCATTCAAAAAATTAGTATGTATACTTTTTGTTTTTTTGGTTGTTGTTGTTTTGTTTTTGTTTTTGTTTTTGCGGTACGCGGGCCTCTCACTGTTGCGGCCTCTTCCCGTTGCGGAGCACAGGCTCCGGACGCACAGGCTCAGCGGCCATGGCCCACAGGCCCAGCCGCTCCGCGGCATGTGGGATCCTCCCAGACCGGGAAACGAACCCGTGTCCCCTGCATCGGCAGGCGGACTCTCAACCACTGCGCCGCCAGGGAAACCCAGTATGTATACTTTTAAAATCAAATAGTACTAATCATACCACCCATTTTCCTTTTTTCCTTGACTACTACAAAGCCCAGAAATAAATGTAAAATAAGGCTCAATCTTAGTACATAAGCTTAAATTGGGGGCATATTTTTTCCATTAAAAAAATTTCTAGGGGGCTTCCCTGGTGGCGCAGTGGTTGAGAGTCCACCTGCCTATGCAGGGGACACGGGTTCGTGCCCCGGTCCAGGAAGATCCCACATGCCGCGGAGCGGCTGGGCCCATGAGCCGTGGCCACTGAGCCTGTGCGTCCGGAGCCTGTGCTCTGCAACGGGAGAGGCAACAACAGTGAGAGGCCCGCGTACCACAAAAAAAAAAAAAAAAAAAATTTCTAAATCTAACAATGATATTTTCCACAAGCCTTTTACTGTAAGCCATCTCAGATCCTCTTTTGGAAGTTTTGGGGGAATAAATAATGAATAAGTATGCATTTCCTTTGTTTTGAGTCCTTAAGAACTATGCTTGTTGTTAGTAAGCATCAAGTTCCTGCTATGGGCAACCATGCTCCAGAATTCTACAGAAACCAAGAAGTGTATGAAATGACTGGAGGCCTGAAGGGTCTTGAATCTAGCTGTGGGGCTCCAGTACTGTAGAGATAAATAACATCAGGTAGCATATTGTAAAGTGATTTCAAAGACCCATTTTAGCCTAAGACTCTATAAGTCTATTAAATTAGTAATATGAACATTTGGTCAAAGCATATTCTGTTTTGAGTTGGCTTAAATATTGATATTTTGACTAACATTTTTCTGAAGGTGGTAAAGTTTTTGAGTAACTTTGTTTCTGAGTAAGTTTTCATAAAAGCAGTTTGTGTTCATGGTAGAAATTTGGAAAATCAGAAAGCTATAAAGGAACAAATTAAAATCATCCATAGTCATGCTTGGTTTCATGTTGTATAATGTAACACAATATATATAATTTAGTGTCTGGCTTTTTTCACTTAACATTATGTAGTAAGAATTCCTAGATACTAGATATTCTTCAATAACAAGATTTCTAGTGTGAAAATTTCATTGAATGATTTGCTCAGTCATTACCCTATCATTGATTTACATTGTTTCCAACCTAGTTTTCTCTGTTTAATATAATACTGTGATCTACATTCGTCGTAATAGTGATCATAGCATTTAGGAAGCACTTGCTATAATATATGCCAAGCACTGTGCTAAATATACTTCACATGAATGATCTTATTTAGTCTGTAATATTCCTGTGAAGTAAGAACTATTGTAAGATGATATAAACAAGGATGAGCAATTAATTAAAGTGTCCATAGCAAGGAAGAGGATTTAACACAATCTGATATAAGCAAATATTCCAACTTGGTTTTTATTAATAAGTAAATCCGACTGTTCAAAGATTCCAATTGCCTATTAAAATGTGCAGTTACTGGCCCTAAATTAAGAAATCTATGAGATTCTTCTCCATTCCCTTCCTCCTTCTTTATAATTTTTTAAAGGAAGAAAGTCTCTAATGAATAGTGTTTTTTTTAGTTTAGTAATTGTTATTGCACCATGATAAAATAATGTGTGTTCTTTTTATATTCCTTAGTTTTTCTCTTTTTGTAGCAATATAATCAAAATAATACATTATTTATAATTCAATATTTGTATATTCTGTGAAATGATCACCACAATAAATCTAATTAACATCCATCACCACACATAGTTACAAGTTTTGGTTTTTATTTTTTCTTGTGATGAGAACTTTTATAGTTCTTATTTTGTGTACTATAGAAGATAGTAAGAACATAGGCTCCAGAAATGAGCCTTTCATTTTTATTAGAGGACATTAAAACCATTGTAATTAAGAGAAAAAAAGGAGGGGGCAAAAATTCTGAATTTTACGGTAGGTGGACATGTGCAATGTTCATATATTCTCATATACCTGAAGAAAAGGAACTGAATTAAACTAGCTAGCTGAGGCCCTGCTCCACCCACACTGTTTTAATGAATAGATAAGGATGATTTGCAATCTGCACATCATTTGATGGCATAGAAAGTAAGGGTTCTAAAGTGCTTAATGATGGTTGAAATGGTTTCATTTCTTAAGTAGTTCAAACTATCACTGTGGCGTAATACACCCTTTTGAAATAGCGCCAGACCGGCCCTGAACTTGAACAAAGTCTCAATTAGAGAATTCATAATTAAATGAAGCTTTAGAGTGTTAGTGATTCTAAAAATAGACCAAATCTTGTTTAAACCTGATTAATTTGTGAACATCCTGGAGCTAACATCTATTTACATGGGCACCCACAAAACCCTAGGTGTTAACAAATGAAGAATTAAAGCCTTGAGAAATGAAAGAATAAAGGAAGGACCCAAACAGGTGCTTTCTTCAGAGCCTAACCAAAGACGTCTAGGGAGAAACGACCTTTGCTTTTCTAGACAAGAGGCCTCCAGCTGCCTCCCATCCTACACTGGGGGCGCGTCTCAGCCCATCAGGGGGTAGGGCAGTCGCCGTCCGTAGTCTTAGCATCTTTCAGCCCCCGGCCCAATCCGGAGTCTCACTGGCTTTGGGCACCCTCGCTTTCGACCACCAGCAGCACCACCAGCAGCGGGAGGAAAGGGGGCATCGCGCGGGGTGCCCGGGATCCCCGGGGTCGGAGGGAGGGCGCCTGGGCTGCAGGCGGGCGAAGGGCGCGGCTGGGGCTGGGCGGCGCGCGTACCTAACAGCCGCGCGCTCACGTCAAGGTTTGTTTCACAATCACCCGGGTGTTCTGGCCGGGGCTCCGGGCAGCCGCAGGCGAGCCTGGAGACCGCGCGGGGCGGCGGATGAGGTGCGGCGGCTGTGGCCCAGGGCACCTCCCCCCGGCTTCCCGAACCCTGCCCAGTTCGACCGGAGAGGGAGGATGGAAACACCAGCCGCGCTCTGAGCCCCTCCAGAAGATAACACTTTTCCCGCCACATCGCCCCGCGGTCCACGAGTCCATCTCCCAGAGCGGGGCCGAGCGGAAAAGCGAGCAATGGCAGATAACCTGAGGAAACTGATCTCCAACGAATCTTTAAGATCGATGCAGGACCAGCTAGAGTCCTGGCTGAGGCAGTACCACGTGAGTCAGGGTGGGAGACCCCCGGGGCTCGCCCCTCCCTCTCTAGTTCCTCGCACGACCCTCGGCGGGGGCTTCTTAGGACTGGTCTCCGGTGGCCGCTTTGCCAAGTCCCGCGGTTGTGATGACTAACTGGGGCCCAGGATCGGACCCGCATCGCCGGGAAGGAAGGAAAGTGCAGGTTCCCCTTTCTCCGTGCGGAGCGCGGGACTCGGAGTCTGGGAAGAGAGCACGCATTTTACCCAGCGGTAGCCAAGGACGCTGGCGGCCCTAGCAACGCGAAAGCCCTGCGAGCCGCCGGGGTCTGGTCAAGCCTGCCAGTCTCCCACCTATCCCCTCCGCCAGCAGTCTACCCTCATACCCCCGACTCGAATTATTATTATTATTTTTTACTACATCCCTCCTCTTGCCTTTCCTCAAGTCTCCCACCCTGGGGATAACTTGTGGTTGTATCAGAATGGATTTTTATAAATATACACCCAGGAGTTAGTACCCAGAAATCAGTGAAACGGGCAGTTGTTAATGTTGCGGGTTTCACTTGTGTTCTGGTCTGCATGGCAAGTAAGGCACAGTTTCAACACCAGGGCAGATTTCAGAAGGCCTGTTGCCAAGGCATGTGTAAGCCCATATTCTCTCATCAAACCCAGAAGGGTTCTTCAAATCTCCTCAGTCCCCACCCCCACTCCAGCTCCAGTTAATCTCCACCACCCAGAGAGTAGAACTCCAGTGCTGAATTTTGCTTCGGTTGGTCTGTCTTAAAAAGGGGAGTCCTATTTTCACACAGCAAGTAGAACAGGGAGGCAGAGAGAGCTGGGGGGACACGGAATCAGTCCCCCTAGCTTCTAGGTCTGGCTCTGCATAGAACTAGCTGAACCATTTGGGACAACTTATTTAACCTCTGGGTCTCAGTACCTCCCCTGCTAAATGGGAGACTGGAATTAGATGATAGGTAAAGTTGCTTTCTAGATCTTAAAGTTTTGAGTCTAGATCAGCTTGTTTCTGAAATTCTACCAGGAAAAATGCAACTGGTTGCTATCATGAGTCCCTGGGCTTTCCTATCCACCCTCTAACCAGGGCTCATGGGACGAGGGGAGTTCAAAGCATAGCTACAGCTTTCTCCTTAGCCTTCCTTCCTAGGGTTTACCCCCTTCGCGCACATTTAAAGAACCAGCACTGATTATTCCTTCTCCACCGAGATTGCAGGAAAACTAAAATTCACCTCTAGCACAAAGCCTTGGATTCCCCTTAGCAGCTACCTTTAAAAGTGGCTACTTGTTACCTAGTCTCAGAAGGTTGAGAATAACAAGTCCTATACATGTATTCACCCTTCTTAAAACTCCCTCTTACAAGAAAAAATGTTTTTCTTGCTTGTGGTCTAAATTAACTCTGAATACTAAAAAGTGTATTCAGTTTGTCACTAGACAATATTTAACACAAATGATACTAGTAGTGGCTGGACCAAATTAAATGATTGCTTTGAAAATACCTGTAAGTACTGAGAAATGCCAAAGTTTATTGCACTTTCCCTTCTCACTGACACTGGTGAATCCCATTCCTCTGTTCTCACTGAAACCATTTTAATCTAGATTCTTCACCTGTCCCACCCCGCCCCCTAAAACACACACACACACACACACACACACACACACACACACACACATGAATAGTAGAGACTGCACTCTAAGAGATCAATGGCTTTCCAAATTTTGTGGCCATTCCCTGGGCAACATCATTTCTCCTCAATTCTTTGGCGTCTCTGTCACATTTGACTCTCGACACCCCTATTCTTCTAAGGCTCTAATAATTTGCCTCCTTGCCTCACCCACTCCCCTCTTGTAACTGTTCTTCAAGGGCCAGACTTTAGAAATCTTCTCTTCTACCTCCATTCCTGCTTCATCTCTTACTCCTATGCTGATCATCTCATATCTATATTCAGGTCCTATTCTCATCTGAGCTCTCTCTTCTCCAACTGTACATTGGACATTTTCAGTTGTGCTATTGTCATCTCAAAGTCAAATCAGCCTAAGACTGACCCTAGCCTCTCCCATGCCCCAAACACCAACTTCTTTCCTAACTTAATAGTCTTTATCATGACATACTCCACTTTCTTCTCACCAGCAGAATCTGTGGGTACCAGTTGTAAATTCATGCAGAACCTGATCACTTTCCACCACCCCTGCTGCTGCCACCCTTGTCCACCTTTGGTCATCTTTTATTTGGATCATTAAAAAAATAACCCAAAGTGATTCTTCTAAATGTCAAGTCAGATCAGGTTACTCCTCTGGCAAAACTCTCCAAAGTTCCTGTCTCAGAAAAAGAGTTCCTACAATGGCCATCAAGCTCCTATACAACTGTGGTCCTTTAAATTCTGTGATGTCATCTCTTACCCTCTCCCTTGCTCAACCACTCCAGCAATACTGGCAGTCTTAGAGCAAAGCTGTCCAACAGAACTTTCTATGATGACAGACGTATTCTGTATCTATATCTATATCTATATCTATACCTATACCTGCACTGTCCAATATGGTGGCCATTGGGCACTTGAACTCTGGCAAGTGCAAACTGAGGAACTGAATTTTTTTTTTTTTTTGCGGTACGCGGGCCTCTCACTGTTGTGGCCTCTCCCATTGCGGAGCACAGGCTCTGGACGCGCAGGCTCAGCGGCCATAGCTCACGGGCCCAGCCACTCTGCGGCATGTGGGATCTTCCCAGACCGGGGCACGAACCCATGTCCCCTGCATCGGCAGGCGGACTCTCAACCACTGCGCCACCAGGGAAGCCCTCCAATCCAATTTTTATACAGCTGTACAGGGGATCGTTTTGCAGGGGCTCCTCATTCCCCCTACCAGTGATTCTCAACGCAGGTAAAGCCCTATGCCCTGGGACAGTGTTTTTAAAACTTACCCATAGAAATGAATGCATTTTATATCACGACATAGCACACATACACCCTTATATAACTGAAGTAAAGGTTCATAAATAATTCTTCTCTTTAGTAATTGTGATATACTCTGTTTTCTTTTTCATTAATTTTTTTAGGGGGAGCTGGATGAGACTCACTAAATCAATATCATTTCCCATTAACGTTGTGGTCTTGGTTACACCTACAAATCATCTAGAAAGCTTTTTAAGCTTTCTAATGCCCAGATCCCACACTAGAGCAATTAGAATTTTTAAGAGTGGGAGCCCACAAGGCTCCTCGGGTGAAGGCTTTCCTGAATCTTCCTGGCTTCTTACCACTTCCTCCTTTGAGCCTCACCTCTGAATTCTGGACCTACCTTTATTATAGCAGGCAGTACTCGATTTTGCATTCATTTACATGTTTATCTGAGACTATAAATTCCTTGGGGGCACGAGACTATCTTGGGTCCCTAGCACCCAGCATACCGTAGCCTCCTCCATAAAGATTTGTTGAGAACGTAAATGCATGAGTGAAGCAGAGAATAAACCATCTTCTTTGGCTTCCTCGTTCTTCATCCTTCTTTCTGGCTGTCCTCTTATTTCTTACTGCTCTTGCTTTGTTTTTCATTCACTGGTCCCTCTTCCTCAGCCCACTTCTGAAACAGTCAAATTGCCCTCTGTCCCGCCCTCAGCCCCCTCCCCACTCTCCCCTCTCGATGGGCCCTCCTCTGTGCACGTGGCTTCCATTCTTCCTCTGCTGGAGGCTTCCAAAGCTGCACCTCTAACCCTCACCTCTTTTCTGAGATCCAGATGACTTTCCAACGGCTTTTGGTAAAGCTTCGTGTTAGAGAGCTCGGCTCCAGTTCCAGAAGCTGCAAGGATGGGTTTAGGTTCCAGCTGAACCACCATGTCTTCCAAATTACTTAAGAGCTTTGTCTTCCTCATTAGTGAATTCGAGATGATGGATGGTGTCCAATTTGTAGGGTTGTTTTGAGGATTAAATGAAACGTTTAAACATGTATTTAAAGCTCTTAGCACAGTGCCTGGCTGGCAAAGGGTAGGTGCTCAGTAATGGTTACATACTCTCACTGGACTTCTCTATCTGAAGCTCCTTCAAACCCTTTAAACTCTCTGAAAACAGTATCTTCCTTCTCATACCTCTTACCTGTTTCCAAACATCCTGACTTCCTCCTCAGGTAATGCTAGAATCAGTGGGACCTTGCCTGATACAGATGTAATTTGGGGGCTGGGAAGGACTCTTAGGGGACCCTTGTCTTTGCCACAGCTCTCAGCGTCTCTCAGCCAGACAGCTACTACCATCTCACAGGACTCGCTCTCTAATCCAAATTATCTGGTCTGTTTCTGCCAGAGTAATTCTTGTAAAATCAAAGCAAATCTTCCACTCTTCCTCTCTTAACACTCTGCAAGGCTTTATCCCATTTTCCTGGATAGGAAATGGGATCAGAGAGGTTAAATAACCTGTGTAGGATCACACAGGACCGTGGCAGGTAGCAGGGCTGAGGTACTCAGGTCTGCTTGACTCCCAAGCCCCTTCTCTGTCCACTTAGCACATGGCATGATCTAGCCAGAGGGCAAATGGCTGTAAGTGGGGAATTGAAGTTCACTGTGGTAAGTGCAGGAATAAAACAGCAAGGGCAAGGAGCTGCTGGTTCAATGAGGAAGGAATGGAGAGAGCTGTTCAGACTGTGGGTTCCATATGTTCTGATCATGTCAATATTATGCTAAGTCACTCACTTGCTCACTCATTCATCAAATATTTTGAGCCCTTCGATTTGCTATGGATACTAGTGATGATTGATACAAACATGAGAAAGACAAAGTCTTTAAAAAAAAACTCAGTCAAAACCAAACCAGGGAATTCCCTGGCGGTCCAGCGGTTAGGATTCCACACTTCCACTACAGGGGGCCCAGGTTCGATCCCTGGTCGGGGAACTAAGATCCCCCAAACCGTGCAGCGAGGCCAAACAATAAACAAACAAAAGAACCCCAACCCAAACAAAAATACTTAGTCTTGTAAGGAGAAGGGGATAGAAAGATGAGACAGAAGAAGAAATGGCTACAACAGAAATCAATGCTACAACAGAGCTAGTCCCCAGGTACCGTTAACCAGGCATGGAAGGTAAACCAGCAGCTTCCTCCCAGTTACAAGAAGTCCATTCCATCTGGACTGCTTACCAGGCCTCCTGGGCCCTCCAGGATCTCTCCTGCCAACCTTTCTGACCACCTGTCCTCTGCCACATGTACCTACTTCTGGTTCAATTTTGCCAGGCTCCTTCCTGCCGTTGGGCCTTTGCCCTTGCTGTTCCCACAGCCTGACCTGCTCTTTCCCTGGTGTTCTGCATCCGGAACTTAGCTCCAGTGTCTCATCCTCAGAGAGGCCTCCCTGAGCGCCCTCCTCATTCACACTTTGTCACATCATCCAGTCCTTCTCCTCTTCCTCCCGGCACGAATCATGATCCAAAAGTCACTATAGTTTAGTAGTTAAGAGCATGGGCTCTGAAACCAGGTCTCAGTTCCGGCATTTTACTAAAGTAAACTTGGCCATGTTATTTAACCTCTCTGGGTCTCAGTTTTCTCATCTGAAAATGGGGATGATGACAAAGGCCCTCCTAATCTCCTAGAGTACTATAGTGGGGTTAACTGAGTTTACGTATGTAAAGCATTAACAGTGCCTGGCATTTGTGGGGGATGTAATAAAGCCACAGTGAGTGAATCGCCTCATTTTCATTCATCAACCCAATACATATTGAGTTTGAATACAGAGAGACAATAGAATGCAGGGCTGGGAATGCAACAGTGGACAGGCCAGGCATATCCTCTGTCCACAAGAGCTTACTGCCTGTCTGAACCATTTCCCTTGTTGACACAGATCTGCATTTTACTTGTAAACTTTTACCTAGAGGTCATCTGAACCTTTCCTCTTCATTCCAGTTTCTAGCTCCCACTTCCTGCCTCGGGATTCATAGTACCCAGAAGGTACCCGCTGCTAGTGCCTTATTATGGCTTGAGGTCACACATAAATCTATGCATTTTTACACCCACACAATTGGTTGCTTGTAGTTGCGTTCATTCCTTTGGAGTTAGAATCAGTTAGAGGTTTGGCTAACGAGGAATTGGTGAAAGGTCACCAAGGAGATGAGAAAAGCAGAAAAAGAGCTGAGAGGTCTACCTCTTAGCTGCTTCTTTCTGGGGACAGACTTTCCCCAAGTCTGCCTAATTTCTTCTCACCTAGATTTCACTTTGTCTTGGAAGCCTTCCCTGACTTTCTAAGACAATGGGCTCTTGAATAGACCTTGTGCTCATCCCTATAGTAAGACTTCATTCCACTGCAGGGTAACTGTCTACCCTCCTCTCTCTCCCACTTGTCTGGCTCACCGTGTGGCCTGGGCCATCTTTTTGGTCTTATTCTCCATTGTATCCTCAAACCAGCAATACCTTCTTATTGTTAGCAAGTAGTGCCCTTTATGCACGTATTGAACTTAGGTAGAGGGTAAGAACCAGTAAAGTGGGTAAGTTAGGAGGCAGTGATTTATATTGTGTTACAAAAGGACTATTTACTTTTTTTTTTTGCGGTACGCGGGCCTCTCACTGTTGTGGCCTCTCCCGTTGCGGAGCACAGGCTCCGGACGCGCAGGCTCAGCGGCCATGGCTCACGGGCCCAGCCGCTCTGCCGCATGTGGGATCTTCCCGGAACGGGGCACGAACCCGTGTCCCCCGCATCGGCAGGCAGATTCTCAACCACTGCGCCACCAGGGAAGCCCAGGACTATTTACTTTTAAAAGAAGTTTTTGCAGGGTTCCATTGAGTAGGGAGTCAGGGTTATTGCTATAAAAAGAACCCCCAAGTTTCAGTGGCTAATGCCCACCAAAAAACTTTCTCAGTGATGTGACAGTTCAATTCAAGTGTTCAGTTAGCAACCTTCTAAATCCTGTGGCTCCACCATCTCTTATGCCCTTGGGGTCCTCTGCATTTGGCTAGTAGACGTGGGGAGAGAGGAAGAAGACAATCATTCAGGACAATCACATTACTTCCCATCCCTAACAGGGACCGGTTTGCACAGCTGCACTGACCGCTAGGGAAGCTGGGGAAAGCAGTCTAGTGGGTGCCCAGGAGGAGAGGGAAGTGCATTTTGTGAGCACACAGCAGTCTCTGCCCTGGGAGCACACCCGAGCCAGCTGGCCCTGTGTAAAGTGAAGTGCTTGATCACCTGCAGTGGGTCCCAGAATAAGGAAATTGCACTGATGTCTACTGTTCTGGCTTTGCAGACGAACTCATGTGATCAAAATCTAAATCGTTGCCTCGAACTCATTGAACAAGTCGCCAAAGTGCAGGGACAACTCTTTGGGATCTTCACTACAGCAGCCCAAGAAGGTGAGAATGGCCCATGCATCCCCGTCTTTGCTTTCTTTTCTTTGTCCCTTCTCTGTGCTCTCTGACTGGGTTGCTGTGGTTGGATTTCTCTCACTGACCTGATTTGTGGATTCTTCTAGGAGGACATTATGATGGTGTGGAAACAATCAAATCACGCCTTTTGCCTTGGCTGGAGGCCTCCTTTACTGCCGCTTCCCTAGGAAAACCTGTCGACAGCAAGGTCCCCTCTCTACAGGTAGGGATGCTAAAGGATCCTCCTAGGTGTTCAGCACCGATCAGGCTCTGGGGACTCAAACATATGTAAGACATGGTTTTTACCTAGTGAGGGGCTCAACTCTAGTTAGTGAATTGAGACATGGGTCGAAAAGGTGAGTTTCTATATACAGTAATACGTGGCATAATGAATTAAACTTCCTCCTAAGACAGATCGGCATTAAAATCTCAGCCTTGCCTACTTACTGGTGGTATGGCTTCAGGCAACTCAATAAGCCCCTGCTTCCTCAGCTGTGAAAAGGTCCTGGTGATGATCTGCATCTGGGACATTGCTGGGCCCACACTAGGCACTAAATAGTAACTTTTAAACAACAAGTTAGCCACCCAGACAGGGTACCACCGGGCGGAGTCAGAAGAGAAAGAGATCATTAGATGGGGGAAAGCTCAGTATTCTGAAAGAGTAAAATAAAACTAATTGGAAACTTCCAAGATAAGAAGAAAACTCAATTCTGGTAGATTGATCATGAGTGTCATCATTTGTGGTTGATACTGGTGGTTTCCATGTGACAGTGGCAGTGTTTTAACAGTTGAGGACCAGACTGGAAACAGAAGGCATACTTTGCTTAAGGCGCTGGTATCACTATGTCTGGATAGGCAAAACATTTGTAACCTTGACTTTAAATGTTTATATGGATTTACATAAATTCCTTTCAAGAACTGAACCATTTAGAGCAGGCCGTTCTAAGCAAGAGGGCCTTATGAGGTAGTGCCCAAAGGATTCCTGCTTAGAGATCACTGGACAGAATCCTAGCCTATCTTCTATGGTCCTGGGTAGGTTGTCCAACCTGTTAGGTCTCAGTTTCCTCATCTGTTATATGGAAACAATGCTTTTGCTGACCTAACAGGGTCACTGTGAGAGTTAAACGTGATAAACCTGCGAAACAACTTACATGTAGTAAGGGCTCTGGAGACATCAGTTGTTATTAAACAAATTTTTTATGTGGGGATTTTCATATGCCTCTTAGATTTTTAGCCCCTGTGGATGTTATTTTGGGTATAAAGATGTAGGATGATATTTCACTGTCTTTTTTAAAAATCTGAGGTATCATTTACCTGTAGTGAAAACCATAGGTTGGTGAATTTTGACAAATGGATATATTCTTGTAAGTCACACCACTATCAAGATATAAAACATTTCCATCACTTCAGAGCATTCCCTTATGCCACTTCCCAGTCCCCTCCTTCCACCCTCAGGGCAACCACTCTTCTGATTTTTGTCACTCTCCATTAATTTTGCCTGCATGGGAAATTCATGAAGATGGAACTATACATTACGTGCCGTTTTGTACTTGACTTCTTTTTTCCAGCGTAGTGTTTTTGCAATCTGCCCATGCAGTTTCATGTATTCAGACTCTGTTTTGATTTGTGTACCATTCCAGGACACGTTTGATAAGGACGGACATAAAGAGTTTGGCGCTCGGGATCGGGACATACAACAATTAGATGCTGATTTGAATGCAACTCGTAATCAACTCAACCAGGTTCAAGACGAGTAAGAGGAATGCAAGTTATTTTCTTCCAAAAAGAATTGCTTGTTCTTAACTTAATTTTTAAGTTTGAAAGGAGAATACTGGCTCATGTAAAATGTAGACATTTGCAAATAAGTCATATGATGTGTGTGTGTGTGTGTGTGTGTGTGTGTGTGTGTGTATGTGTTGGGAGGCAGTGTCTTTGAATTTGGGGACAGGATTCCTATATTACATTATGATCCCTAAGACCCTGGTCCCCTTGGCTTCATTCCTGGGGCTCCTCCTTTTCCATAGGCCCACTATCAGTCCATATGTATGAAAGAGAAAGATTGTTGCATGAAAATCTAACTTTGGGGAGGAAAATAAGAAAAGAGGCAGAAGAGGAAGGGTTAAAGAGTGAAAGATCAGGTAAAGAGAAAAATTAAGAGAAAGAGAGAAAAAGTAAGATGAAGCAGCCTGCATCTATCTGTCTGTTAGGGGTTATACATGCCTAACTGAGAATCATTCAAGATTTTGGAATAACTTTTAGATATAAAAATGTATTTTTAAAAAGTTAAGCAATGTCTGGCAGTAACAGATCTCAGATGTATGCTGTGTGCAAAGCCAGGGTAGCAAGTTCAAGGAATCACTGCAAAGAAAATTGCAAACTTTGGGTTGTACTTGAGGGAGATAGACAAATGTGATGCAGCTGCTTTTAACATATCTAATAAAAATCCATCAGTAAGGTGTTTCTCCTATCACAGCATTGCTCCATGGCTGACATGTAGAGGATGGCAAGGGATTCTTTTGTCACTAGTTAAGGCTTGTGATGGAATAGGGTATGGCATTCTGCCTTGTTCTCTGATTAGATTTCCTTCTAAGGAAAACATCTCTATTGATTGATTTAATTTTGTCCGATTATAAAAGTAATACACATTTCCTTTGTCAAAATGCATATAACAAATAAAAGTATAAAGATGAAAATCGACCGTTAGTTCATGCCTGTTAACATTTTGGCATATTTTACTCCAGACATTTTTCCTTTCTCACACACACACACGGTAACAGGGTTACCTCTACACACTCCCATTCATTTTTCCAACTGGAACCACTGTCAGTGTGTAGTTTTACAGCTGCAGCAGTCAAAATTTACAAATGAACTGTGCAAAATGCCTAATTCCTCTGAATTCGTATGACTTATTTCAACTAACGTCAACTGATTTGGAGAGGGGTAAGAAGGAACCTTAAATCTGCCACTTCTTTTCTGGTTTATCGTAGTTCGTTTTGTGTAAATATTCAGTTAATTCCAAGTTCTGTTTGGGGCTGTGTTTGCCCTTTCAAGGGGTCTCATTGTCCTCCTCCTTCCTTAGACAGGTGTCTAGGGGTGAAGGGCTGTTTCCGTGCTCTCCTGGTGATGGAGGAGAGGGGCTTTTTGTCTTGTACTGCCCTCTGGGTTCTTGCTGCCTTGGTTCTACCTGGGCACTGGAGTCTTGTGCTGATGGGCGCTGAATTGTGGCTCATCTGGTTAAGTTTCCTCACGCATTCGCTGGCCCCTGCTGCTGCCTCCATTTGCCTCTGGTTGTGAGGCAAAGCTTCGCGACTTTGCTGATTCTTGTCTTCAGTCAGAATCCGTAGGAGCCAGGAATTCCTACCTGCCTCTCTTGTCACTATGGCTGTGTAGTTACCCATCAGGGCCATCATGGACCAAAAACGATGATTGCACGCTTTTTTTTTTTTTTTTTTGCAGTACGCGGGCCTCTCACTGTTGTGACCTCTCCCGTTGTGGAGCACAGGCTCTGGACACACAGGCTCAGCAGCCATGGCTCACAGGCCCAGCCGCTCCGCAGCACGTGGGATTTTCCCGGACTGGGGCACAAACCCGTGTCCCCTGCATTGGCAGGAGGACTCTCAACCACTGAGCCACCAGGGAAGCCCTGCACGCTTTTTTTAAAAAAGCTTTTTATTTGGAAATAATTTCAAATACAGAAAATTTGCAAGAATAGTACTAAGAACACCCATATACCCTTTCACAGTCCCCTTGTCCTGTTTGCTTTATCATTTTTTAATTAATTAAATTTATTTATTTTGGGCTGTGTTGGGTCTTCGTTGCTGCATGCAGGCTTTCTCTAGTTGCAGCAAGCGGGGGCTACTCTTCATTGCAGTATGCGTGCTTTTCATTGTGGTGGCTTCTCTTGTTGAGGAGCACGGGGTCTAGGCATGCAGGCTTCAGTAGTGGCGCACGGGCTCAGTAGTTGTGGCACACAGGCTTAGTTGCTCCGCGGCATGTACGATCTTCCCGGACCAGGGCTCGAACCTGTTTCCCCTGCACTGGCAGGCGGATTCTTAACCACTGCGCCATCAGGGAAGTCCCTGCTTTATCATTTGTATGTATACTTTCCCTATCTGTATACACACTGCCCTCCGCCATTTGAAAGTTGCACACAGGAAGGTGATTTTCCCTTTTGCTTTTCCCTGTTTTTGTTTTTTAACCCACGTGTGGTTCATGTTCCATTTTTTAAGGCATCAGAAATGATGGAGGCTGTTCCCCACATTCTATGGTAGCCAGCTCTCTCCTCCACTACTCTGCCTACCTGTCTCTAAATCCAGGGTGCTACCTAATGTGGAATGAGGGGCCCACCCCAGGAGGTTCCCATGTCTAACCCCGTGGAGACCAGTTTAGCTGTGACTCAGTTGCAAAGGTGCAAATTCCAATAGAGTGCTGAATGGGGACAGGTCTGCTCAGGTTTGACGAGCCCTAGACGAGGGAAGACTGCTGGATTTTATGTTGGGACTCTGGTTAGAAATCTCACCTGTCCTCATTTCCTATATCCAATCTATTAGAACATCCAGTGGAATCTACCTCCTAAACGTCTCCCACACATGCTCCTTTCTATTCTACTACCACTGCCCTCATTCAAGTCGCTGTTACCTTTTGCCTCAGCCAGTTGCCTTCCAACTGGCTTCCCTGGGTCCATTCTTGCTGTATTACAACTCATTCTCCACACAGCAAATATAGATATACTTTTATTGTAGCAAGTCACCCTCTGGCTTAAAAGCTGTTAGTTGCTTCTTTTAGTACTTAGAAAAAAATTCTAAATTCCTTCCCAGGGCTCTCCCAGCCCTGCGTGATCTGACCCTACCTCTTGTCCACCCTCATCTCATGCCAAGTTCTCCTAGTCTTCTGTCTACTTCCTCACCTTGAGGCCTTTGCCTGTGCTTTTTCAGAGAAATGGAAGTCTTCTGCTGGCTCTTGGCATGGCTGGCTTTTTCTTGTCCTTTAGGTCTCAGCTTAAATGTGACTTTCTCAGAGTCTGCGACCACTATACATTGAATGGTCTTTCCTCTCCCTCTCCTCTAATTCTCTTTCACAATCATCTAAGAATAGCACTTATTGCAAGTTGGAACTTTGAAAAATTTGTGTGAATATTTATGATCCAGTAGACTGGAAGCTCCAAAGGGTTACTGTCCGGTATCGCTATTCTGACAGTTGTATCTCCAGCATCTAGCATTGTAAATTCTCTATAACTTGCTCAATGAATGAATAAATCCATAACAAAAAATAAATATGTTAGCCTGCTTAAAACAATGCTTGTCACATGAAGGTATCTCCTTTCTTCTCTCTGTATATCATCCAAGGGGGCCAAGTTTGCATATATATTTGCTTGTATATATATGTGCTCACACATGTATGCCATGTCTCGAGAGAAAAAAACCTGATTACCGTTCACACTCTTGTTTCTTTCTTGGTCTTTTTTCTTCTTTTAATTTTCCACTGTTTTCTCTTGATAAAAATGTTCATTTTCCCATATATACTTTAAAAAATCTATAACATATTCACATTGAAATTAAATCACAGCAATTTCCTTACAATAGCCAGCATCCCTATCGTGAAGTTATTGCTCCTCTGGTTTTATTTTAGACTTCAGACATTTCATTCATGCATTCATTCATTCAGTTTTTCCGTTTTTTAAAAAAATCTATATGACAGGTACTGTTTTAGGAGCTGGGGATAAAGAGATGAATAAAATAAAATCTTTGCCTTCAAGTAGTTCACAGTGTGTTTGTAATGAGATTACAGATGTGAACAAGTGTCGGAGGAGCTCAGGAGAAGGGAAGACAAACTTTTCTTGAGAGTCAGGTGTGGCCTTTGGAGAGGCACTCATTGGATGAGTGGGCGTTTGTTAGAAGAGAAGGGGATGAGATGGAATTTGGGGAAACGCACACCACCTCCTGCATTGCTTCATCAGATCTGTGCAGAATTGATAGGGATCCTGCCGTCCCATTATTTCTCAGTCTGCCTCACTGTATAGGGGAGGCCAGTGTTTGACCTTCCATGCTTCCATCCAAGTGTAGGGAGGAAGACTGGTGTGAGTTTGGATAGCAGTTGCAATCTCTTAGCTTCAGAACTACTGTGATGGAAGATACTTGGTGTTCCAGGGGTGCAAGGTCAGAGAAGTCCAAAAACCTTTGCCAATCCACAATCTCTCACTGTACTAGGACAACCTCATTGAGAACCATTGGTCTTCATCCAATGGCATCCATCACATTCTCATTTCCTAAAGAAATAGTACGATTTATTATGATTTGTCTACAACAAGGAGAGTCCTTGAAACCAACAAGGACTAAGCTAGTTGAAAACTCAGGAAAACTGTGCTCAATTAGTGGTGGAAGTCAGAGGCAGGAAGACACGAAGTACTTGGTAGTCGAGTGTAATTGTGGATTACTTTTTTATAGGCGGGCAAATAATTTTTCTATATTTAGTAAATCTGGGAAAATTAAGTCAAATGCAACTCTACAGTGCAAAGTAATAAGAATAGGTATTAGTATATTACAGAAAAATGGAGATTTTATAGAGAGGCAACCTGGGGATTCGGTGTAATTAGAGCAGATGAATTAGGAGGGTGAGAAGGAGAAACTGAACAAGTTTGTCTTTTACATTCTAATACCAGTAATTATTACCTAGTCTTTTAGAGGTAGTAGCTCTGTAATTTCTTTGTGTTTGACATCGAGGAAAGATGCTAGCATGTTTTTGCATACTAGTGTGCCATAATATTTGTAATATCATCTAATTGAATGCAGATGTCTTATAATTCGATGTTGTGTATATTGAATTTATATCATACGGCAAAAGTTCCCAACAGAACCTATGCCTTGATTTAGAAAGTCTGCCAATTTTGGAAAATCTGTCTTTAGTTACTGATTTCTCTTACAGTATGGCTGAAACTGAAAAGACTCTTAAAGAAACCAAGAACAGATCGGCCATATCCCTTCTGACTGCAGAGGGGGAAATAAATCAGCTAAGAAAGCAGTAAGAAAAAAAAAAAATGACAGGATTATTGCAGGTTGCTGATTAACTCCTGAATTTAGCTTTTTTTAGTGCTCCATTACAATACGAAAGAATCTGTCCATAAAGATGAAAGGCAGCAATGTTTTTATTAATGTTTTATATATTTTTCTTACTACAAAACAGTACTTACCCACTATAGAAAATCTTCAAAGTACAACATGGTAGAAAGGAACCTTAGCCCTCATAATTCCAGAGCCAGTTACTGTCACAATTTGCTATTTCTTCCAATTAGTACGTTAAAAATAAAGTTAAGACAACAAAATGTAAGTATACAGTTGTGGACCCCATTTTTTCATTCAACATTATTTTTCTCTATTACTAAGAAAAAATAAAGCAGAGCTTAGTCTTAAATAGGTACCTCATATTTCCTCATTTGGGTACTTCCCTAACATGGAATATTTACTTTGATGCCAATTTTCAACATTGGAAATAATTTTTTGTGGCCAATCTTAGTTTAAATTTCAGATTATCCTCTAAAGATAAATTTCTAGAAGGGGAAAATAAACACTGATCCTTTAAGGGTATACTTTTTTCAATCTTAACTTTGATTTTTTTTTCCCCAAAAAAGAGCAAATGGGAGTTGCAGTAAAAAAAAAAAAATATATATATATATATATATATATATACACACACACATACGTATGTACATACCTTTCTATTGCCTTCATACATGTTCCAATTGTTCTGATTTCTTCAGGAACATCCATAAATTTTAGCTTGGAGCACTAATCTCATTTCCTAGTTGATATAGCTTCTCAAATTCTTTGAGCATATTACTCAGCAATTCCCTATCGCACCAATTCTGTTCTTTACTGTTTCTAGGGCAGCTTTTAATTCTGCTATTGCATTTTTAGCTTTTCTACATCCTTCTTAATCTTACGCCTTCCCTTCTCTTCTTACACCATTGTTATTTTCATCACAGCATGTTCTCTTCTTATGGCTTTTGCTCCCTTGTATGATGGCCATACTTCTTTTTATTAATGAGGATGCCAGTTTTATTTCTAAAGCTTTACTCCTTTCCATAGTAGTACATTATTTTCGTAGGTCCACACTTCTGCTTGGTGGTGTGGATGGATGTTACTCAATTTCCACTGCAGTTTCCCCCCACATTCCATCTGTTCAGAGAATAGAAGAGCTAGTGAGAATAGATTATCTCTTTGACCAGCTTCTGGACTAGGTTTTGGAGATCACAGGCTTCCAGAGTTTTGTGCAGTGAAGCCGTCCAACGTAGAATAGTATGTCTCTGCTTTGCCTCTGCAGAGACTTCATGACTCTGCCCACTCTGCTTTGGCTAGAGGATTTGCATGCCTATCTTTTCTTCAGGAGCCTTTTTCCATGCAAGCTACAGACATGAAGTGGCACCCTGACCCTGGCAATTCTGCTCTTTGTTCATTTGTGTTTGATCCCCTGTATTTCCATCCGAGTTTCCCAGGGCAATAACGGCACACTAAATAAAGCAGCCTCCTTAAGTAGGCCAATTGCGGTTTATTACCTTTCCTCCATCCCTCCCTTTCTCTCTTTTCTTTCAAACCTTTTTTTCTGTTCAGGCTTACATCTCTTCAAGCCCAGGAGGAATCTCGCCTCAGACACTCAGAGCATAGGAGCTCAGAGAAGCGGGGCTCCGAGCGTAGGAGAGAGGAGCTGCGGGGCTTGGAGCCCCAGGGCTTGGAGCAGATGGGCGCGGACAGGTGGAGCGTAGACCAGAGGAAGACAGAAGCGATATGCGATTATGAGAAACAGCTCCGAACGCTGAAGGACAAGATAGCTGTTCTGTCCGCTGAAAAATCTGTACTCCAAGGAAGGTCTGACACATTCTCACAGATCTTTTCATTTAAGCTCCTTTTGTTGAGGTAGTGATAAAAGCCTGGCTTGGAAAAGGAAAAAAGAAAAAGAAAAAAGAAAAAGAAAATGATATCCTGAGCGCGAACCCCAATAATATGGAAAACTTTGAATTGTAGAGGGATTGTTTTCTCTAACTTCACCCTTCCGTAGAGAAAATGCCTCGTGGATTGACAATACTTGGGCACTAATTAATTTCGGACTGACATTGAAGCTTAAGGAATGAAACTAAGACATGCCAAAGGAAGGTTCTTTGTCTTGATACCAGATTTGAGCGTCTATAATGCAAAAGGCGGTACCCATGCTGAAAGACTGTTCCATGATAGGGGGAGGGTCCTGTTCTCTGAGTTCTAGGAGTTCTCTCGCCAGGATGACCAACTGTCATTTCACAGGGTATTGCCTTTTTTACATCTCACTTTGTTTGATGGAATGAGTAGGTAAGGGAATGTGAAATTCCCTTCTACTGATGGACAGAACGTTAAGACAGGTCATTCAGACAATGTTCAGTGAGGACAAAGTAGAGTGTTTCTCTCTTTGGAGTTTCTGCATTTTCCTTGTTCTTTCTAACACTTCCTCTCTTCCCCCACCCCAGCCCCACAGTGTGCCCAGATTCAGGCTATCAAAGCCACCCCTAACCCTGTTCTCCATTCCCCTAAATGTCACCTTAGGCTTTCATTTTGGGGAGTCACTCCATCAGTGTTGTGCGAGTGCCAACTTGTACTAGCTCTGGGAACTGATTCTGTGCATTTCTACCCAACTCTGGTTTCAGTGACGTCACATTGATAGTTTGAAATTGGCTATGGTGAGAGTATTTGTTGCATCATGGAAACTGGCGAACACTATAAATGAGGGCTTTTTTTCCCTTTCCACCTTCGGAGAGTCTGCTTTGTACTACCTTTTGCCCCACAGTTCCTTCTACAAAACTTCTCTTTTTGGTGGCCCATTCCCTTTGGACTAGCTAGTCTGATCATTTACTTTGTACTTGGTAGCAATATACGTTTCACTGATGGAATGCTTTTCGATTCACCAAGTACTTCCACATGTATTAGCTCACTTGATAACCTCCCCACCATCCCGAAATAGGGCACAAATTATGTAGGTGAAAATGGAGGACCTGCGGAGGAGAAAATGACTGCAAACGGTTCCATTGCTATGGAAGGAGAACACAGAATTTCTTTCTCATTGTTCAATCAGTGTTCATCTCATTTTATACCAGAAAGCTCAGTGATGTGTTAGTGGCCCAAGGTTGGGGTAAGAAATACTGAAAATCTGACTTTTTATTTAACTCTCGCTCTTGCTAGCTGTGTTACTCTAGGATAGCCTTCTTAGCATTTCTGAGCCTCAACTTCTTCATCTGTAAAAGGGCCAACAATCAATGCTAACCTTACCTGGCTGCTTGAAGGATAAATTGATGTGCTGAGTGAGTAAAAGTGTGTTATAAATTCTAATGCACCAGGCAAATATAGAGTATTGTTTTTTGTTTGTGGTCCTATTTGAGGCGTTATGGTGACACAGTGTCTCTCACAGGGAGCTGCTCTCCCTGTTCCCATGGCTTCTGGTTTATGGGGAGAGAAGCAGCCGAGTCTAGGAACAAGAGAGTGAAGGGAATCAGAGCGCTTCCCTGCCTGATTCTTGTTCACCAACAGGTCCGCCAGGAGCCGGTCTCCGAGCCCTGACCCTCGCAGCCGCGGCCGCAGCCGCAGTCACAGCCGCAGCCGCAGACGGTCCACCAGCCACTCCACCGCGGTCGCGAAGGTCAGGAGGCCGTCTCCGAGTCGCGCCAAACTGTCCAGCGTGGCGCGTAAGGCCGCCCTGCTGTCCCGGTTCAACGACGCCTATTCCCAGACCCGCCTGGATGCGCAGTGCCTGCTGCGGCGCTGCATCCACAAAGCCGAGACGGTGCAGCGAATCATCTACATCGCGGCAGTGGTACGTAAGCCTCGCGCGCGCGCCGCTGCACTTCCGCGGTCCAAGGGCGCTGCGGCCAGGCAGTGCTTGGGTAAACTGAACAAGACGGCTTAAAAAAGACTTGGTAGGGCCTGAGGTCACTGAAGGAGGGTGGGTTTCCATCTGTCTCCTCCCTCCCTCCCTCCCTCCCTGCCTGCCTTCCATTACAGATATTTGCGATGAATTATTTTTCACACTCAATAACTATTCATATATGTTAATATCTATTTTGACCAGACATTTGTTGAAGCATCCACAAATGTAGGACTATCTCAGATGGGTATATATGAAGTTGATTCGCGCTGGATCTTCTATTGTAATATGGGTATATGTACGCACAATGGATATATTATTGCTAAGGGCTATCATTTGTTTGGTTACCTTCCCTTCTTAGAAAAATCAAAAGGCTGTGATTGTGTTCACTCTTCTGTTTAGTTAACTAAGAGTAGTTACTAGAACTGCTAACCACCTGAGTATGGCAAGATTAAAAAGTGCTCATATATAATCTCAAAATCCAAAGCAAATGCATTTGTTCTGTGGGTACCATATGGAGATACTAAGAGTCTGTAATGAGAACAGCTAAATATTAACAAACAAAACAAAATATTGGTGTGAGAGCAGAATTATCAGAATCTACCAGACTTTATCCTATATTTATTCATTTATATCAGGAGTCAGCAAACTGTGACCCCTGGGCCATATCTGGCCCTGATCTGTAATTCTAAGAGAAATACCACCCAAGAGCTAACATATGAGAATGGTTTTACATTTTAAAGGGCTGTAAAAAAAAAAAAAAAGACAGAGACAATTATGTGACCGGCAAAGCCTAAAATATTTACTATCTGGCTTTTTACAGAAAAAAGAATTTATATCATTAAGAATTATTTAATTTATATATAATTTATATAATTAAGAATCATGTACTGAGTTGGTTAAAGTTCTGTAATTGTAGAGGCTATATCTTTCATGCATAACTGAGTTTTCCCCGTGCCTGCTATATTACAGGCATTTAATAAATATTTGTTGAATTAATATATGCCAGGAAACATGTCAAGACGCTTGATATGTGTCTATGTATGACGTGACCACTAGATTGATAATTTTCTCTTATTTCTTGACCAGTAGTATGATGTTGCTGTGGGATCAAAGCATCAACTAGCATATTTCAAGTATTTATGTAACCACAGGTGATTTTATTTCCTTGAATGCCTGCATTGTCCTGCTCCTTGCAATCAGGATTACCAGAACAGTGGTCAACTGTCTTGAAATTAG
The DNA here is from genome assembly GCF_005190385.1 of Monodon monoceros. Lineage (NCBI taxonomy): Eukaryota > Metazoa > Chordata > Mammalia > Artiodactyla > Monodontidae > Monodon > Monodon monoceros. The sequence continues at coordinate 65,372,834 of NW_021703777.1, read as the reverse complement.
TGAATATGGGTAGTCTTATACGTATTTATGTACTTTCCAAAATTTAGATATGTATTTTCTCCCAGATTAAAAGTAGTTTTGACCATGGGTTTAGTTACCAGAAGTCAAGTATGATGTTGAATTTTTGTTGGGCATTCTTTCTTCATTCCTTGCTTTGGACCGCTTTACCTGCCTCCTCCCACCAGATAAATTTGCTGTACTTTTATGTGCAGGAGGCGTTCCATGTAGCTAAAACGGCATTCAGACACTTTAAGATCCGTGTGAGGAAATCGCTGACACCGTCTTATGCAGGGTCAAATGACTTTGAGGATGCTGTCTTGGATTATATCATTTGTCATCTTGATCTATATGATTCCCAAAGCAGTGTTAATGTAAGTGTTGGGTCTTTTATTGGGACTGGTTTGCTGCTGCTGCTGTTTATAATGAATACTAATAACTCAGAAATCCATCCAGCTTAGTGTTGCATCTATGTAATGGAAGAGCGGGAATGAGCATCCAATATATTTTGTAGAACCAGTCATTATTGGCTCTTTCTTTCTTAGACATATTATGAGGAAAATATTTTGAGCTTTCTAGTTTTATTCTTCAGGCAGGCTCTTAAGATTGGAAGATAGAATACCATAGTGCTTAGGAGCAATGATTTTGGGAAAGATAGCTATGGATTTGCATCCTGGTTCTGCCACTTACTAGCTGTGTGACCTTGCACATTTACTTAACCTCTCTGTGCTTTAGTTTTCTAATCTTAAAATGGGAGCAACAATGGTCATGACCCCATAGAGTTTTTGAGAGGATTAAATGAAAGGAAGCAGGTAATTTGCTTAGCACAAGAGTTGGCACAGAGTAAACTCTCAATAAGAGCAAGCTATTATAATTATTATTATAGTTTATGAACAAGTCAGAGTCTTGTGTTGGCGATTATATAACTTGCTCAGAATAGAAAAATAAGGAAATAATAAATAAAAGCTACTAAGTGTTTTTGCTTTAGTTTTTTGTTTATGGAGACTTTCTTGGCCTTTAGTATGTCATTTGTCCTCTGTCATCTTTCCTCCTTCTCTGTTTCAGCACATGCACTTCTCTTCTAGTTTACCTTGTTTTCACTCACATGCTCTTTCCCCCTCCCAGCAGTCATAACGTCCTTAGGATTGTCAGTGTGTATTTCACAGGTTGGTAACAAGGTGATGCCATCTTTTTGTTTTTCAGGATGTGATCCGAGCCATGAATGTCAATCCCAAGATTTCATTCCCTCCTGAAGTTGATTTTTGCCTCCTCAGTAACTTCATCCAGGAGATATGTTGCATTGCCTTTGCAATGCAGACTTTAGACCCACCCCTCGACATTGCATTTGGGGCCGATGGAGAAATTTTTAATGATTGCAAGTAAGAGACATAGGAGCAGAAGCTAAGGGATTCTTTATAAATAAATTATCTTGTCTGTATTCTCTGGGAACAATTTAGGGAAAAGAACTCTGGGTGGGGAAATCAACAGACATTACCTGATTTTCAGGCCCAGCCATATACTTCTCTGTACTACAGGGCAGGGCCCTCTTCTGGGGTCATTTTCCTTCTAGGTCAAATGTGCTTCAGAGGTGATGTTATGATTTCCATTGAACATATTGGTCTTGGGGAGAACTAATGAGTACCTGGAGTCTGTTTGGAAATCTTTAAAAGAAAAGTGCTAGGGAGGAGATATGGGGATATATGTATATGTATAGCTGATTCACTTTGTTATAAAGCAGAAACTAACACACCATTATAAAGCAATTGTACTCCAACAAAGATGTTAAAAAAAAGTGCTATAGAAATACAGACATATATTGCTTTTTATTGTTTAAAATTTTTTTTAATTGAGGTATAATTGACATACAAGATTGTATTAGTTTCACGTCTACAACAATAATGATTCTACATTTGTATATATTGTGAAATGATTATCACCATCAGTCACCATATATAGTTACAAAACTTTTTTTTCTTCCAATGAGAACTTTTAAGATCTATTCTCTAAGCAACGTTCAAATTTGCAATACAGTATTATTAACTATATTGTTAACAATTATACGTCTGCATAACATTTATTTTGTAACCGGAAGTTTGTACCTTTTGACTTCCCTAACCCATTTTGCCCCCATGTCCAGCAACCACTAATCTGTTTTCTGTATCTGTGAGCTTGGTTTTTGTTTGTTTGTTTGCTTTAGAGTCCACATATAAGTGAGATTGTATGGCATTTGTCTTTCTCTGTCTGACTTATTTCATAATGCCCTCAAGGTCCATCCATGTTGTCTCACTTGACAAGATTTCATTCTCTTTTCTTTAAATAGCAAAGTAGTATCCCATTGTATAGATACCACAACTTTTTAAACCATTAATCCATCAATGAACACTTAGATGTCCATCTTGGCTATTGTAAATAAAGCAGCAATGAACATGGGGGTGTATATATCTTTTCAAATTAGTGTTTAGTTTTCTTTGGATAAATACCTAGAAGTGGAATTGCTGGATCATATGGTAATTCTGTTTTTAATTTCTTTTTAAAATAAATCTATTTATTTATTTTTGGCTGCTTTGGGTCTTCGCTGCTGCGTGCGGGTGGGCTTTCTCTAGTTGCGGTGAGCGGGGGCTAATGTTCGTTGCGGTGCACGGGCTTCTCATTACGGTGGCTTCTCTTGTTGCAGAGCATGGGCTCTAGGCACGCGGGCTTCAGTAGTTGCGGCACGTGGGCTCAGTAGCTGTGGCTCGCGGGCTTAGTAATTGTGGCTTACGGACTCTAGAGCGCAGGCTCAGCAGTTGTGGTGCACGGGCTTAGTTGCTCCGCGGCATGTGGGATCTTCCCGGACCAGGGCTCGAACCCGTGTCCCCTGCACTGGCAGGCGGATTCTTAACCACTGCGCCATCAGGGATGTCCCCAGCATGAGAAATCTTATACGTTGCCTGTGGGACTTAGATGGTCTCTGTCTCTAGCATTTCCCTGAATTACAATTCTTGTAATCCTGAGAAGGAACAAGACTAGTCTGACATGACTTTTTTTTTTGTCAGTTTAAAAAAATTGAAGTATAATTGATTTACAGTATTGTGTTGGGGTGGCTCCATCGTGCAGTGATAGCACATTGCACTTCTACAATGCTGTGTTAATTTCTGCTCTACAGCAACGTGATTCAGTTACACATATGCATATCTCTATATACATTCTTTTTAAAATATTCTTTTTCATTATGGTTTATCATAGGATATTGTATATAGTTCTCTGTGCTCTACAGTGGGACCTTGTTGTTTATCCATCTAAATATACTAGTTTGGGGCTTCCCTGGTGGCGCAGTGGTTGAGAGTCCGCCTGCCGATGCAGGGGACACGGGTTCGTGCCCTGGTCCGGGAAGATCCCACATGCCGCGGAGCAGCTGGGCCTGTGAGCCATGGCCACTGAGCCTGCGTGTCTGGAGCCTGTGCTCCGCAACGTGAGAGGCCACAACAGTGAGAGGCCCACGTACCGCAAAAAATATATATATATAAATAAAATAAAATAAAAAATAAATAAATATACTAGTTTGCATCCGCTAACCCCAACCTTCCAGTCCATCCCTCCCACAACCCTTCCCCCACGGCAACCACCAGTCTGTTCTCTATGACATGACTTGTTTTTAGTGAGTGCATGTCGGGTCCTTGTTATCAGTGGTTCCTATTCTAGGAGCCCACAACTATCTCTTTAATAATAGAATGAGGATCCATATTTATCTAAGTGTGAGCAGAATAAAAGATGAGAATTTACACTGAGGTCCGCTTCCCTCCCAGTTAGGTTACATAACTGCTTATCTTCTCTTTCTTGTTCTTTTGGGTGTTTAAAATAGGTACCGTCGAAGCTATGACTCCGATTTCACGGCTCCCTTGGTCTTCTATCACGTGTGGCCTGCTCTCATGGAGAATGACTGTGTCATTATGAAGGGAGAAGCTGTCACCAGGAGAGGGGCTTTTGTATGGTGGCCTTGCATAATGACAATTCATCCCAAGTGTTTGATTCACAAGTTCGAGAACATTTATAAACCCAGAGATTCTATAAAAGAAGTTCATAAAGGGTTATTTGATAAGATTTCGTACAAAGGAGAGGAAAGGGACTGGCTGGGAAAGAACAGATTCTTTTCTTTGATTCTTCCATGAGTCTTCATCATTCCCTGGCAGTCATTTCTTTGTTTATTGCTTTATTTACAAGATAGAACTGTTCCTATTTGCCTCCTCTGTCTTAGAAATATTATGCTATTATAAGGGCAAAGCCCCTTGAGCTCAACTTTTAGAGGCCCTCTACAGTTCTAAGCATTTAAAAGTGATCGATTAACTGTCAGAAAACAATTGGCCCAAGTTTTACTGATAGTTCTGTATTTTGGGATATGATGAATGTGTCCTGTTTTTCTCTCCTTGGTACGATGTGTAGGGAGGGGAGGGATGGAGAAAAAGAGGGCAGAGGAGGTGGGGAGAGAAGAGCCAATCAGTTTTGGAGGGTTGCTTCCTATATACATTGGCCGTAGAATGTTTTGAACATGTTAAATAATTGGACAGCCTTCAGAATGGAGTCTTAGGTATGCAAGTGTGTAAGTGTGTGTGTTAAGGTGGGGAGAGGATGTTGGAACTGGTTGCTACGGGTGCTTGGATAGTCTATATTGTGTTCCCATTATGGAGTTTTACCCTGCCCTTCCTAGAAGTTAAGTGAATTCAGGAGAGGAGCTCCCAGGTCCAGAGCAAAGCCACCATCTGGGTGGTCTCAGTTCCTGTTCTCTTTGACCTGGAGGATAGGGGAAGTGCTTCATGGCAGCTTTTCACACATGAAGTGGAGAAGCGGAGTACTGTATTTAAAAGAACTTAAGAACTTAAGCTTAAACATCCCACTGTAGCATAAAGTATCTCAATGAAAATATTCTGTGCTGTAAGAGTTGAGCCCATAGAAACTGGGTTGCGTTGACTTGGCAATCGCACGTGCTCTACAACGAATGAACTCATAAAACGTGCTTCTTGCCCTTACAACAATTACCCTCTGTTAAGGAACTCTTGTAAACTGTCTGCAGTGCAATGTGGAGGGGAGGGAGAGGAAATAGCCACTATTCCTATGTTCTCCATCAAATAGCAATGCCTTTTAACTTCCTTCTTCTCTCCCCTCCAGTATGTCACCAATATTTACCCAAGCTTAAACTCCTAAAACAAAGAAAATGCCCTAAAAGCAAGAACCCGGGAAAGGGTTGAATGACGGGAATTGATGAGAAGACTTTGACTAGTAAAATCTCATTATAGGAAATAAAATTTTCTTTTTGTTCATTAACTTAGTTGGACAGTAGGTGGGCCACAGTAGTGATTCACTTACTCACTTATTCATTAATTCATTTTATTCAATAGTTATTTATGACCCAAGCTCTGTGTTTAGGTGCTGGGGATTCAGCAATGAACAAAACAAACACAAATCCCTGACCAGATGGAGCTTACGTTCTCCAACACTTGCAAACTTGAATGTAATTTCTAACAGTTTACTCATCAAAACAAAGTTCCACTAGCATCATGAATCTGAATATCCCAAAGTTCATTGTAATGGGATTTTATTTGAGAAGTACCCTAGAGCTATTGTCAAATATTGGGCAGCTATAGCAAATGAGTGCACTTATACTGGCGACCAGTAACGGGCAAGCGTAATCATATCAGGAAAACCTCTTGTTCGTTCTATGGGATATGAGTATTGTTTTAAGCCACCTGGGCTTTCACAAACTATTGACTATTTTTCTCTTTCTCCTTTTCTAGTGGAATTCAGTGCGATCTCTAAGTCGATGTCGAAGCAGGAGTTTAAGTCCCATCTGCCCTCGTAGCCGTATTAGTTTAAGCACGGTATGTATCTGTCTAATCATTTTTACACAAAATCATCTTATGGTTGACGTTTTTTTTTTTGTCCACAGTCACCTATAAAAGAGGCGATGATAAGTTTGTAGGTAGAAAGAGAACCTACTACCATCACCCCAGATTGATTTTTATACTACCTTGGCTAAGGAATTTATCATTCTAGAAAGAAGGAAGCAGAGGTAGATTTTTTTCTTCATTAGTTGAAAGAATAATAGACTTTAGTTATTTCGTGTTTTATTTTTATCTTTAAATGAAAATGGGCTATTAGCTATGAGTCTCCTGAGCAGAGAATAGGATATCTTAGTCAACTGATCTCTGCACACATCAGTCTCTGGTACCTCTAGAACTTCTTGTATGAGTTTGGAGAAATTGCTCAAATGGTCTGGATTTTAATACTGTATAAAGGGCATTGCAGGTCTTAATTTTCCTCCAAACTTCCAAGTAGGAAGAATTAAGATTAGTCTCTGTGTATTCATCCTTAGGATTACTAACACATATATCAAAGAAAAAAATAACAGCAAAAACATCTCTGAAAACTGTGGATATAATATCCCTAAAAACTAACATTATTATGATCCACCACTGTTCATTCATTCAACACATAATATTTAGTCAATGCCTTTTGAATAGAGATCTAGACCAAGACATGTTAAGATACCAGATAGGCTAACAATTTGCTGTTCCTCCAAATAAAAATTCTTTAAATATTTGTTCAAACTTGTTTTAGGGAGAGTGGTAGAGAAGGCAACTTCTCTGAAATTATCTCTAGTGATGCAACTCTAGCCCTAAACTTCTAAACCCCTCTCAACAAAACATTATGTTTGATAACATTCTTTTTTTTAATAAATTTATTTATTTTTGGCTGCATTGTGTCTTCGTTGCTGCATGCGGGCTTTCTCTAGTTGGGACAAGCAGGGGCTACTCTTCGTTGCAGTGCACAGACTTCTCATTGCGGTGGCTTCCCTTGTTGTGGAGCACGGGCTCTAGGCATGCAGGCTTCAGTAGTTGTAGCACACGGGCTCAGTAGTTGTGGCTCGCGGACTCTAGAGTGCAGGTTCAGTAGTTGTAGCACACGGGCTTAGTTGCTCTGCAGCATGTGGGATCTTCCTGGACTAGGGCTTGAACCCGTGTCCCCTGCATTGGCAGGCAGATTCTTAACCACTGTGCCACCAGGGAAGCCCTGATAACGTTCTTATCAAACATTTTTTCCATTATCGGTTGGATGCTAGTGTGTATGTGTGTGTGAGCGATACAGAAATGACTAAAACATGGTTTCTTCCCTGAATGGGTTTCAATATAGGAAGATCAGTATGATTTCAACAAAGTAACTGAATGTTACAGCTGTCGGAGGAGGTTGAGATTCCCTCTGGATTTAGTTCACGGTGGAGTTGTTATGTGATCTGGCAGAATTTTTGTGGGCTGGGAAACTGGGGACGACTATCCACATGAAAGAAATGGCCTGAGAATGGAAAGCCATGTGTCAGACACAGTTCTTTAGCTCTTGCTGATTTTAATATAACTTAATTATCCTTATTGCCAAATAGGTATTCACAGTAGGAAAAAGTGAAAGGAGAGTACATTTAATGGGCTGATAAATGAAAAAGACATATTATGAGTTTTATACTGGAAGAATCACAATGCTCATTCTAAGAGGAAGTGTTCTGTCAGAAGAAATAGCCATATTAGACACCTGTTGCACGTACAGCCATGGCAAATTTTAACTCTGGGCCCTCATTGGAAAGCTTAGCAATGGGCAATGTCCCTCTGTAATAAGTACCTGTGTATGTTTGAACCCATCCTCTCTTTTTCCTACTTTGTGCCCAGGGAGAGCAAACTTAAGCTTTTGATAGACTAAAGTAGATGCTCAAAGGTGAAACTGCTGCTAAAATCCTGTCCCTTTCCAGCATCATCTCTTTACGACAAGCCCGGTACAAACACTTTTGGTTAATCTGGTTGACTTGTTTGAGACCTCATATCCAGAACAGCTTCCATCTTTGTTAATGTCTATTTATCTAAAGTGCTTGAAAGCTCACAGCAAGAATGTAATTGTGGTCAGTTATTTCCGAGCCATCGCAGGCTTGTAGGTATGGGGGTAGGTTTTCCTCAGTGAAAGCAAAGGTGAGATTTGAAAAATGGCTCTTTTCTGGCTTCCCAGTGACCCTCCTTAATAGGACAGCATTTTGGACACATGACATAATTCATATAAAGGATGTGCCAGAGAGTATTGGATCATTTTAGCTTTAATTAATAATAATAGTATTTTCTGGAAAGCATAGACTTCAGTATGGCCAGTGAGCATCCAGTCTCAAAGTGTTTAGAAACCACTAAAAACAACCACAGCAACAAAAACCAATAAACAACTAAGCCACGGAGCTCAGCTTTTAGTTAATAATATAATTTAAGCTAAGTTGAGTGTCCATTTACTTCAGGAAGTATAAAAGGAATCACAGCGCTCAACCTTAGGGGGAAACCATCATAGTTCTAAACTGCTTCAGATAAACTCTTTAGCTGGTTTTAGGAAAAAAACATCAAAAGGATTCTTTCTTTGAGCTCCATCTACTGTGTAATTCGCACTACACTTTTATATTTTCCAGATATCTCGAAGCCGGAGTCCTTCTCCAATAAGGTGTGGATTGCCAAGTAAGTCGGATGGTCTAGATGGAACAAAGTTTCTGATTTTTATTGTTGCTTTTAGAGCTCAGCATCGTGCAGCAAAGTGAATATTTTGCTCCTTGGAGAACGTTTCTCACCTCCACTTCACACCTTTTATTTCTGGGCCTTCTCACGGATGGTACCACAGCAGGTGCCGTGGGTGACACCGGAAGAGGCTCTCATGGAGAGATTTGATTGATGTAAACTTAGATTAACCAACCACCTTTCTTTTAGGTCTTCCCAAAGGAAATGGACCATAATAATGAACCGTTTACTTTTCTCCCTAGGGTTTTAAAACCACCAGCCATGTTCCTCTGCCCAGGACGTCTGCCACGGCCAACTTACCCAGTGCCTCCACCTGCCTGCTGTCTGCCTCAGACCTCACTTAAAATAATGTGTAAAGGCAATTCTGTGTATCACTTCACACAGAGAGTTAAATGTTTTGGCTTAGTGCATTTGTAACTTCAGATATATCGCATTTTATTTTATTTTATAGATACAGATTCCATTAATTTGATAAAAAACAATTGCCTAGGGCTTCCCTGGTGGCACAGTGGTTGAGAGTCCTCCTGCCGATGCGGGGGACATGGGTTCGTGCCCCGGTCTGGGAGGATCCCACGTGCCGCGGAGCGGCTGGGCCCGTGAGCCATGGCCGCTGGGCCTACGCGTCCGGAGCCTGTGCTCCACAATGGGAGAGGCCACAACAGTGAGAGGCCCACGTACAGCAAAAAACAACAAAAAAAAACCAATTGCCTAGGTATTTAGGATCATATTCATTTGAAGCAAAGTCCATTACGCAGGTTCAGGATTCTCATCCTGAAATACGAGGCTCTTTTATAGCAACTACAAGAACTAAAGTGGAAAATCTTTACCGTGCTGAGTCCAAAAGACAAGAGGAGTCATTTCAGTTTATAAGCTGATCATAAATAGTATAATTGCTGGTTTTAGCTTTAACTGGAAAACAATCTGGGGTGTTTTAATTTTCTTTGGGGGTTTGGAAGACAGCCCTAGTCTCAGGTTGGGGAACTTATAGCATGGCAGTGACTTCAGGCTAAAGGTAGGTGGTGATGATTTAGGAGAATATAGTTCATTGGCCTGCTTCTCTTTTCTTACTGTGAAGTGCCCAGTGTGGCCGAGTTGAGCACTGTTTGTTGAAGTTACTTACTTGAGAGAATTCTCTTGCTTCATAAATGCAGAGCTGTGATTTGGATAGAAGCCAGTTTGGAGATAACTGTTAATTACCTTGTGTTTATCTCCTGGGAATATTTCGGGCAGTTTTAATGTAGGTGTGAAATATAAAAGCTTCCTGGGACACACCCTTTACCTATTCCACCTGGTTGTTTACAAACTCAGACCGCGTAAGAACTCCATCTGACTAAAAACACTTAAACTCAAGGCTAAAAGCTAAGGGTACCATTTATGGATTTTAAGTTGAATGTCTATCCCTTGATTTCTTCACTGTGAAGTACTGTTGAAAAAGTTCACATTCAAGATTATAATGGAATGTTGCTTTCTCAAGATGAATACTGTTCTTTCTGTTTTTGTTTTTTTTAAAATTCTTTTCACTTTAATGCTGGTTTTAAACACAAGCTTTGCAAATGACAGCTTTTGCTGTGTGCCTTTTAGAGAGAAGCCCTGAACTGGTCACAGCTCAGTTTGTATAATCTCAGCACCAGGACCAGCAACTGGGGCTTTTTAGGTGAAAACAGACAAACCAAAAACCCCACAAAAAACCAAAAAAAAATCTTCTCTAAAGCATCTTACCTCTTGTGCTGGGACACAGGGACGGGGAGAGACCTCCCCAGTCTCCACCCTTTGGGTCTAATGGTCACCAACTCATTCTGAAGCGTGAACTTAATTGTTCTCCCTCTGCGTTTATGTAGTCATCACTTTGAGGCAGGGCCGCGTGCTGGAAGGAGAACCCAGTGCCCAGGTAACTCCAGTTCTGACTTGGTCATCAACTTGCTGGGTGGCCTTAAGCAAGTTACTGCATCTCTCTGAGCCTCAGTTTCACTGCATAGCGAGGGTGGATGGGATCAGTGGTTCTCTCAACCCTCCCAGACTCATGCCCTCTTTCATAACAAATATTTTATTTTGGCTATTCTGAAATGATGTTCAAAGTTAATATGATTTATAGGCCTATATACTTTTAAACAACGAATATAGTACTTGAACTGTAATATAAATCGGAAAAAAGGAAAGCAGTTTTTAATAAAATAGAATGTATTTCAACAAAAAAGCTTGGGTATGACTATCCCGGAAGATAAAGTCATCAGACTCTTATGCCTTTATGTAGAATTACTAGCCACAGGTGCCGATCAATGTGCGTTGTACCGGCAATATCATAAACACTAATGTCATGGGTTTTCTGAAATGGTGAAAAACTCTTGGTAAAGTTTTGAACAAAACTTACAGCTGTGCCTTAATTTACATAGTAAATGCATTCCTGGAGAAGCTGGTGTATATTAAAACCATAGAATGTGTTATATGTGTTATATGTGAAAAGGTCTTTTCTAAAATCTCACTAAATAATGAGAATGCCTACATATCAGTGAAATATGGGAATGCATCTGATTGGGAAAAAGGTCACATGTACTCAGTTTATTTGCTTTGTACCCTGTCTGGCCACTTGCCATTTCTCAAGTCTCTGATTTGATCCGTAATTGCACGGGACATGGCAGTTAGTCTAGACTAATTCTTGGAAAGGATCCACAAAACCAAGGGAGGCTGACCTCTACTCATTTCATCAGGGTGTGCACCTTAACCTTGGTGACTTTGACAAGTGATAAACTCTTTCTTTGTAACCTGGATACATGTTAGTTTTTGTATTAACAGTTTAACATCTAATCATGAAATTAAGAAAAAAAGTGCTTCTGTACTTGTAGGTTCTTTGCAATGAACTGCTTTCCTTGCAGATTCCCTTCACCCATCTCCATTTTCTGAGGTCTGAACAAAGGGCCACAAATTCCCTCAATAAATATCAATGGTGCCTCTGCTCTGGGGTTGACTCCATGATGCTGTGATTCCATGCTGCAGCTTAATTATCAGCTTCAGGTTATTTTATTCACAATTCATTGTCTTCATATTCAAGACACTCTCTGAGGAGTTCTATACTGTTTTTATGTACATTATTTCAGTTTCTCCCCACGAGAAATCCAGGTTGTCTTCAATGTAAAATAGGTTAGGAACCTGTTCCTCCAATACACCATGTGGTCTTCTTCCAAGCCTTTTTATTTCAGAATAACATTCTCTCCTGTTTTCTTTTGTTCCTCCATGACCTATAGCATCAGTTCTTTTGTTTATTGGTTTGTTCGTTCATTCATTCATTCATACAGTCACAAGTTCAATGAGCACCTCCCGTGTGCTAGATACCGTATGTACTGGTAGGGATGTAGTGATGGACATGGCTCGGGCTCTTCTGGAGCTTAATGTCATGTCCAGTTGCATTCCTTTGTGTTTTTCCTGTCATAGAGAGCATATATGATGGGAGAAAGAAAAAAAATACAGCCAGTAGAGCAAAGTTAAAAGAGAGAGTGCCACATATCAATTGAAGAATTAATTTGGGGGGCAAATACCTATATATAAGAAAGTTATGCAAGACAATGGGAGAAATATGGTGAACTTCACAAAAGAAAGTAACTCAGTTATGTCATCCACAGGTGAATTACTCAGTCTTTTTACAAGTATCTACTGAAACTATAATCCTAAGATCATCATCAACCATAAAATGAGCGCAGGGGGAGGGGCCCAGAGATCCATCTAATGCTTCCAATCACCGCAGCTGTGTCCTCCACCTGCCATATTCCTAAGAAATGGCAAGTTGCAGAGCATTATAATTCACTTTTAGGCACCTGCAAATCCTTCACAAGGCAGATTGCTGCCAATAGTGTTCTATAAAGTTTGGGTTGAATGGAAGACTTCTTAGTAGTATGACTTTGAATAATATCATACCTATAGTTAAGGGTAATGTGTTATGGAGATTTTAAGAAGCTAGTATTCCAAACTGCATTAGGTCATTGAAATGTGAGCCCAGGAACCATACGGGTAAGTGACATTCCGCATATGCCATTTAAATACCAAAACGGTGAGGGCTGTTGGCCTTAATACATTGAGTGAATAGGGGCATCGAAAATGAAGCAGGAACTAATTTTCTTTCAAATGCAGTGTGATGCGATAATTTCACGCTTAAAAAATTGACCCCCATGGGCTTCCCTGGTGGCGCAGTGGTTGAGAGTCCGCCTGCCGATGCAGGGGACACGGGTTCGTGCCCCGGTCTGGGAAGATCCCACGTGCCGCGGAGCGGCTGGGCCCGTGAGCCATGGCTGCTGAGCCTGCGCGTCCGGAGCCTGTGCTCTGCGACGGGAGAGGCCACAACAGTGAGAGGCCCGCGTACCGCAAAAAAAAAAATTTCCCCCTGGGTGCCAGCATGAACATCATACTTTCCACAGTATTACTGGCAATTAGTGTATCAAAACCAGGCAGCCAACAAACACATGAAAGGATGCTCAACATCACTAATCATTAGAGAAATGCAAATCAAAACTACAATGAGGTATCACCTCACACCAGTCAGAATGGCCATCATCAAAAAAATCTACAAACAATAAATGCTGGAGAGGGTGTGGAGAAAAGGGAACTCTCTTGCACTGTTGGTGGGAATGTAAATGGATACAGCCACTATGGAGAACAGTATGGAGGTTCCTTAAAAAACTAAAAATAGAACTACCAAACGACCCAGCAATCCCACTACTGGGCATATACCCTGAGAAAACCATAATTCAGAAAGAGTCATGTACCACAATGTTCAATGTAGCACTCTTTACAATAGCCGGGACATGGAAGCAACCTAACTGTCCATCGACAGGTGAATGGATAAAGAAGATGTGCCACATATATACAATGGAATATTACTCAGCCATAAAAAGAAATGAAATTGAGTTATTTGAAGTGAGGTGGACGGACCTAGAGACTGTCATACAGAGTGAAGTAAGTCAGAAAGAGAAAAACAAATACCATATGCTAACACATATATATGGAATCTAAAAAAAAAAAAGGTTCTGAAGAACTTAGGGGCAGGACAGGAATAAAGACACAGACGTAGAGAATGGACATGAGGATACGGGGAGGGGGAAGGGTAAGCTGGGACGAAGTGAGAGAGTGACATGGACATATATATGCTACCAAATGTAAAATAGCTAGTGGGAAGCAGCCACATAGCACAGGGAGATCAGCTCGGTGCTTTGTGTCCATCTAGAAGGGTGGGATAGGGAGGGTGGGAGGGAGACGCAAGAGGGAGGGGATATGGGGATATGTGTATACGTATATCGGATTCACTTTGTTATAAAGCAGAAACTAACACACCATTGTAAAGCAATTATACTCCAATAAAGATGTAAAAAAACCCAAAAAACAAACAAAAAAATCAGGCAGGTAACTATTTGCTATTGGGTGAGCAACAAAAAATATGATAAATGGACATGTTATAGCTTTATTTCAGTATAGTTTAAGCCATAATTTTAGGATACAACCAAAATAATGTCTTGAAATGTGATGTGTAATATATTTTGGAAAAGATAGTAATCGGATAATTGTCAGAAGCTCTTGAATGCCATTTGATGAATCGGACCCTTTCACAATTGATTTCTGGTGTTGGGATGCTGGGCAGATGTGGCATTATACACCCCTCCTACTTGCTTCTATCTTAGACCAGGGAACAAATTTCAGAGCTGTGTCTTCAGAATAACAGACTTTAGGATTGGCCTGGCTCTGTGGGTCACAAAGTTGAAATGAGAATGGAAACAGTATTCGTTCATTCATCATTGATTCATTTAGGAAGCATTTGTCTATGCTTTTTTTTTTTTTTTAATTAATTTATTTTTGGCTGCATTGGGTCTCCGTTGCTGCATGCGGGCTTCCTCTAGTTGCAGTGAGCGGGGGCTACTCTTCTTTGCTGTGCGTGGGCTTCTCATTGCGGTGGCTTCTCTGGTTGCGGAGCATGGGCTCTAAGCATGTGGGCTTCAGTAGTTGTGCTTAGTTGCTCCATGGCACATGGGATCTTCCCAGACTAGGGACTGAACCCATGTCCCCAGCATTGGCAAGCGGATTCTTAACCACTACGCCACCAGGGAAGTCCCTTGATGTGTGTTAAATGATGTTCCAGTCGTGGTGTTAGGAGGTTTTGGAGCCTTTTCAAGAAGTCATATGGATGGAGGGGGAGATGAAGGACTATTAGGGCCTTTAGCATGTGATTAGGGTTGGCAGGATATATAATGGAATTTTACCCTTTGAATGGGATGGTCAAGGTCATGAAGACCAAGTTACACCTATTACACTCTTGTGTTTGGCACCAGTAGAGTTTTACTAGGCAGTGAGAATTCTGTGTTTCCAGAAGGCGGCTTCATCTTAGAAATGGTTGCTTTAGACTGGATATTTGTGTCCCCCCAAAATCCATATGTTGAAACCTAAACCCCAATGTGATGATGTTTGGAGATGGGGGCTTTGGGAGGTGATTAGGTCATGAGGGTGGAGCCTTCATGAATGTGATTAGTGCCTTTATAAAAGAGACCCCCTCGAGCTCCCTCAGCCCTTCTGCCATGTAAGGACACAGCAAGAAGATGACTGTCTATGAACCCAAAAGCAAGTTCTCACCAGACACTGAAGCTGCTGACACCTTGATTTTTGACAGCCCAGCCTCCAGAACTGTGAGAAATAAATGTTGAGTAAGCTCCCACTCTATGCTATTTTTGTTATGGCAGCCCGAACAGACTAAGATAATGGTTATCTTTATCTAAGACCCGTTTGTATCCATTCTACCCTGTTTTCTCTGCTGCATATCACTGGCCTGGATGTGATGTCACTGATTTCTGACCTTTCTTGGTATGATTTGAAATTGCCTAACTGAAAATAAAAAGGGTTGGGGGTGGAGGGAGGAAAAATAAAAGAAAAATTTTCAGGTTTTCTTTCACTGGAAAAATAAATTTCTTCTGATGTTAAGAAGAGTGATGGCATCATTTAATACATACGCTTCATATTGATAATTTGACAGAAAGCTTAAGATGTTTCTCAGAATAGCCTTTGCAGAATACAAGTAACTAGTACTTAATCCAACATTTTTTATGTGCCAGATGTTGTGCTAAGCATTATTAAACCCATTTTACAGATGGAGAAGCTAAGGTTAAGTTATTAAGTAACCTGACCCAGGTCACAATGTACGTAAATATTGGAGCAAAAGTTCAACCCAGGTTTTCTGATGTTGAGCCCCACACTCTTCTCCCTGATTCTACAGAATGTTAATAAGATGTGAACTGAAAAAAAGTGTCCTGTGGCCAACTAAGTTTGGAAAACAATGTGTTAAATGTGATTCGAACAAATCTCTATAGGACTTCAGAGCCTTTAATCTACTGTTTGTGGGGAACTTCAAAGAGAATGTCATGTGCAGACTCTCCAAATTTATTTTGCCATGGAAACCTTTTTTTTCATGGAGTTCTTGAAGAAGTACTGTTCTAGAAGACCTGTTTCAGGAAATTCTTCCTCAGACCTATTGGTTTTCTAGAATTACAGATGCTGCTCACCACTGGGAGTTAGATTTTATGAACTTTTACAAGTGAAGGAAGAATTCTGACTCTGATAAACAGACTTTTCGTTCAATAAATTCATTATGGAATAAAAGGCTCAAAATAGAAATCTCTTATTTATCCCTGTTCTTTATACTTCTGCTTATCTTTCCCTTTTGTCTTATTTGCTTCACCCTTCTATCAAGTGTATCATAAAATAAAATTCCCTTGAACCCAGTATTTATGTCAGTGTTGCTTTTCCAGCATTCATGTTTCTCCTTCAGTCCCTCACATGTTATGCCTTTGCATCTTTACTTCTATTTTCTCTTTCTTGTTCTCTTCTGCTTTATCAGGGTTTTGTTTTCCTAGTTAGTCTCTCTAATGTAAATCTATTTACACTTCTTAAAAACAGGTACCTAACCTTTAATGTAATTATGAATCAGTGAGAGAGACAAATGGATATTATTCAAAATTAGAGCCCACTGAATAGTATTCCCTATAAAGATGAATTTGTATCCTGATTCATATAATGCATGCATTTTATGAAATTTTTAAATAACTATTTTCTAAATTTTTGCATATTTGGGTTATTAAAAATGACAATTCTTAACTTACGTGTAACTTCCAATAAGTCTGAGTTGTGATTATACTTACATCTTAAGTCACTTCAATAAAAATGTTGATTAATATTTCCCAAATTTGTTTGATGATGAAAAGCACTTGGCATACTTATCAAAGATAGATTCTTGGACTCTACTCCAAGCATACTGAATCAGAATCTCCAGGGGCATCTGTATTTTTAACATCGGCAGACAAGTTTGAAAAGCACTGCCCTCGATCTGGCTTTAATGACTCACAAGCAGAATATTGCAGAAATAATTTATTGCATGTATTATGCTGTCCTTAAATTTCTAAATGGAAAATAATATATTAATTTAAAAGCCTCTGAGAATATTATCTGCCATACTCCAGTAATAGGTAAGTTACTGAAAATTTAGTATATGTATTCTTGATCTGCGTACATACATATAAAAATATTGCTATATAATTAGATTTTCAATAAAAGAAAGAGGAGGACAAAAAAGAATAGAAATTTTATTTTTCTTCCCTAGAGGTTAAAAAATGTCCTTTCCTGTGTTTCGTATTTGCATAGCCTCTTTGTTGAGCTGTCAGAATGTGTATTTCATAAGTCATTCCCTTCTACCTGTTAGAAACACAGTTTCTAAGCTGTGTTAGAAACACAGAATAACGAGTCCACATTGGCCACAGTTTGCCTACTCGTGGTTGTCTGCCAAATGGAGCTTGTCACCTGGATGATTCAGACTTTGGAACAGCTTTATGATTATTCATATGAATCTCTAGAGAAAATCTAAAATAGAGTGAAACTGACATCCAAATATTAGACCTCACAGGTGGCCCACCTCAACTGGAATTTTCCCAAATATTAAATAGAGGAGAGACATTTGGCTTTTTCTGTTTACTCACCAAATGTTCCAAAGAGAAGATTGGAAATGAACCTGTTTCAGTTTCTATTCCTAAAATCTAAAGCACTTTTTCTGTTTTCAGAGCGCAATATAATCTCTCATCACTAGTGTCTTAGTGTTGAAAATTAGGTTCTCAAAAGCTCCAAGAAAGAAATATTGATACAGAGGGGCTAAATGTAACTTCAAATTGAATATGCCAGTATTTGAAATACATGGTGCTTTCGTGGAAATAATGATAGATTTTTAAATTTTTTCTTAATGTTTTCCTTGTTTGGTTCAGCTTTTCTTCATTGAATAGCTAGAAGTGGCCTTGTAAAACAAAACAACACTGATTATTGGAAATAAAAGTTGCAAAATTTGGGGGGGGCAGGATAATCCCTTTGTCCTTAACCAATTTGATCCACAATTAAAGGAAATTGTGGGACATACATCAATTCCAATCTTGAGGTCTCTTTAGTTCATGTAGGCCTGGGAAATGTATGAATAGCCACCAGATGGCAATGTTGCTTAAGAAATAGGCTACTCTCCCTCAGTACTAAGACTCAAACTGGGAAATAGCAATTCCTTAGGTAAAATCTATAACAATTACCAGTTTTACTGCTCTCCATAAATTTAGAGAATAAGTTAAATTGATGGAGGATGGCCATGCATAAAATACAAAAAGTGTGATAGAAAATGTGAAGTGTTAAATAGCTATCATTATACCTAATAAAGTATTTATGTATTTGACCCCCAAGGCCTGGGAAGAAATTCCTCTGCTAAAACAAAGCTTTCTGTGTGTTAATTTTTAAATTTCCTTATGCAACCTACCACCACCATCTTGTTAACTTGGAGTTCTTAATGAGGCATGATTCAGTTTGTTAATAAATATTTTGAATATAGTTCTTTGCTTTTAAACATGGAATAGGAGAAACTGAAGGTTTAATCATCCTTGAAGGTTTCCAAACTTTTTCAGATTGTTAGCTTTTTCCATGGTCCAAACTCCCAGGTCTGTCCTGAGCAGGGAGGTCAGTTTCAGAGACCCTTAGGGTTATTCCAAGCAAATATTTCAGTTTTCACCTGGAAGATGGAATAATATTGCTGAGAAACTCTCGTAAGAAATTATAGGGACTCACAAGAATAATATGGGAGCGTTTGAAAAAGGTCACAGATGAAGAAAATTCTATAGCATTAATTAAAACTATTTACTTAAAAAACAAATTTTGAAGAAGCAGAAATGTTTCCTGTCAAAAATGTAGATTTCCAGGATGGGGGGTGGGAGGAGATAAATTAGGAGTTTGGGATTAACATATACATACTACTACATATAAAATAAACCAGGACCTACTGTATAGCACAGGGAACTATACTCAATATCTTGTAATAATTTATAGTGGAAAAGAATCCGAAAAAGAATATATATGCATAACAATCACCTTGCTGTATACTTGAAACTAACACAACACTGTAAATTAACTATACTTCAATTAAAAAATGTAGATTTGCATTTTGGCTTCTCTAGACCTGCTTTGGTATTTTTTTTCTATTTTATTTTTTAACATAATTTTTTCTGAGAGCATTGATCTTAAAATTTACGTCTTTAAGGTCAGTGAATTTATCAGTTAAATATTCCTTCTGCCAATGACCACACACCTAAGTTTAAGTGAAAATTCTAGTCTCCAAACAAAATTTTACAAAGGATTTTATACATCCCCCTCCTTCACTGAGGCTTTAATCCAGGTCTTTAGGCTCTGTATCACCTGGGTCAGACTTTTGGGTAAGGGGATCAAATCCCCAATTTTTCCACTATCCTCAGAGATATAACAGTTTCAGGATATTGTCACTGATGGCTGGGAAAGGAAACTCTTCCTTGGTGTGTGTTTATTATCAATAACAAGGATGCTGTTAATTGACGTTACAAGCCATCAGGAAGCCAAGAGCTTATTTGTATTTAGTTTTAACAACAGAGCATCCATCTACTTAGTATTTAATTTTAATAAATAGACATTGTGCACGGTCCCAGGAGGACAGAAGTCACTGTGGGTAAGGTACCTATCTCTCTTAAACCAGAATAGTGTAATTGTGACTTTGCCCCAGAGTCAATCCAGGAAATGGAAAGGAAAAGTTTTGAGCGTTAAAGATATAAGGAAAAGGGGTTAGGATTAAAAGAAGAGGTTGAAGGGGGTCTGTTTCCAAGGACATCTCTTTGTTACTAGTTTTGCTTCTGGAGCTGTGTCTATCAAGAAGTCAAGGAGAGGTGAAAACAGGATGTCCACATTCAGTTGTGCAGATTTTGCTTTTCCCAGCCCCAGGGAGCACCTCTCACTTGGATCACTGCTATTCAAAGTGCCAATCAACAAGGAGCTGGGACCTGATTGTAAATCAATGAACTGCTTCCTTTGTTGAGAAAGTTTTGCTATGGAAAAAAAAAAAAAGCTGCACTGAACAGCATGCTTAGGGATAGAGTTGATTTAAATTCTGCTGCAAGCTCCTAATTTAATGGTGGACTTAAAATCAATAGCTTGTGGGCTGATAGCAGCCCTGAGCAGCACCAATTAGACTATGATGAGGGCAGTGTTCCCTAGAATTGTGCATTGCCCAACAGTGAACCTTATCCAGCAAACTTGCATAAGAGAAAGCGGCTTTAGCATTGGTTTAGTAGCATCTTCAAAGTTCCTGGAAGGCCTCCTATAGAAGAGATTATCAGAACCATTTTTGCTGTTCCCCTGCTGAGGGGAAATAAACCATATTCTTCAAACGGGGCTTCTCCCTTTCTTCTGAGATCCTTTAGGAAGAGAAGTATGCACAGGATCTGGACTAGGGTGAGGCAAGCAGTTGCACTGGGTACCAAAAACTCAGTAATAAAATAACATTTTAATGCAATATTAAAAAAAAGTCAAAGTTAATGAAAAAAATCCATGACGAACAAAGTATTTCACTTTAAATAAAGATAGGGATGATATTGATAATACGTTCTTTTGAATTCTGAATGCATGCTTTGAATGGTCTGCAAATTAATTCAATATGGCTAGTATCTCTGGGCTTTGATGAGAGAATCTCATTGTGATCTGTATCTTTTCAAGAAATCAGTTTGGAATCAAAACAAGACCAAAAGTAACAGGTTTCTTGGATCACATGAAACTGCATTTATCAGCAACTTTTCTCTGTAGCCACAAAAATAAAAAAGGCTAGATCTAAGAGATAACGAGGATTGGCCCGATTTCAGTTTCCGATCACACGAACTTTGTTACACAGGTCTGATCAATACACTTCCTTCTAATCCTAGGCGTATTTCAGACCAATATGGACATTGGGATGGAAGTGCCAGTCTGATGTGTGGACATCCGTACTGGTGGACCTAAAAGGCATTTCTAATCAAGCGTACAGTGAATAAAAATTTAAAGACATTTAACAACATAGAAACTGTTACTTGAGCAAAATATAATCTCTGACATTCACACTGAAAGAGAACATCTTGTGTCAGGAAGAGAGACCTTTCCTTGGAAAAGTCAAAGACGAGGGGGAGTTGTTAATTACTGGATGTAATCCCATTGTCTGTTCTTTGATGGGGCTTTCTAAAATACTTATCTTGTTTGGCTTTAGTCTCTGTGGACTGGAGAGCTGCCTTAAGAAGAGTTAGCCCTCCCTCAATTACGGGCTGGTGCAGGGTACACTAGCACTTGAGTGATCTCTGCTTTGAAGAACAATAAGAACTTCCTAAAGAAACTTTGGAAAGTCCTTCCCTTTGGAGATAATACCCATGTCCCACTAAGCCTCCTCTCTTGGAACACCCCTTTCCCCAGAGCCATAAATAAATTTAAATGAACTTGTTAATTTCTAAATATTCTTAATCATGACAATAGAGTCATTGAAAACAAAAGAAAGCTTATTCTTTCCTTCTTCTTATGAACCTGCAGATCTATGTTTGCTTATAACCCCGAGGGACAATAAGAATGCTCTGTTTTGATTTTTTTTTTTTTTTTTTTTTGCGGTTCGCGGGCCTCTCCCTCTGCGGAGCACAGGCTCTGGACGCGCAGGCCCAGCGTCCATGGCTCACGGGCTCAGCCGCTCCGCGGCATGTGGGATCTTCCCGGACCAGGGCATGAACCCGTGTCCCCTGCATTGGCAGGCGGACCCTCAACCACTGCGCCACCAGGGAAGCCCTGTTTCGATTTTTATACCTGGAAGTAGAGGACCAGGACCAGTCCTGGGCTGCTGCTAGTCAGACTGACCATGGACTAGGGTATCAGCAGAGCAAGGTCACCTCCCAAGTAAAATAACTTAGTGTCTGTTACTTTCAAAAAGTATTATAAGTAGCTTTAGGGGAAAAAAATCAGAATTTTGTTGGACTTCCTCAAGATTTTAGACTGTGAAAAAAATTGAATTGTAAATGGGTGGAGGGGATGCGTCATAATTTCTTCAAAGTTTAAGGTCTTTGAAGACAAAATAACATGTACGGGGCAAAACATGAAGCCCATCTGTCCACTGAGGCTTTCGAGAAGATGGTCAGCTTGCACGTTTCCCACAGCTACTGTGCTCGCCTCTCTTCAGAATTTCCCACACGGGAGGGGACTGGTTTTGTTACTAGAAACTCTGACCAGAAAAGAAGTTCCTGAGGTCTGGACAATTCCCTTTGCTCTTGCTCTTTACTGCCCATGTGATGGTCCTGGCTGCCAGCAGAAGCCCTCTCCACAGGACCCCTGGCAGGGAACTCACTTCAGTACCAGCCTCAACTCCACAGCATTTGTCTGAGGAGAGAATTCTAGCCACAGAGGCAGCTTTGCCCACGGTGTCTCTGAGACTTGAGGGAGCCACACCAACCAATGTGGACACTGAATGGGGACTAGTGTGGCACTGTTTGCATAAATAGAATACTTCTCCAGGTTTTACTGAGAGAAGAGAGCTGGGTTATCCACTCCATCACTTTTCCTCGGGCTCAGCTTTGAGCGCAGCAGACTGCTGATGCCCTGTGCAAAACGCAGGGCCAGAGTGACGGAGGGAGGTTGGGAGGTGACGTGAGGACAATACTTTTTCACTGGGCTGCTTCCTCTGCTGGTATATGACCAACAGACAGGCATTCCAGAGCCAGCCGAGTGAGAGAATCTGTCAACTGCTCACAAACACATGGACACACACCCTGTACTGCATGCAAACGTGTGCTGATAAAGGCTGGAGTCTTGGCTGGGGGCAATTTTACTCTGAATATGTAAAGTCTGCCTGCTGGGACCCTGCCTCAGGAGGAAGTGTCCAGAGAAAGTCTACCCCAGGCCATGAGTCTTTGAAAAAAAATTAATTCATGTCTCATGAAGTAAAGTATTTGCTCTTACTGAGAGCAGCATGAGAATTGAGTTGATGCCAGTTTTTAGGTAACTGTCAGTCCAGAAACTTCAGAAGTGGGTTGCAGTGATTCCTGTGAGAGAAAAAAATCTTCCCAGGAGTTTGCCCTCTCAAAGTCAAATGAAGTGTCTGGGGGTGTTCTAGCTTTCTGAGGCCTGTCCTTGGTGGTTCTCTTCCTCCTGGGAGGATGGGAGAAGTGACACTGGGCCTCACACAGCTGCAAGCAGAGGTTTGCTCAGGGACCATGTTGTACTCAGGCAGCCCTGTCCGGAGCTTGGGAGGTTTCTGACAGGTCTCAGGCCAACCCCACATCTCAGGGAGGTGGGAGACTTCACCCCAAGGATCCGAGTCTCCAGCCTGGAGACATTGGATGGATGAGAACTTCCACCATTGCCCCACAGGGTGTGTTAGAGGAATGGCCTCATCCACAGGTGGCTCCTCCTGCAATTATGTTGGGGCTGGAGGATGGTCACTAGCTAGAGCTGTGCAGGGCCTGGTTTCTGTTGAGGAATGCCGGGCCTTGCAGGGAGATCTGTCAGGAACAAGAGAATACAGAAGGAAGGCAAGAAGGGACTCCCTGATGGTGGCCCCTGCTGAGGTACCATTTTGAAGAAATGTGGTGACAGTTTGGGTTCCTTATCTTCTCTCCTTTCCTTTCTTCCCTCTTCTCCCTCTCCTTCTTCACCCTAACTAAGATGAATCCTTGGCTGCAACAAGGCTTTCCTACCAGTAGGTGGGAGTTCCCTTTGGGCGCCAGGAGGAGGGAGAGAGTGATTTGGGTGGATGAAAGAGATGTATTTGAAGCCAGCACAGAGAGAGAGGGGTAGGGAGAGAAACCGGTAGGATAAAAATCATGGATAAAAGGAGTGGCAGATTACTGGGTAGGTCTGGAGGTCTCAGCATGTGCGGCTCCCTCTGAGTTGACAGCCAAACTGTCCACTCCCTCTTGTTACCTCCCCTCACTCCATCCCCCAGAACTGCTGAGACTTACCTAGCTCCATCACTCAATGGGAACCAACTCTTGACCCTCTGGGCAGGATTTTCAGGCTGTTTGGTCTGTGGAACTAGTGCCCAGGGCTTGGCACCAGTTCTTTGGCGGTGGGAATCCCTATGCTACCTGTGGTTTCCTTTGTGAACTCGGGCAATTCATTTAACTTCCCAGAGACGCACTTTCTTGATGGATAAAATGGGATATTTTAAGAACTAAATTTGAAACAATGCAGAACAGGTACTAGATAAATGTGTTGAGAACCCAAATCTCCATAGAACATTGAAGAAGCAGCTGGAGAAGTTAAGCCGTCTCTTGCTGACGACGCTCAGCATTCCGTCTCTGCACACCCCACTCCAGCCCCGTCCCTTTCTTCCCCAGTGCTGTGGCCCCTTTCTCTGATTCCCAGGCTCTCAGTTTTCTGGTTTTGAGTTCCCAGGCAGGGTCACTTCTAGGAATCCTGGGATATTACTTGTGAGAAGCTGTCAGTGAAGGCAGGATACCGTTTGCCAAGGAAAACCCACTGTAGAGTATACAGGCGGCCAGGTCAAACATGGTTCTGCTCTGGGCTTTGGTGAAAAAACATCACCGCTGTTTCTTTAGAAAGAATTAATATTTTTGAGAATAGTTAAGGATTGTGCATAAGAGAGAGGACTGAATAGCACATTGTTTTGGCAGGAAAGGATGCAGACATCTTAAAAAACAGGAGCACCCTGCTGCAATACTATCGCACTGTTTTGAAATATTCTACACCGTTAAAATAAAAAAGCAAACAATTTATGAAGCTGGGGAACTTCACCTCTAAAGCTTTTCTCCTGAGCATAAAGAACTCCAAACATTTAGGACAAGACCCGTGAATCGATTCCTTCTGTAATGAGACCTCTCCGCAAATGCTCTCCCCATGCCATGTCTGTAGAAGTAACCAGTGTAATTTCTGGTCTGGTCTGGCCTGTAGCTTTGATGACCGGAAGAGAAGCTCCATTTCCTCTTTGCATGGCTAGTTCTTGCAGCGTTTCCCGGAAGCAGTGTTTTGTCTAGTCCTAACGGCATTCGAAAGCTAAAGGCATTATTCCTTCCACTCTGCAGATGCAAAAGCTTAGTATCTTGTGCATGGTCTCAGCTCCAACCCCTTCCTTTCCTATTAAAATACGTGACAACAAAGAGTCCCGACCCTCATCCTGTCAGAGTTGGACAAAGTTTGCCTCTCTGTGTTATTGTAATACTGAGCTCACTAAATCCCTTGCCTGGCTCGACTCACTTTTAATAATTAAAAACTCAATTAACTCAAATATATAAACACAGGGACTGTGCAAGCTCATGTTTCATTCAGAGCCCAACTTCAATGCAGTTTATGGGCTCTTACTTTCTTCAGTGTGAACCTGTAGGGGCTGATTGCTCAGTCTCTGCATCTCTGACTGCCGTATGCTTTCCTCACTGCTACTTTAATCAAGACCAGATTTTGCTTGATGTGAAATGAGATCTGAAGGCCCTGAGAAGTCATCCTCATGAAATGTGAGCAGCTGGAGCCCACAGAGTGAGAGAATCTGATTTAGAAACATCATTTCCATGCTAGATTTCCAGTCCATCTTAAAGGGAACACAGCTCACATCTCTGGACTCTGAAAAAGTTGCACGAGATCTGGGGGTTTCCTGTGAACCTGAACCTGACTACATAACTAGTTTAGGAAGTGAGAAATACATTTTTGGATGATCATACAGTTGGATCTGCAATCTGTTGGGTTCAATGGGTTTAAGTACGTTTTTCCAGTAAATTAGCAAAAGAGAACTGTGAATATTGTTATAGGTCAAGTCCTTTGTATGAGTTTTCTCAGGAATTTACTTTAATTAAATCAGATCAACAGAGCTACAGTGAGGCCTTGTGAGAGTTGAGAAAGCTGCAAATAAATTGTCCTTGCCACACAATGAAATAAGAAGTGGGGTCTGGAGCTTTAACAGGGTGTGGACGCTTAGGGGGAATAGAACACTGAGACCCAGGGCAGCTGGGTTCTTTCTCCCAGGCCTTGCTTGGTCTGGATGGGGGCATTCTCTGCCCAGGAACTTACTGTTTGGTTGAAGTGAGAAACCTCAGTGTGTCCTGAGAGCAGTGCCCATGATGTGTCCATTGTCCCAGAGAAGCTGTTTGTCCAGTCTTTGGTGGCAAATCTGGAGCTTTTCATACTCATTCACTCGGTGGAAAGAGAACTGCCACTTCCTGGTTCATGACCCACATCCTTTATCTTTCATGATTTGTGCAAGGGAGGTAATAATGTCTCCAGACCTACCTCAGGTGAGACTCGCATGAGACAGCAGTTATGGAAGGAGGCAGAACATTTGGACCCTTAGATTATTAAAGTGTTCAGCAGTTCTGGTGAAGTCACAAAAGGCCTCTTCCTAGTCTGATATGCAAAGAAAGCTCCTGTACTTATATGGAAGCGATAAACTCTGAATCACCATGTGATCCCTGGAGGGCCTCACTCCAGACTTCTTTTACAAAGAGAATATATTCTTGTGTGATCAATACACTAGTTTTTTTCAGGTATCAGTTTACTCACAGCTGAATATAATGCCTAACTGATAATTATGTTTTCTGAAACATAGTATACGGAAATTTATCAATGTTCATATCATTCTGATTGAAACGTATAGAGAAATAGTCTTTATTATTTATTTATTTAAATCTTTATTGGAGTATAATTGCTTTACAGTGGTGTGTTAGTTTCTGCTTTATAACAAAGTGAATCAGCTATACATCTACATATATCCCCATATCCCCTCCCTCTTGCGTCTCCCTCCCACCCTCCCTGACCCATCCCTCTAGGTGGTCGCAAAGCACCAAGCTGATCTCCCTGTGCTATGTGGCTGCTTCCCACTAGCTATCTGTTTTACATTTGGTAGTGTATATATGTCCATGCCACTCTCTCACTTCGTCCCAGCTTACCCTTCCCCCTCCCTGTGTCCTCAACTCCATTCTCTATGTCTGTGTCTTTATTCCTGTCCTGCTCCTAGGTTCTTCAGAACCATTTTTTTTTTTTTTAGATTCCATATATATGTGTTAGCATACGGTATTTGTTTTTCTCTTTCTGACTTACTTCACTCTGTATGACAGACTCTAGGTGCATCTACCTCAGTACAAATAACTCAATTTCGTTTCTTTTTATGGCTGAGTAATATTCCATTGTATATATGTGGCATATCTTCTTTATCCATTCATCTATCGATGGACACTTAGGTTGCTTCCATGTCCCGGCTATTGTAAATAGAGTTGCAATGAACATTGGGGTGCATGACGTTTTTTGAATTATGGTTTTCTCAGGGTATATGCCCAGTAGTGGGATTGCTGGGTCATATGGTAGTTCTAGTTTTAGTTTTTTAAGGAACCTCCATACCATACTGTTCTCCATAGTGGCTGTATCCATTTACATTCCCACCAACAGTGCAAGAGTGTTCCCTTTTCTCCATGTCCTCTCCAGCATTTATTGTTTGTAGATTTTTTGATCATGGCCATTCTGACTGGTGTGAGGTGATATCTAATTGTAGTTTTGATTTGCCTTTCTCTAATGATTAGTGATGTTGAGCATCCTTTCATGTGTTTGTTGCCAATCTGTATATCTTCCTTGGAGAAATGTCTATTTAGGTCTTCTGCCCATTTTTGGTTTGGGTTGTTTGTTTTTTTGATATTGAGCTGCATGAGCTAATTGTAAATTTTGGAGATTAATCCTTTGTCAGTTGCTTCATTTGCAAATATTTTCTCCCATTCTGAGGGTTGTCTTTTCGTCTTGTTTATGTTTTCCTTTGTTGTGCAAAAGCTTTTAAGTTTCATTAGGTCCCATTTGTTTATTTTTGTTTTTATTTCTGTTTCTCTGGGAGGTGGGTCAAAAAGGATCTTGCTGTGATTTATGTCATAGAGTGTTCTGCCTATGTTTTCCTCTAAGAGTTTTATAGTGTCTGGCCTTACATTTATGTCTTTAATCCATTTGGAGTTTATTTCTGTGTATGGTGTTAGGGAGTGTTCTAATTTCACTCTTTTACATGTAGCTGTCCAGTTTTCCCAGCACCACTGTCTTTTCTCCATTGTATACTCTCGCCTCCTTTATCAAAAATAAGGTGACCATAGGTGTGTGGGTTTATCTCTGGGCTTTCTATCCTTTTCCATTGATCTATATTTCTGTTTCTGTGTCAGTACCATACTGTCTTGATTACTCTAGCTTTGTAGTGTAGTCTGAAGTCAGGAAGCCTGATTCCTCCAGCTCCGTTTTTCTTTCTCAAGATTGCTTTGGCTATTCGGGGTCTTTTGTGTTTCCATACAAATTGTGAAATTTTTTGTCCTAGTTCTGTGATAAATGCCATTGGTAGTTTGATAGGGATTGCATTGAATCTGTAGATTGCTTTGAGTAGTACAGTCATTTTCACAACTTTGATTCTTCCAATCCAAGAACATGGTATATCTCTTCATCTGTTTGTACTATCTTTAATTTCTTTCATCAGTGTCTTATAGTTTTCTGCATACAGGTCTTTTGTCTCCTTAGGTATGTTTATTCCTAGGTATTTTATTCTTTTTGTTGCAGTGGTAAATGGGAGTGTTTCCTTAATTTCTCTTTCAGGTTTTTCATCATTAGTATATAGGCATGACAGAGATTTCTGTGCATTAATTTTGTATCCTGCTACATTACCAGATTGATTGATTAGCTCTAGTAGTTTTCTGGTAGCATCTTTAGGATTCTCTAAGTATAGTATCATGCCATCTGCAAACAGTGACAGCTTTATTTCTTCTTTTCTGATTTGGATTCCTTTTATTTCTTTTTCTTCTCTGATTTCTGTGGCTAAAACTTCCAAAACTATGTTGAATAATAGTGGTTAGAGTGAGCAACCTTGTCTTGTTCATGATCTTAGTGAAAATGGTTTCAGTTTTTCACCATTGAGAACGATGTTGGCTGTGGGTTTGTCATATATAGCCTTTGTTATGTCGAGGTAAGTTCCCTCTATGCCTACTTTCTGCAGGGTTTTTATCATAAATGGGTGTTAAATTTTGTCAAAAGCATTTTCTGCATCTATTGAGATGATCATATGGTTTTTCTCCTTCAATTTGTTAATATGGTGTATCACATTGATTGATTTGTGTATATTGAAGAATCCTTGCATTCCTGGGTTACACCCCACTTGATCATGGTGTATGATCTTTTAAATGTGCTGTTGGATTCTGTTTGTTAGTATTTTGCTGAGGATTTTTGCATTTATGTTTATCAGTGATATTGGCCTGTAGAGTTCTTCTCTGTGACATCTTTGTCTGGTTTTGGTATCAGGGTGATGGTGGCTTCATAGAATGAGTTTGGGAGTGTTCCTCCCTCTGCTATATTTTGGAAGAGTTAGAGAAGGATAGGTGTTAGTTCTTCTCTAAATGTTTGATAGAATTTTCCTGTGAAGCCATCTGGTCCTGGGCTTTTGTTTGTTGGAAGATTTTTAATCACAGTCTCAATTTCAGTGCTTTTGATTGGTCTGTTTATATTTCTTCCTGGTTCAGTCTCAGAAGGTTGTGCTTTTCTAAGAATTTGTCCATTTCTTCCAGGTTGTCCATTTTATTGCCATATAGTTGCTTGTAGTAACCTCTCATGATCCTTTGTATTTCTGCAGTGTCAGTTGTTACTTTTCCTTTTTCATTTCTAATTCTATTGATTTGAGTCTTCTCCCTTTTTTTCTTGACCAGTCTGGCTAATAGTTTATCAATTTTGTTTATCTTCTCAAAGAACTAGTTTTTAGTTTTATTGATCTTTGCTCTTGTTTCCTTCATTTTTTTCACCTATTTCTGATCTGATCTTTATGATTTCTTTCCTTCTGCTAACTTTGGGGTTTTTTGTTCTTCTTTCTCTAATTGTTTTAGTGTAAGGTTAGGTTTTTTATTTGAGATGTTTCTTGTTTCTTGAGGTAGGATTTTATTGCTATAAACTTCCCTCTTAGAACTGCTTTTGCTACATCCCATAGGTTTTGGGTCATCATGTTTTCATTGTCATTTGTTTCTAGGTATTTTTTTATTTCCTCTTTGATTTCTTCAGTGATCTCTTGGTTATTAAGTAGTGTATTGTTTAGCCTCCATGTGTTTGTAATTTTTACAGATTTTTTCCTGTAATTGATATCTAGTCTCATAGCGTTGTGGTCGGAAGAGATATTTGATACGATTTCAATTTTCTTAAATTTACCAAGGCTTGATTTGTGACCCAAGATATGATCTATCCTGGAGAATGTTCCATGAGCAGAAATAGTCTTTAGTATCAAGAGCTTGGGATAAAAATTTCCACTAGGTCAAGATGGCAAAATGTCCTGTACTCTGAAGACATACTTTTAAAAGTAAAACCTCAGTGCAATTTAAGGATTTCTGTTATTTATACTTCATCTAGAAACCTCAAACAGATTCCATCTTCTCTCATACAACTACTTATTCAAATCTTGGATTACAAACTTCTTTAATTGCAGAGATTGTTGGGAAAATACACTATCAAGGCCCATGCATTTATTCTGTCCGGACACTCTGTTCCCCAGCTAGAGTCAAATACCTGTGGTTTGCATTTGCCTGGGGCAGGGCAAATAGAACCAGCTGGGAGATTTCAGTGGGAAATTCTTGATTAAACACAATGGTTGTGTAACTCATATATTATCTGAAGTCTCCTGAGCCCTTATGATCTAGACAGAGATAGCCTGAGCCCACAAATAAAGACCTCAGCTAAAGTTCAATGTCCACCCAACATTCTGAAATTCATTGTCTCTCCTTCTGATTTCCTGTGTCCTCTGAAGTCTTGTTTTACATTCTGAATCTTAGTGTTATTTCTATTTTCTTTGCCCCATTTTACTCCAAACTTAGAATCTTCCTCTTGATGTCTCTCCCCCAAACAATTGTGAATACACAGCTGTGGACTGTAGTAGAACTTTCACTAAAGGTCTATGAATTAGTATGAGGGAATTCCATAACACCACACTGCACAGTAATCAGTGTGAAATTGCATATTAAATAGTTTTATTCTTTTTTTAAAATTTTATTGGGGTATAATTGATATACAAAAAATTGCATATATTTAATGTATATATCTTGATGAATTTGGACATATGCATACACCTGTGATATCATCACCACAAACAAGGTACTAAATATGTTTCACCTCCAAAAATTTCCTTTGTTCTTTTGCATTTTATTTTTTCTGGTAGGAATACTTCATGAGATCTATCCTATTAACATACTTTGAAAGTGCACAATACCATGTCGTTAGCTAGAGATACCGTACTGTACAGCAGATATCTAGAACTTATTCATCTTGCATAACAGAAACTTTATACCTTTTGAGAAACAGTTCTCCATTTCCCTCTTCCCTAGCCCCTGACAACTACCGTTCTATTCTTGGTTTCTGTGAGGTTGACTACTTTTTAAAAAAAAATTTCTATTGGAGTATAGTTGATTTAAAAATTTAACTATTTTTAGATACCTCACATAGGTGGTATCATGCACATTTGTCCTATGATTGGCTTATTTCACTTAGCGTAATGTCCTCTAGTTTCATCCACGTTGTCACAAATGGTGGGATTTCCTTTGTTTTTTAAGGCTGAATAATATTCCATTATGTATATGTGTATATATATATATATATATATATATATATATAACATTTTCTTTATCCATTCATCTGGCCATTTGGGCTGTCTCTATATCTTGGCTATTGTCAATCATGCTGCAGTGAACATGGGGGTATAGATATCTCTTTGAGATCCTGATTTCAATTCTTTTGGATATATACCCAGAAGTGGGATTGCTGGGTCATATGGTAGTTCTATTTTTTAATTTTTGTGAACTTCCATATTGCTTTCTATAGTAACTGCACCATTCTGAGTTCCCACTAAAGTGTGCAAGGGTTTCAATTTCTCCATATCCTTGCCAGTACTTGGTCTTAGATGTTTTGAGACACCTATCACCACCAGCACCTCTCACTAGCTCTGCCACACCATATAATGCCTAGGCTTCATGCCACTTTGCTAGCTCTTCCTCTCTCTCAATTTCCTTTCTTTCTCCTTCACCAGCATATGGCCCAAGGTACCCATAGGGACTCCATGCTCCTCTAGCTCTGTTCCCTCCAGCCCCTATTCCCAATGTACCTCCAGGCCCATTTTCTCAGGACCAGAATCCATCAAGGTGTTTGGTTGAGTGAAATTGTCATCCTTTAGGCAGACCATCCTCCTTACAAGGAAGAGAGCTCTCACTTCTCAGTCTGCTGGCCCCTTGATTGATCTCGGACTTCTGGCCTCCGGAACTGTGAGGAATAAATGTTGTTTAAACCACCCAGTCCAAGCTGAGACAGCTGCAGTGTAAGAACTCAGGCCTAAAATTGCCACACCCTACAATATTTAAAAGAAAAGCTGAAATTTTCTGGTATTTAAAACAGCAGGTGAGCCAAATGAAACAAAACCGTAGGCTGAATGTGGCCTCTGGACCACCACTTTGCAACTTTTCCTGTAATAATTAAGAGTTTAGGCTTGAAAATCAGAAAGGATGGAGTTTCTGGAGCCCCAGCACTTATTAGCTGTGTGTCCTTGGGCCAATTAACTCATCTGTGAGTTCAGTTCTCTCCTCTGTAAACTAAGCATAATAATAGCACCCTACGGGGTTAAATGAGATCATTTAGGAAAAGTAACACAGTGCAAGACAAATAGAAACTGTTCAAATGAGCCAATCTGAAAAGGCTACATACTGTATGATTCCAGCTACATGACATTCTGGAAAAGACAAAACTATGGAGACAGTAAAAAGGTCAGTTGTTGCCAGCGACTCAGTGGGGGAGGAAAGGAGGAATGAATAGGAGCACAGGGGATTTTCAGGGCAGTGAAATTACCCTGTATGATACCATAATGGGAAATACACGTCATCATACATTAGTCAAAACTTGTAGAAGGTGCAATACAGTGAACCCTAATGTAACTATGGACTTTAGTTAATAATAATGTATTAATATTAGCTCATCATTGTAACACATGTGCCGCACTAATGTCAGATGTTAATAATAAGGGGAACTGGGGGTGGGATGAGAAGGTATATGGAATAAAACGTGAAAATGAATGATGGTTATTGATGATTATGGTGATTATGCTTGTATCAGGTAGTTACTGCTGTATACCAAGCCACAACAAACCTCCGTAGTTTAAGATAATAACTACATATTATTGCCCACAAGTCAGTGGGGCACCTGTGTGGTTCTGATGATTTGGGCCAGGGTTGGTTGTTGCCACCTGGGCTTGCTCATGCCTCTACACAGTCAGCTGCAGATCAATAAGCTCATCTTGGCTGGACTTTGTCACATGGGGCTCTTGGACCCTGTACCATGTGTACCATAGGTACCAGCTGGGATTACAGTTGGTAAATCAAGTCAGCTGACCATGGACCAAGTGGTCTTTCATTCTTTAGCAGGCTTGCCCAGGTTTGTTCACAAGGTCAAGGAGAGGGGGAGAGTGCAGGTCCTTGTACACTGTCACTTCTTCCACATTCTATTGGCCAAAGCAAGTTACAAGGCCAGGTCAGATCCAAGGACTGGGGAAACAGGCTGCATCTTGATGACGGCAGGGGCTGCAGCATCACATTGCAAAGGGCCTGGATGCAGGGAGGGGAATAACTGCAGCCATTTTGTTTTCCAGACATCCACCAAACCGATGATAAAGAAGATTTTCTTCTTACCCATCCCAGTGAGGTCACCCCTCATCCTCACTCCTAAGACCCCTTTTCCAGATTTGGTTAACTACATCTCTAGCACATTTTCTTTTATCTAGCTGGAGGTTTGGATTGGAAAGCTGAACTTGACCAGAGCCTAAGATTTTAATGCGGAGAGACCAAGGGAATACAAAAATCACTCAAGCCTGGTACCCAAGTCTGTGCTGGAAAAAACATGGACCTTAAAATATGGGAGATGTTCTGAAAGGGGCCTATTAACCTATTCGAGGCCCTGTGAACATATGTCGTAACACTCATGTTTGTGTTATCAAGAACAGTGATTTTTGTTGCTCAATCACATAGGAAAAAGAAAATTTGACTCCACTTACCACAATTTATGAAGCCCTGAGTCACCCAAACATGACTCATAACCTTTGCTGGGGGCAATAAGAATAAGAGCTACCCTGGGAATAAATGTGGCACACATATGGTGCTTAACTTGGCTGTAGAAATTCGGTGACATTTGAAGGGGAAGTGTTCTTACAACTTATGCACCGAAGGCCACGGGTGCTCATCATCGCCCTTGAGCTGCTGTTTACTTCTGTGGACAAGCAGTGTGCAATTTACTGGAAAAGTACTTTAAAAAACCCCCAAACACTCACATTATGGGGAAACAGGGTTGAAAATGTTCCAGTTTTGTAGTTGACTTTATGGTCTTAGCCCTAAGAGAATATTTAGCATCATCTTCATGAACCCCGTACTTCAGATGCTTCAAGGGAAGAACCCTAAACACCATTAGCTGCTGAAGCCCAGTGTCGGGTCTACCACTGCCCTGGTAAGCACTCCTGAGGAGTGCTTAAGCAGAATGAGCTCTTTGTGTCATTGGAAGTGAGGTGTCAGAAGCCAGAAATGGACATCCCAGTGCAAGTCGTTCTATTAACCCTCGGTAAGGTTATAACCAGTTCCTCAGAGAGGTGGAATACTGAGTGATGCTAGAACTCACCATCTTCTATACTTATTGTATATATGTGCAATAGTAGTATTCTACTATAGTATCACTCTAGATGGAAATGTCTTAAAAGCAGGCACCATGTTGGGTTGCTTTTTTTTTTCTGACACTTGCACAACTCTTGGCACATAGTAGGTGTTCATTTTGCATAAAAGAAAACCTTGCCAGGACTTCCCTGGTGGTGGAGTGGTTAAGAATCCGCCTGCCAATGCAGGGGACACGGGTTCGAGCCCTGGTCCAGGAAGATCCCACATGCCATGGAGCAACTAAGCCCGTGCACCACAGCTACTGAGCCTGAATTCTAGACCCCTCGAGCCACAACTACTGAAGCCCGCGTGTCACAACTACTGAAGACCGAGTGCCCTAGAGCCCGCACGCCACAACAAGAGAAGCCACCGCAATGAGAAGCCCACGCACTGCAATGAAGAGTAGCCCCTGCTCACGGCAACTAGAGAAAGACCGTGCAGCAAAGAAGACCCAACACAGCCAAAAAAAAGAAAACCTTGTCTAAGATTTCACTTTCTATTAAGTGATAAAGCCAGGATTTAAAGCCGGGTCTTAAGGCTATAGAGCTCATAGCCACCAGGCTAAACTCTTCTCATTGCCTTCACTGGGTGTATGTTGGCAATCTTTTTTATCACCTTTAATCATGTTCCCTCCAGTGAGGTATTTATGTTACATCTTCTTTTCTTTGTTAGAAAATACTTTTAAGTAAATCCCTTACCAAATGGATGTTTTGGCCTTGAGTTGCCATGTCTCACAAAATGGGACTTCCTTTCTGCTTTCTTTGTTTTTATTCATAGTTGCTGACTGCCAGATTTTATTACCTTCCCTGCCTGAAAAATATTAGTGTCCAGAAGCTGGTTTCCCCATTGCTGACAGAAGGCAAACTAATTAGAAGTCTGCTGAAGCAAGTTTTATGGGGCAATATGCATTTTTAGTTCACCCAAAGAACTGAGTCCATCTTAAATAAGAAGTAAAAAGTAAGAATATCTTCTGGATTAGCAAATATGTGAATTAGGAAGTTAACCTTAAACACCCCAGGTGCTTTGATGGTAACATGGATGCTCCCAAAAGAATTAGAATGTGATCTTTTGGTCTGTGGATATACTTCCAGGTGGGATACTTCATGGATCAAAGAAATGGGGGCATCCTACAAATTCTGCTAAATCAAACATCTACAGCATACTGGTTACCCAGATAAAGTCTGAAACTAGCGAAATGGGAAATAGAGGCACAAAACAAGATTGGCACTCTGTTATGGAAGCCACATGACTCTGAAATGATCTTTAACTTCTCTCACTACTTTTAACATAGCAGGCTCTGGAGTCAGGCTGTCTGGATCTAATTCTGGCCCCTCAATTTACTCAGCAAGTGATTAATTTCATGAACCTCTGTGTTTCAGTTTCTGCACCTGTAAAATGAGGCCAACGATCACACGTACCTTGTAGTGGTTTTCTTAAGGCTCAAATTAACTAATACCCATAAAGTTCTTAGAACAGCACCTAATGCTCAATAAAAGTCCTCTATTTTACTTCGTAAGGCCCAGGATACTCTTTCACTAGAACTTTGATGATTGTTTACATGAACTGATCATGCCTGCTACATCATTTGGGGGGCCCAGCTCAAGATGAAAATGTGAGGTCCCTTGTTCTAATTATTAAGAGTACTAAGATGGTGACAGCAGAGCATTAACTCAAGCATTGGGCCCTTCAGATTGAGGGGCCCTGTGTTACTGGACAGATCACACACCCATGAAGCTGGCTCTGGAACCAAGTTATAGAAACTAGGTTTCAGAAAAAACCTATGTACAAAATAAGCTTATACATTTTCCTACACATTGGGGAAAAGCCAATGACATTTGTTTTCTTAAAAGAAAAAGGGGGACTATATATGAAGTATAAACCCATTTAAGAAAATAAACTCAGAATTGTCCCTTTATAAAACTCAGTGTATTGGCCATCTCTGCTGAAATGTGCAATCTCCACTAGATTCACAGAGAAAATAAAAACATAAAAAAAAAAAAATCAGGAGATGATTCCTCCAGAATCCACTTTTTGATTTTCCACTGTAAATGAAATAAGAGAAAGAAATACTATTTCCTCCAAATATTCTTTAAGGCTTTAACGACCAACAAATTTAGTATTCACTCTTGGTTGTTGATTACCAGGAAATAATCCTGGTTTAATTTTCTCTACATCACACATGTCTTTCCAATAAAACAGATGTTGAGCCAAAGAAATAAAGAAACAAACAAATAGCAAATAATAACCTTGATGAGTGATGAATGAAGAGAAAAATCAAACTTTTATTTATTTCTTGCCAAATCCTTTTAGTTTTGGGATATAGTGAAGGTCACAATTACTTGAAACTTATTACACAGATTAAGGCAATCATGAAGAAATTGAATCCCAGATAAAAAAATGTATCTATGCCACTGGACATTGGGTAACATATAAATATAGATGTATACATTTAAATTGTATTTGGAAAGCTCTTCACCCACTGTTGTCTAAAATTCTTTGAAGGCAACATCTGCTCACAATGAGGCAGCCAGCCGTGGGCAAATGTTTTTCAGCTGAATTGTATAGATTTCATGGTACTATAAATGAGATTTAATAATTCCTTTATTTTTGTGTGTGTGATGCTTGCAATATCCTTTCTTTTTTCATTTAATAAGGTTAAGCACAGTTAACCACTCATTTTCGTATGGATTCTGGAACTAAACAATTGTTTGAAAAAAAAACAATGATTTTATTTCCTTATTTGCCTGCAAGTAACTTTTGACATTGACTGTTTAATATCTGACCTACAAGAAAGTAAGACAGGGGCTGGCAAGAGGGGGAAAAACAGAAAAAGAGAAGAACAGATAAACGTCTTGAATATTGGTCATTATCTATTAGGAATATACCCATAACTATGGAGTTGTTGGCACTTTTAATCCATTTTACGAAGGTATTACAAGACTAAAAATTCAGCAGGATATATCAGAAAACTGGAACTGAAATAAGCTTTGTTAAATTCATTAAAAGGTCTAAGAAACTAGGGGGGAAAGTCCCAAAAAAGATTCTGCATCTTTGAAGTCTAGTTATTTTATGTACTTTTTCTCTTGGATGAGGAAGCTGTGAGGTCTTAGTTCCAGATTTCTGAATAAATATACCTTTTCAGAGTTATCATTAGAAATTCTCCTTTTCCTCAGTCCCTAGGCAGAATTTTTCTATTTTTTTTAAAGATTCAGAAAGATTTTGATATAGATTATCAAGTTAATTTTTAAAAGCTCCTTGCTGTACTTATTCCCCCATCTGCCTATTTCTTTTCCATGGTTTTCCACTTTTTGGAATCCTTCTAGAATATCTTTATATATATATGAGCAAATATATAATATATCGAATATATTGGTAATGAATACAGATTCTTATCTCTAACATTTAAAACACACACATGTAAATATAAACTTTTAATTTAAATTGCAGAGGACAAAAGTCAGGATCCCAAATCAGTTGGCTTCTTTAAATAAACACTTGAATATAGTTCCCTAGTATTCTGGAGCCTCCAGACTTCCCCATTCAGTACTCATGGAAGGGAGTGTGAATGTCTACTCAAGATCAGAGCTCTAGAAGAATCTTCTGACCTTGCCTTTTGCCCTTATCAGAGCATCTTGGAGATCTTTCCATATATATTTTAATATATGGATGCACCATAGCATATTTATCCAGAACTTTATTAATGGTATGGATTGTTTTCAATTTTCTATTAAAAATAATGCTACAGTGAATAACTTGCACAGTCATCGTTTCACAGACAGACTTTTAAAAAATGATTAGACGAGTTTAAAAAAAAATCTTCATTGAGATATAACTATGAACAAAGTTATTTAAAGTGTACAATTTGATGAGTGTTTTTTTCTTTACCATGTTGCTTCATTTTTTAAAATTTAAAAATTTTTTAACATCGTTATTGGAATATAATTGCTTTACAATGGTGTGTTAGTTTCTGCTTTACAACCAAGTGAATCAGCTATACATATACATATATCCCCATATCTCTTCCCTCTTTTGATGAGTTTTTGACATATGTAAATCCCTATGAGACTATCATTACAATCAAAATAATAAACATGTCTACAAATCCCCAAAGTGTCCTTGTGCTCCTTTATAATCCCTCCATCACAGCACTCTCCATGCCCCCAGGCAACAAATTATCTGCTTTCTGTCATAAATTCATTTAAATTTCTAGAGTTTTATATATATGGAATCATACAGCATCTTTCTCTCTCTCTCTCTCTTTTATTTGTATAGCTTATTTTACTCAGTATAATCATTTTGTGATTCATCCTTTGTGTGTATCAATAGTGCATTCCTTTTTATTGCTGAGTAGTATACCATTGTATGGATATACCACAATTTGTTTATCCATTCACTTATTAGACATTTGGATTGTTTCCAGTCTTGGGCTATTACAAATAACGCTATAAACATTTGTGTACAAGTCTTTGTTGTGAGCATATGCTTTCATTTCTCTTGGGTAAATACTTAGGCGTGAGATGTCTGGGTCATATGGTACCTGGATGGTTAAATTTTGAAGAAACTAACAAACTACTTTCCAAAATGTTATACCATCTTACATTCCTTGAGCAGTGTATGAGAGTTTTGGTTGCTCCATATTCTTACCAACTCTTGGTAAGGTCAGTCTTTCTTATTCTAGTAGGTATGTAGTGGTGGTATCTCATTGTGGTTTTAATTCACATTTCACTAATGACAAATGATGCTGAGGATATGCTCTTCTTTCTTCTTTCTTTTTTTGCATCCGTATATCTTCTTTGATGAAGTTTCTTGGTTTTTTTGTTGACTTTTTATTTGATTGCTTATTTTTTTACTATTTAGTTTTGAAGATTCTTTACAAATTGTGGATGTAAACTCTTTATCAGATATATGATTTGCAAATATTTTCTCTTAATCTGTGAGTTTTCTTTTTATTCTCATAACAGTGTCTTTCAAAGGGAGACATTCCTAATTTTGATGCAGATCAAAAAAAAGTTATACATTTTTATTCATTTAAGGCTCTTGCTTTTGATGTTACCTAAGAAATTGTTGCCTAACTCATGGTTACAAATATTTTTTCCTAGGTATTCTTCTAGAAATTTTAGTTTTAGGTTTTACACTTGGATCTATGATCCATTTTGAGTTATTTTCTGTATTTGGTGTGAGATTTGATATGAATTCAAGTTAACTTTTTTTTTTGGCATATGGATATCCACTTGACCCCAAAATATCTGTTGAAAATACTATTCTTCCCAGACTGAATTTCCCTTGTGCCTTTGTAAAAAAAAACAGTTGACCATACATGTGTGGGTCTATTTCTGTACTCTATATTTTGTTACATTGATCTTTGTTTACTTGGACACCAATAACATACAGTTTTAATTACTGTAGCTTTTAAATAAGTCTTAAAGTAACGTAGTAGAAGTCTTCCAAGTTTATTTTTCTTTGTCAAAGTTGTTTCTATGTGAATTTGAGAATCAGTTTGTAAATTTTAACAACAACAAAAAAAAAACAGCTGGGAAATTTGATTGGAATAATCAAATTAGGGATCATTGTCCTTTGTTGCTTTGTGTCCAATGTCTTGAAATTTTTGCTTCAAAAATTTTGTCTGGGGGCTTCCCTGGTGGTGCAGTGGTTGAGAGTCTGCCTGCCGATGCAGGGGACGCGGGTTTGTGCCCTGGTCTGGGAAGATCCCACATGCCGTGGAGTGGCTGGGCCCGTGAGCCATGGCCGCTAAGCCTGCACGTCCCGAGCCTGTGCTCCGCAACGGGAGAGGCCACAGCAGTGAGAGGCCTGCGTACTGCAAAAAAAAAAAAAGAAAAAAAAAATTTGTCTGGTTTTTAAGTTGTCCAGGCAGGAGGGTAAACCTGATTCCTGTTAATCCATGACGACTGGAAGTATCCCCCAGATAGAGTTTGAAAGACCAATGTTCATTGAGGACTACGATCTGGACATGGTGCTTGGTACTCTATGTGGTATGTCTTAGTGCATTCTTAAAAATAAAACAGAACAAAACAAAGATGTAAAAGCAAACAGGAAAAAAAAGAACTCTGAAATAGATACTATTAGAATTCCCTTTTTATAGATGAGGAAGTCCGGGCACAGAGAGATGAAGTACTTTCTTCAAGATCATAAGGCTGATGTATGGTGGGATTGGGATTTGCATCCATATCTGTTTGATTGCCAGAATCATGCTTGTAACCAGTCTCCTCCCATACTTCCTACATCTAGCTCTTGCTGCTTAAATGAAACTGTGAAAAATGATTTGCCTCTTCCTGTGCCCACCTTCTGCAGATACTTATTCTTCTGGACTTTTCTTTCTCCCTCTGAGCCCCACATGGAGAACTCCATAGGCTCCATAACTGTAGAGACTGATTTCAGATTTCCTTTTAGTATAGAATACCAGCTTATTTGGCATCTTGACTTTTTGTCCCTACAAACAATGAGGCAAATTTAGGTTGAGAACTTATCATATGTTTCCATCATAAACATATTAGCTTTGGCAAATGATTACAAACTTCTTTGAAATAGAAGGGGAGAAAAAAATCTCTCTGAGAGCCATGAGGATGCCCCTGAAGTTGAATGGAAGGAAGACTGAGGCCTGAATTTCAAGTTAGCTTCCAAACTTTAGGTGAGAACACGCCAAGTGAGGATTCTCTGCTTGTTCTGCAACCTGATAAATAATTTCTAGCTGAAGACAAAGGGCGTCTAATATTCTTCAGATTAATGAAGAGTGAGAAGAGAGAAAAAAAGGCTTCTGTATGGGAGATCGAGTGATGCATGTTTATAATGCTTCCAAGAACCCTCAATAAAGCTCCATAGAATGAAAACCCATGCAAGCCAACACAATTGGCACAATGATAGAGACAAGATTATTAAATATGTTTTTGAGGGAAATATTGACACATAATCAAGGGGGTGATTCCATGGCAACTTTGAGTCTGTTAGAATGCTGAAGTTCTCAACAAATGGAACTAATAAGATTTTGCCCGAGTTTATCAGTTGAGGAGACTCGTGAGTGTTAATCTAGTGCTCATGTGTAAATCTTAAACTCTCAGTTTTAGAATTTGAACTCCTCCCTTTTCCCTTTTCTCTTTTTCATGCTTCTTGAATTTTACATAAATACAATCTGTTTATTGTTGAAAAGGTAGGAAGTACAAATAAGCGGAGAAAAAAAATCACCTATAATCTTACCACTAATCAATAATCACAATGAACATATGGGCGACTCTCCTGATGGTCTTTGCCTTCCTCTTATGTAAATAAAATGTATGTGCGTGTGTGTGTGTGTGTGTGGAGTGGGGTGTATTTAAGAATGTGTGTGTTTTTATGTACAGTTCTAGAATAGTTTATAATGCCATAAGATAGGGATCCCTAATGTATTTGGGATCATGGCACAAGATGGGGAAGACCTTAGTTGAAATCTGGGTGAGAGAGGCCCTGCCAAGGCATGGTATGCTCTTGTCAATTGTTTTTTCTTCTGGGTCTAAGTATCTCCAACTTTTCACTTCTGAGACCTCCCAGAGATGGGATGTCTGAACCTGTGACTGGAGAGAGATCCTTTGCATATAAGTCCCAAAGGTGACTCAGGCTTAAGGCCTTAGCTGGAAACAGCCAGAACAATATTTTCCAGACCCACAGCTGTGCAGGTTCCAATCCCCAGAGGCCTCTGACTGTGGCTGTGATTTCAGAGAGCAGTTTACTCTCCCTGGATCATGCGAGCCCTGGAAAGGCTACAGCTTTCATAAACTGAGAATCAGGATCCTGAAGAGAAGCTGCTAGCAGACGAAGGGGCTTTATTTTATTGAGATGGTTCCGCGCCATTCAGCTAACTCACAGGCCACTGAAGGGTCTTTGCTGCATTTAGTGTACTTAGTTGCATGCCACCGAAATGAATTCTGACCGATTTAAGCAAAAGAGAACATTGCTGAAAGGCAATTGCTGGCAAGGTGAGAGAATGAGGCTTAGAGCGTGGGCAGCAGGGGCATTAAGCGGGTAGAGAATTTTGGCAAACTGTGCCCCAAATGATCTGGTGAGGCCTTGCCTGTTTCTCTGCCTCTAGCACCAAAGGCCGAGCCTTTTCTTTGCTTTTTTTTTTTTTAATGGCGATATCAAGAAACCTTTATTGAATACCTAAATATTTTAAAAGAAAAAGTACTTTCTATAAATTCCCATTCTGTTAAATGGGCATTTTGTCAGAAAAAGGCTATCATAAATATTGTCTTCTAAACACTTAATTCACCAATATACATTAAGGACGCAATTAGTAAGCCTGCTAGATTGTGGAACTTCTCTCGCTAGCACTAATTTATCATGGTGCTACTTAAAATAATTCTCTGAGGCCAAGCTTTCTCTTCACCATTGCAGGACTTGTGGTAAGGGTACAGATGGAGACCCTGTACCATATGTCTAAATATTGAAAAATTATAAATAAGGTATAAATCAATGAACAACGTATCAAATAAAATATGTTACATCCTCCTTTCTTTACAGTCTCACCTTGGACACGCTCGACAGAGTTCGTTGTACATGTTGTGTGCTCAGAAAACAGTTATGAATTGATTTCTTTTTGTTCACCTTGAGTTTGATTCAGTTAAAATCTTACAAGTATGAGCTGTTATGCTTGGAGCTGCAAGGCATGTGTGATGAGACACTGTTGCCCTGCAGAATGTGCTACAATGAGTGAGATGATCCTGAGGGGTCAGAGGCAGCACTGCCTCCTTCTCCCATCTTCTCATCAGGGAAAACAACTCTGCTTACTCCTGGGCATGTGTTTTTTTCTTTCTCTCTTTTTTTTTGCGGTACACGGGCCTCT
The DNA here is from genome assembly GCF_005190385.1 of Monodon monoceros. Lineage (NCBI taxonomy): Eukaryota > Metazoa > Chordata > Mammalia > Artiodactyla > Monodontidae > Monodon > Monodon monoceros. Next base: position 65,329,443 of record NW_021703777.1, on the reverse strand, counting down.
CACTGTTGTGGCCTCTCCCGTTGTGGAGCACAGGCTCCGGACACGCAGGCTCAGCGGCCATGGCTCACGGGCCCAGCCGCTCCGCGGCATGTGGGATCCTCCCGGGCTGGAGCACAAACCCGTGTCCCCTGCATCGGCAGGCGGACTCTCAACCACTGTGCCACCAGGGAAGCCCTGGGCATGTGTTTTCATGGAAGTCTATAAGCCTTTCCGTTTTTCCTTTGACGGGCGGCCAGCACGCTCCTGGTGACTTGCCCACCGAGACTTTCCCTTTGGTTTGTGAGTAAGAAGTGCACCTGGTTTGACCCATTTTATTTCCCAGCTGGGACCTGCCTGGTGTTCACGTTCCCCTCTACTCCTGCACCTCCTCTTCCAGAGTCTCAGACCCTCACCTGGGCCCCAGGGGACTCCACACCTGCCCTCCTGGCAAGCGGTGACGCTGTAAAGGGACACCAAGTCTCCATGCTCCCTGACTGCCTTTGGCCCCATCTTCCCCATCTTTTGGTTTCGAGCCATATGCTAAAGTCAGGCCTTCCCCAAGGATTCAGATTTTATGGGCCACATAAAGGAAAAGCAGGGGCTTCCCTTGCTGTGCAGTGGTTAAGAATCTGCCTGCCAATGCAGGGGACACGGGTTCGTGCCCTGGTCCACGAAATTCCCATATGCTGCAGAGCAACTAAGCCCGTGTGCCGCAACTACTGAGCCTGCGCTCTGGAGCCTGTGAGCCACAACTACTGAACCCATGTGCCACAACTACTGAAGCCCGTGCGCCTAGAGCCCGTGCTCTGCAACAAGAGAAGCCACCGCAATGAGAAGTCTGCACACTGCAAGGAAGAGTAGCCCGCGCTCACCACAACTAAAGAAAGCCCGTGCGCAGCAACGAAGACCCAACGCAGCCAAAAATAAATTAATTAATTAATTTAAAAAAAAAAAAAAAGGAAAAGCAGCTTCATGTTAAAGGATGCTGGGCTAGTACTGGCATCCTAAAATCTGGAAGAGAAAAGCCCTAATTTATCACCTCAACCTGCTGTCCCTAGATAATAACAAAGCCAGGGGACGTATGCCTCATTGATAAAGATAAAATGAATCTTCCTATATCTATATAGAGTTTACAGGTGCTTTTACATATGCCATCTTATTTATTTCTTCAAGAAATCTGTAAGTTAGGAGGAATAGGTAGTATTATTTCCCTTTTACACATAGCGAAAGAGGAGCTCAAAGCTTGTCTGTGAGCACACATCTGACAGAGAGCTAGAACGCAAACTCATGTCTTCTGACTACAAATCTCTTACTATGCTATTCTGTTATCACACCACTCAAAGTTACAAGGTTTTAGGTAAACCATATGTGCCACAATTTCCACTTAACTATAATAACCATGTATTATAAAGTACTCATTTGTATAATAAGCACATACACCATATTGGCCTTATCCCCACTCACCCTTGGTCAACTCCTCTCACACCACCACACACATTTGTAGTGTACCTGTCACTGTTGCCATTTTCCGTCATCTTGTGCGATAGTTTGATTCACGCATTTTTCTTGCACTGGACTATAAGCTCCATGAGCGGAGGGAGCATATCAGATTTTGCACATCTTGAATTCCCAGCAGAATTCAACTCACATTAGGTGCTCAATAAATATTTGCTGAATGAATGAATAAAAAATCAAAGTGAAACAGCTAGTGCTTGGATTTGGGGCTCCACTCTCAACCAGAAATCAGTGGGGCCTGTGAGAGACTGAAGGCCAAAGGAAAATATTCATAAAAGTGTTTATAGGTTGTTCTTGGACCCTGGGGTTAGCAGGGGAGAAAGCGGGGCATCTTTCCAACTCATATGAATGGGAATGCGTGTGGCTCTTACTCCTGGGAGGCCCTTCTGTGACTCTTTCTTTTCCTCCCTTGGCTGGAGGTTGAGGAAGGAGAGCTAGGAAAGGGTGTAGAAGAGCAATGTGGCCCCCAAGCAGGCGAGACCCAGCAGTGTTACCTCTTCTGGGCCTCTGGAGCTGCCGGCACTCAGAGGGCGTGGCCTCTCTTCTGGATCCCTGACCCAAGTCCAGAGGTGACGTCCAGGCCAAAGTCAATTCAGCTGCTGCCTTGGGCACGGAGAGCATGTTTTTATTGCAACACCTGAGCCTTCGGGCGCATCTGCCATCTATTTCTTTTGGCATTGCCAGAAGAAAAGAAAACTCTTCCACTCCAGATACTGACAAACCCAATCGTTCTCCTTCAAGGGGAAAGGAGGAAAACTTCTATGCTTTGGAGAGACTTACCTTAAACAGATGGGGAAACACGTTACACATCTGTATCAAGTCTGTGTTTGCTATTCTTGCCGCTGTCTCCTCCGAATGACTTTTCACAAACTGCAAATGAAATAAATATTATCTAAAAAGTGACCAAAACATTCATGTACCTAAATATAAAACTGGATCTAGATTACGAACAAATGTAAACTCAAGATCAGCCCACATCAAAGACTTGCTCTTACTGAGCACGTATCCATCAACACATTCAGAATGAACCACACAAGATGCTCTGCTCTGAGCAGTTAGTGTTTTTAAAGGTCTCTCAGAAGCTTGGCTAAAGTCATTCATGTTCTCTGGTTCCTGCCACAGGTGGGGCAGAAGCAGAGTCACCTATTTTAGTCTGCCAGGCGGACAGCCAGATTTCTTTGGGCTGCCGCCCTGAACGGTCAGGTCTGCTTTTAAGAGTTTTCTCTTTGCTATTGGTTTTCAGTAATTTTATTATGATGTGTCTTGGTAAAGTTTTATTTCTTGTGCTTGACGCTCATTGAGACTTGGATTGGTGGCTTTATAGTTTTCATTTTGGGTCGTGTCTCCATGGTTATTCATATTTTCTTCTGCAATATTTAATATACCATGAATCTCATCCAGTGTACTTTCCATCTCAGACATTTTAGTTTTCATCTCTAGAATTTTGATTTTCTAAAATTATCTTCCATGTCTCCGCTTAACATATTCTGTCTTTCTTCAGGCTTTCGGACATATGGAACACAGTTATATAATTGTTTCAATGTATTTGTCTGCTCATTCACACATCTGTGTCAGTTCTGAGTCAATTTTGATTGATTGATTTCTTTTTCCTCACCATGGGTTATATTTTTCTACTTCTTTGCGTATCTAGTCATTTTATTAGATGCCAGATAGTGTGGATTTTAATTCAGTTGGTGCTGGATATTTTTATATTCCTGTGAACATTCTTAAGCTTTGTTTTGAGACGCAGTTTAGTTAATTGGAAACAGTTTGATACTTTTGGTCTTGCTTATAAGATTTGTTAGGAGGGACGAGAGCATCATTTATTCTAAGGTTCATTATTTATCACTGTTGAGGCAAGACCCTTCGGAGAACTCTACCTGGTGCTCCATGAATTATGAGATTTTTCAGTGTAGCTGGCAAGAGTGGGCACTCACTCCTGCCTCTGTGAGCTCTGGGAACTATTCCCTGAAATCCTTTTGGGTAGCCTCAGATGTTTCCTCAAACACATACACTGATCAGTACTCTGCTGATACTTGAGGGGACACTTCTACACATCTCTGGACTCCTCTGTGTACCTCTTTTTGTCAGGTCCTCTGCCCTGTGAACTCCAGCTTCCTTGATCTCCCTGGTCTCTCACCTTTGCCTCCTTCACCCAGGGTATCTGTGGGCTCTACTCTGTTTCCCCCACCCTGCTGCAGCCTGGAAACTCTAGCAAGGGAATAATTTGGGGCAATTTTAGAGCCGATCATGCTCGTTTCTTGTCTCCCAAGGATCACTGTTACCTGATGTCTAATGTCCTGGAAACTGCTGCACCATATATCTGTCCAGGGTTTTAGTTGTTTCATGTAAGAGGGTAAATCTAGTCCTTGTTATTCTGTATCAGCTGGAAGTGGAGGTCTGCCATCAGTAATTTAAAAAAAATTTATTTATTGAAGTATAGTTGATTTACAATGTTGTGTTAGTTTCTGCTATACAGCAAAGTGATTCAGATATACATATACTTTTTATATACTTTATGAATATGAAAAGAATATGAAAAAGTATATATATTATAAATGATATATATATTTTTTCATATTCTTTTCCATTATGGTTTATTACAGGATATTGTATATAGCTCCCTGTGCTCTACAGTAGGACCTTGTTGTTTATCCATTCTATATATAATACTTTGCATCTCCTAATCCCAAACTCCTAATTCTTCCCTCCTCCACCCCCTCCTTGGCAACCACAAATCTGTTCTTTATATCTGTGAGTCTGTGTCCATTTCATGGACATTCATTTATGTCATATTTTAGATTTCACATATAAGAGACATCATATGGTATTTGTCTTTCTCTTTCTGACTTACTTCATTTAGTATGATAATCTCTAGGTCCATCCATGTTGCTGCAAATGGCATTATTTCATTCTTTTTTATGACTGAGTAATATTCCATTGTATATATGTACCACATCTTCTTTATCCATTCATCTGTTGATAGGCAAATTTAGGTTGCTTCCATGTCTTGGCTTTTGTAAATAGTGCCGTCACTAATTTTTAAGGGCTCTTTAAATATTAAAAGTAGTAACCCGTTTCTCCCCATCCCATATGCTGGAATTTTTTCTCTGGATTTTAATTTCCACTGCCTTTTAAAAATCATATACTAAATTCTTACATACTCTTGAGATTTATATTTTGATCAATTTATCTGTTATTTAATTCTTCAGTAGGTATAATTTAATAATTGTACCTATTTAATATATAGAAGGCAAATGATATGATAGACATTGCTAACAGTCCTTCAAAACCCATTTTTGGGACTTCCTTGGTGGTCCAGTGGTTAAGACTCCACACTTTCACTGCAGGGGGTGTGGTCCGATCCCAGACTGGGGAACTAAGATCCCACATGCCATGCCAAAAAAACCCCAATAATAATAATAGATAAAATATTTTAAAAAACCCACTCTCACCTTCTTTCATACTAATAAAACCCTCAGTTTTTAGGTGAGTACCTGCTGCCAAGAATAATGACTACAGTTCCAAACCTCCCTGGAAGTTAAGTGTGGCTGTATGATTGATATCTGGCCAATGGATTTTAAGTAGAAGTGGTATGTTCAATTTCTGGGGAGAGTTCTGAAGGAAAGGAACACGCCCTCCCCCCTTTTCCTTTTTCCTCCTGCAGACAGTCACTGCTGAAGTTTGAGCAGCCATCCTGGACCCGAGGGGAAGCCACGCACTGGGAATGACAGAGGAATAAGGTGAAAAGAGCCAAATCCCCAGATACAAGAAGGGTTAGGTCAACCCTATGCCTCTTACCTAGGGGTTCTGCCTACTTGAGAGAAAAATAGTCTAAGTTTGTTTTTGCCACTGTTATTTGGGATTTTCTATTAATCAGAATTCAACTTAAGCCTGACTGATAAAAACTTTAGAATTATTTTGACAAAAACAAATCCCATTGAGATTTCAATGGAAATTACATTAAATGTATATATTAATTGAATGAGCATTGACTTCTTAACCATATTGTCTTCCTATCCAGGAACATGCTCTGTGCTTTCATATATTCATGCCTTCTTTTATGTTATTATAAGCATTTAAAAAAAAATCAAAAAACTATTTTCTTAGTTTTTCATGTTGTGCGTTTCAAGCATGTATTACTCTTTGAATTATAAAATGGGAATAAAACCAAATGAATTAAAGTATTATAGAACAATGCAGAAATGTAAACCCAGGGTGAGCCTAAATCAAGGAAAACTATCTCTTTTTAAGTATAAGTTTTTTGTTTGTTTGAAAATTTCATGAAATTTCCCCCTCTACATGATTTCCAGAAAGCAAGTTGATGGGTTTTGAACACTCCAGTGTTCCTCAAAGCAGCCCTTTTAAGCATAATTGTTTACCAGAAGTGCTTGGAAATTCATTTGCACTGTATACTTCTATTCTGGTGTCTTACTTCTTAATAGGATCTTATCCTCTTTAACTAAAAGCGGTAGGTGATTTTTCTGGCCAGTAAGGACAGAGGATGGAATGCATAAGGTTTCACTAGCTATCAGGCTTCACAGCTAAGAACACACCTTGGTACTTCTAATCAGAGGAGCTGGGTTTGAGACTTGGAGTAAGTAAGTTCCTAAGAGTTGTAAGGCGATGAACAGGTCACTTACCACCCTGGAGCCCCACTTTCCTCATGTATATACATGTTTATAACTTGGGAATGATAAAAATACTAGCTTAAACTTCTTTACAACTTTGCTGTAAAAGCAAGAGCATGGGTATGAAAATGTTTTATAAATGATAAAGTCTATATAAATGTTAAGAATGGGTTGGTCTTTTGTAACCATAAAATAGCGTATTTCTCATTATCTTCAGCCATGGTTTTTTATTTTTTCAAGTGCAAGGATCCTTCTTTAAGATAAAAAATTTGTATGAACCCTCTTACAAATTGTGGTATTTTTATTAGCTCTTGGTTGAGGAAATAAATGGGATAGGTATTATCAATACTTTAGTAACAGTTGTGAATGAATATTTTTCAATCTCAACAGCACTGGAAGTAGTAGAAATTATATGAGTAATTCATATTACCTGTTCAGTCTATAGGTAATATTGTTGAAGATTCTTTTTGCAGCAAGAAACAGAAAACTTAAAACACATTGGCCTAAACATAAGGAAATACCTCATTGATAGCTGTGCAGAAGTAAGACAGGATTCAGGCTCGGTGGATTCATGTGCCCAATAATGTCAGGAACAGGTTCTTTACAACTCTTCTCAATGTTGGCTTCCTCCTCAATTAAGTGGCAAAATGGCTGCAGCAGCTCCAGCACTCACCACAAGATGTGACATTGTCCCTGGAAAAAGAGAGGCAATGTATTTTTAACAGTCTGTTTTAACAGAAAGAAACTTTCCCTAGAATCTTCCTTCCTTTCTGACGACCTCTAACCATAATTTAATTGCCATAAATTTCAGGTCCATTTCTGAAATCACTGTAAATGTAAATGAGATTATTTTATATCAGTCTCAGTCATCCTTAAAGCTATGGGTGCCTCATTCTCCTGAGGCAATAGTGTTTTGGGAAGCAGTGGATATCTGGACAAAATTGGTATTTCCTTAGTGTAGCAGAGATGACTGATACCTGCCCTCATCTTGTTAGGCACCATTTTTGATGCATGCTGATAACTTCCTAGGCGAGTGTCTGTTACTCTCTCTCTCTCTCTCTCTCTCTCTCTCTCTCTCTCTCTCTCTCTCGGAGGGATTTCTCTGGGATTTGCTCTATCTGAGGGATTTCACAAGAACGTGTTTGGCTTGCATGTGGGGCAGACTGAAAAGTGCTGAGGAATTGATTCTCCTGGAAGCAGCACTCAGTCACCAATGGATGAGAATTTATGTTGTCCCTTGGAGGGAAAACTCTTAAGTGTGTTCCACCATCTCCTTTAGGTCCCCAAGGGTACCGAGTTCGTTGCTCACAGTGATAATTGGCTCATCAACACACTGTATTTACTTCCTTCCCTTCCCTTCCCTTCCTGTGTCACGTCCTCACACTCCTACCAGTGTTTCCTCATATCACCTCTCAAACAAACTCCTAGCCCACAAATCCCTGCCTCAGGGTCTGCTACTGCGGGAGCTCAACCTAAGTTGGTAGGAAGGAAGAAGGAAGAAAGATTCTGTGCAGGGAGCTAACAGTGTCCAGTACAGGCTCATGGAGAGCCCAGAACCACTTGTAAAACGCCTTAGGATACATATTTATTGGTCTCCAACCATAATCTCCCCAAAAGACCCCCAAAGTAAGACTGAGACTAAGTATTCCCAAGAATATGTACAAACCTGAAAACTTCTGACAAAATGCAAAATTGTATACCTTCTGGAAACTTGGTGGCTATAATTATTAGTAGATATAAAGTCTTCTGAATAAGCCTCTGAGATTTCATTAGCCAGAATGCTTCAGATCGAAACTTTTTGAATATAGATTTGCTTTCCAGTGTTTCTGTCTTTCCCTTCCTGAGAAAAGTGTGTTTATCTCTGGAGATTTGGGGTTATTTGAGATTTGGATTGTTTTCCTAAATCTGCTTCATAGAGATTTGGGGTATTGTTATTATGTGATACTTTTAAAAAGAATGATACTTTTAAAAATAATTTTATTTCTTCAAATAAAGTCTTTGGCTCATTGGTTTACAATATTCCTGGAGTTTTAAACTTTAAAATATAAAGTTCAAAAGGAATATAACCACTAGAGGGATAGGAAAAATTGAAAGCTTGATTTTCATCAACTAAGATTGGAAACCAGAGCTTTATCACTCATATTTGCACAGATGCCATGTGTCTGGAACCTTGGACATCTGGCATGTGGGCGTCTCAGCCTTTCTTCAGCTTCTTCCTAGAAACTGAGGAGTTTTCTTGACAGCAGTAATAAATCAAACATCCACAAGAAGCAAAGAGATAATTGAAGTGAAACACAAACTGTAAAATGTTCTCCCTAAAATTATTACAGCCTTTTCTCAGTGGTTTCTTTCCTTGGATCTGCTAGAGTCATGAGTTTTCAGGAGAATGCATGAATTGGAGATGTCAAAATTATTTGCTTTTGTGGAAATTTTAATTTGTTCACAGTGTACACAGATGGAAGCTAACTTACAGAGCACATCCCACGAACTCTAGGTAGCCAAATTTGTCTTAGGCTATTACAAATTCATGGTATTTTTTGACTTTCTGAATTTAAATTTTTGACCTGTTTTAGTGTAAATGTCCTTCAACAGGTATAATAAACATTCTAAAGGGATTTGCTATACTTCAAAGGACATAAATGTGTATTCTGAGAATTTCATTCTGACAAACTGATGTATTTGATGTATTGAAAGTTAGATATAGCTGTTGAACTGTGGACTTTTCTGTGGGAGGACCCTGAGATTACTATTTTCTGTGGCATCATATTCATAAACAATTTCTGTTCCGTTGGATGTTTCTAATGTATTTTAATCCGATTTTTTTTTTTTTTGGGCTAAGGGTAAAAGATTGGCTTGGCTATATTGGGAATCAATAATTTAAAAACATTTTAGATTGATTAAGTAATATTTAAAAATAAAACTAATTAATAGATATTTTATGACTTTCCCCCAAATTTCAGAAGCAGCAACTGTTTCGTGAAGAGGAAAAATTGTTGCCAGTACTCACATAAGATTATTTAGTTTGTTTTTTTTTTTTGCGGTATGCGGGCCTCTCACTGCTGTGGCCTCTCCTGTTGCGGAGCACAGGCTCCGGACGCGCAGGCTCAGCGGCCATGGCTCACGGGCCCAGCCGCTCCGCGTCATGTGGGATCTTCCCAGACCGGGGCACGAACCCGCGTCTCCTGCATCGGCAGGCAGACTCTCAACCACTGCGCCCCCAGGGAAGCCCAGATTATTTAGTTTTAATGCGATTCCTCTAGGAAGAACTATAAAAATGGTTGATCTTTCTTCCTTTTTACAGATTGAAATCATCAACCATCGCTTCTTCCTCATGGCTCTCAGGGCAGTCTAACCAGCTTCTTGAAGTCAGAATGCACTTGAGGAGGCTGAATATCTCCATAAAATGGTGGCTTAATCAATGAAAATGAAATATTTTAAAAATTAAACTGGCAGAATGATTCCCTTAGTTGTAGCACATTTAAGCACGATCAAATGAGACAACACATTAGAATGCAGTTTTGAAAAACTACAAATTCACTACTGTTCACAATTCACACAAATTCATTATTGTTACTCTCATTGTACACCTCCATATTGAGTTAAACAAAACATTATTTCTCAAGCTTGAGGCATAAACATCATTCCATATGTTAGCTTGAATGCAGGGTTTTGGAGCTTGTTTGATCTGTTTAGAGATTCCTTAATATTTCTGCATAATCCATTTCTATTGCCCATAAAATCTCCTTTGATTCCAGAGCAATATGCTCCCACGATATTTCCAGACTTGTTCTAGCTAAGGGGAACAAATCTGTTATTATTCACACACACCTACCCCATTTACAAAGATCTGAGGTGGAAAACTAGGGGAAACTACTGGTTGCCTACCTAGTATCTATTTCATCCCTTTCCCTCAAATATGACTCCAGTTTTGAATAGGCAAACCCCCCCTGCACCTTTCCCTGCACAGTTCAAAAAACTGACCCTGTCCCTCCCTCCAATGGTATAACCTGTGATATAGGTTGGTGATAGAAATCCTGGAACTTGGAAGCTTCTGTGAGGGTTTTCTGCTATCAAAAGGTGGAGATTTGGAGGTGGAGATCCTTTGTTTAGTAGAGCACACTAACTGGGGGTATTTGGAGATGCAAAGTTAGACCCAGAGAATAGTTTAGAGTGTGTGTGTGTGCGCATGCGTGCGATGTGGTAGGTAACGGCATTACGTCCGAAAATAAGCACTATTTAGGAGGGTTGAAGCTGGGAACTCGAGTTCATAGGAAAAGGGTCTCAGGAGGGTAAAGGAAGGCAAGACGTTGGTGACAAGCTGCAGTCTGGGGGACAGACCATGACCAGCAGGAAAAAATTCCCTATCCCAGGGAACAACCAAGGGATGTCTAATACAGTTTTATTTGTTGCCATTTACCTTACTGTGTTGTCAGTTCCTCCTATGTCCCCAACTTTTAGTCAAAACAGGCGATGCACAACAACCCTGGGCTCGTGATTCTCTGGGGGACAAAGTGCATTGGGTTGTGCTCAGCAAGGCATGAAATAGGACAGTGAGAGAGGGCGACCTCTGTAGAGCTGAATGTGATGGCCGGAAAGAAGGCTCAGCCTGGACAGGTCTACAGAATGAAAATCTCCCCCTGCCCCCCAAGCAATTCCTGGCAGGGGTTGGAGTCTTTCCCACAGCACGTGGGATGGAGGTTCCAGCCATTTCATTTGAATGTTAAAGGGTAACACCAGAAACCTAGGGAATCTGGGGATACCAGGTTACAAACGGAATCAAGCTCATTACGTACATTCAAACATATATTTGTGTCTTTGTCATTCTTTTTGTTTTAGTCCTTTGCCATTTTCTTCCCCAGCAGATAAAGTTTTGTGGAAAAGATCTTTAAATTGTTAATTTAGTACATTCACACAATAGGGTTGCTGCCATATGTTGCTTATCATAGGAAGTGCAAATGATCAGAGTCAAACAGAACATTTTTGTATTTAGCGTGTTCCACAGAGCTGTCTTCTTATAACTTTTTTTCATTAACAATGGAGAGAAAAATACACTGACGTCAGCTGTGGATGTTGCCAAAGAAGACATTTGCTTTCTGTTAGCCTCAATCCTCCTCTCCGAGGCTTACCGCATCTCATGATGGGCTCCCAGGGCAGGATCTGCTTTATGTAGGGCTCCCAGAGATAAGGATGGGAGAAACTCCTGTTCAGAGCTCAGCTGTCCCATTGGAGCTCTTTTTCTTCCTCTTCTTGTGGAACATTTGGCAGCTTCAGTCAGAGGTCGCTGAGCCCACCCAATCCTGAGATGCATATTCCAGGCACGGCAGTGTGGCTAATGTGTGCAGCACCATCAGGGCTTAGCTTACGACATCTACGTTTTGGGAGAAGCAGTTGGTGTGTTCATCTCCAGATGTGGCCAATCTGTGCTCTGGAAAGGAAGTAATGTCCTTCAGTGAATGCAAATGGTGGAGGGATATGCAGTTTACGCCCCTGGTCACTTTCATGGAGCGGGAAATGGCCCAGTGAGACCTCTTGGGGTCATCTCAGGAGAGTGTCCCAAATGGCCAATCAAGGCTGGATCCTGGCAGTCCCTTTAGTGCAGACTTTGAGGAGAGGAGAATGGGATTGAGTCTGGGTAGGGAGAAACTGACGATCATAAGATGGTTACAGTGGTGCTAAGGATCTGAGAGATCAACAGGCCCCTGGTACAGAAAGAAGGAGTAACTGTGCAGTAACTTCTGGGAAGGCAGAAGGACCCACTGCTAAGGAAGCCCTAGGTCACGGACATCACTCATGTATGTACATGTGCGTGTACCACATGAGTGCAAGTGGGTGTGTGCTGGGGGACACCTATTCCTAAGTTCTTAGGACCTATTCCCTCTCTCCCATTCTTTTTCTGTATTGAGTTAAAATTCACATAACCTAAAATTAACCATTTAAAAGTGTACAACTCGGTGGCATTTAGTACATTCACAATGTTGTGTAATCCCCTCCTCTATCTAGTCCCCAAATATTTTATCACCCTGAAAGGAAACCCTGTGCCCCTTAAGCAGTCTTTCCCACATCACCCTTCTTCCAAGCCTCTGACGACCACTCAGCTGCTTCCTGTCTCTATGGCTTTACCTATTTTGCATATACCATATAAATGGAATCGTAAAATACATGACCTTTCGTGTCTAGATTCTTTTTAGTATAGTATTTTTGAGGCTCATCCATGTTATAGCATGTATCAGTATTTCATTTTTTATGGCTGAATAATATTCCCTCACGTGGCCAGACCACATTTTGTTTATTCATTCGTCAGAGGATGGACATTAGGGTAATTTGCACCTTTTAGCTATTTTTAACAGTGTTGCTGTGAACATTTGTGTACCAGTTTTTATTTGAATTTCTCTCCCCATTTCATAGTGTGCCTTTCTCAGAGAGAACAAAAGTTACAAATGTTAAATGAAACATGATCACACATGAAATCAGTGATAGAAGATGTTATGGTTCTATTTATTTTATGACCACTGTTGTAGACCTCACAAAATATTCATTGCCACAAACTAAAGATAAGCTATAACTACATGTGTTAGACAAGGTCTGGAAAAAAAGTAATAGAAATTCAGAAAAATTTTATTCTTTAACTGATACGGAAGTGTCTTTAAATTTCTGTTCATCTTTAAAAAATTGAAGTTGGGAATGTCAGGCAATGAATTATGGGTATGGCTGGTGTCAGACAGATTTTACAGATCATCAAATAATATACTCACACCAAAAGAAAAGGCCTTGGCCCTACACATTGACAAATACCTTGTATATTTATATATTTATATATTTATGTTTTTTTCTATTTTTATGATTATGTATTATATATTTAATATACAATATATAGTATACAATTTAAATGGTACACTTATATATTTTTAAGTTGAAATAAAGTGTTTTAAGACTTAGAAAACAGATAAATCATGACAGCCATTAGATTGTACCTACCCCTCCTTCCTATCCAGGTACAGATTGGTTGATTTAAGATTTGATTCTCTAACTGGATTGCATGGAGGAGGGAAGAGAGGTAAAAATGGAAAGGTAAGTGTAGAGCCACAGTGCATAGACTACTCTGGTGTGTCCAGGAGCCAGAAGACAGGAAGACAGGACACCCGGCTCCCTAGTTCCTCATCACATAATCAGTAAAGTGTCGTCAGACACACTCAGAGACGGGGTCCTTCTCAGAGAGGTCTTGAGCCTCTGAGCCTTGAGGGCTGCTTTTATCAAGGAGGGAGCTGTCGCCAAAGGTCCCGTGCGGACCCAGTGACAATCAGTGCTGGCTGAGAGAGTGATGGTGGTGATAATAGCACAAACCACTGACCTGTTCCCCTCCCCTTCATCCTCCAACTGCCAGTCCACCAACGTTGCCATCCAAGTAATGCTTTGAGTACAAGGAGAGAGAGGAAATGCCTCTCTGGGGTGGATGACAGCACATTTCCCTCGTGGCAGGTAACTTTCGTATCTGAGAAAGGGTCATCAGCAGGGAAGACCGTAGTGGATTGGTAAGATCTGATTTTATTTTGCCTACAGCATCTGTGGGTGATACTGGAACTCCCCTTATTCAATGGCAGCAGAGCCCTGCTTTTTCCTTGGGAGCTAGGAAAATGATGAATTTCTAGTTCCCTTGTAAGTGGGAGTCTCAGCTCACAGCCAGCACTGACTGCCAGCTACCAATGTATGAAGAGTAAGTGACCATCCCTGACCAGATTATTGCTCAAGAAATGGGATTCTCTGTGCCCTTTGACCTTTCCCAGCCAGTCCTATGTCTTACTCCAACAAATTTATTATTATAGTGACATCTGTAAGAAAAGATGAGATATCTGGAAAAATGGTAAGACATGTAATTCTAGACCAGAATTGAGGGAAAACCCTTGCTTCCCAGGCCAAACACGATGTGAGCCAAATAAAACTTTTAAATCCAGCCTTTTAGCTGAAAGTCCAAAATTTTTCCTTTCCCTAAATCTTTTTTTTTTCTTTTTGGACAAGGCTCATCTGGGAGTCACCAAAGTCAAAAGATAAACAGCAAGAAGTATTTATTAAACCATCTGAAATTCTCAAAACCTGAGAACACCTTTGAGCAATTACAATGGAGTTACGTGTAAAGGTAACTTTTTCGGATTGGTCAAAATTTTCACTGTCTTAGACAAATGAATGGCTGATATATTGTTTGATATTATAGAAACCTCCCAATTACTGGCTAGGGAAGGTTGTGCACAACTTGTTAGAAGCCCAAAGGCTTAAGGGTTTGTTTGTTTGTTTTTTATAAATTTATTTATTTTTGGCTGTGTTGGGTCTTTGTTGCTGTGCGTGGGCTTTTCTCTAGTTGTGGCGAGCAGGGGCTACTCATCGTCGTGGTGCGCGGGCTTCTCATTGGTGGCTTCTCTTGTTGCGGAGCACCGGCTCTAGGTGTGCGGGTTTCAGTAGTTGCGGCACACGGGTGCAGTAGTTGTGGCTCGCAGGCTCAGTAGTTGTGGCGCACGGGCTTAGTTGCTCCGCAGCATGTGGGATCTTCCCGGACCAGGGCTCAAACCTGTGTCCCCTGCATTAGCAGGCAGATTCTTAACCACTGAGCCACCAGGAAGTCCAGGGTTTGCCTTCTGACTTGAGGACTGAAAAGGCACTGTACCTAGGGTGTGTGTGTGTGTGTGTGTGTGCGTGTGTGTATTTATGTGTGTGTGTATGACATTTCCCTTGCTGAGGCTAGCTCAAAGAAGGGTGCAGCAATCCTTTCACAAAATCCCAGCCTATGGACAGCCAGTTGCTCATGGCTGCAAGTGTCGTTGCATTTGCAGTCACTGCATATGTGGATCATGGCAACAACATAGGACCTCCAGTCAAAAGACCTGGCTCAGCATCCTGGCTCTGCCAATTGCAGCTGAATGACCCTGGACAAGACACTTAAGCACCTTTACTCTCTCTGCCTCATCTGTAAGAAGGGTGTCTGTACTTGATGGTCTCCGGGGTTCCTGCTGGCTGTAAGAGCTATGACCATTTGTTTGAGTCAAGGCTTTGGCATAGCAACAGACAGCTGGCTTTAGAGACCCCGTTTATCAACAGCATCTGCATAATTTACCACTTCCTTAAGTCCCAATATTTCTCAGATGCTCGCTGTTCTGTGAAATCCACAGTGCTCTCCAGCTGAAAGGGCAGGCAGAGAAGGAAAGGGGCAGAAAGTCAGGTTAAAATATTGAAAGTGAGAACTGATGGTGTGAGACAACTCCGTATATTGATTTTAGACAGCTTCCTCTGTCCTTGGCTACAGAAGAGCCTACTCCACTGCTTCCCTCTGGCCCACATTGACCCAGAGTGAAGCCATGCAAAGAACACTTCTTTTTCTGGCTTCATGCTGGCCGAGGCGAGTAAAAAGCAGCTCCTTTCCACAACATATTTCCTTGCACCTCCTGACAGTGTCTCCTTCAGCTACTGAAAAATGGAAGACCACAAACCAAAAGGCTGTTTCAGGAACCAGAGTTGAGAGAACCTGGAAAGGGACCCCAAAGGGAAGTCATTCTGGAGGGATGGCAATGGGTCCTTGAGCCAGAGTCAGCAAGGGAGCCAGCAGCATCTGTGACAACACCAGGCACAAACGGAAACGATCGTTCGAGGTCTCTGGGGTCACAGACACGGGGCTCCCTAGCTGAGGGTTTGATCCTTCTCCAAGGAGAGCCTAGGAAGAGAGAGCGCTTGCTAAACGATGGCTGCCTTCCCAGGACTGCAATGCGACTTGGTCAGAGGGGAGAGATGTTGTTTTTCTTTTCTGAATACCTGCTGGGTTTGTCTGTGGTCCATTCAAGTCTGCGGAACCCTCTTGCCCTTCCTGTTTTGCCCCGGATTGCCTGTATCTTTCTTCCTGTATCCTTCTCTCAGTTTGGCTCTGGGATAGCACTTGACTTTTACAATTAGAGAACAGGAATTACTCCATTTTCCTCCCATCTCAGGTGACAAAACTCACTGAGATGCCTATGTGAAGTCAGAGACGCCACACAAGTCCAAATGCTCTGGTTTCTGGAGGTGGTTTGCCCTTTGCTTCTCAGCAGAAGCTTCTCTGGACAGGCTGTGAGAAGAGTGTCTTGAGGAGAATGTAGCTTTGTGAAATGTTTGCAGACATGGGCTTTTCGGTTTGGGGCTTTTCTTCCTGTGGGTTACTAGTGTACCTTGTAGCTTGTGGCTCTTTTATGGTTAATTTTTTTACACTAATAAGAGTTTTAATAAATTTGTTAAATTAATACTTTCTGGTTCAGTATTTAGCACAGATACCTTCACAATACTGATAGTTGAAACAGAAAGGTCTAATTAAACTAATGCTTAATAAGTCGGTTTTTGTCCCGAACTGGGTATTTCTTTATATTTCTCCAATACTTATTTATGGAATCCTTCAAGCTTTTCCTAGGATATAAATGTTTTTGGAGAAATTTTTCCACCTATGGTTTCAATCTTAGGTCAAATCCAAGCAACATTTTATTAAATTAATATTATTTGGGAGTTTTAATCTAGGTTTTCATGAATAAACTTTTGAGCTCTCAGGAAGCTTTGGTAGATCAGCACTTTTCAGAAGCAAAATAGGATATAAAAATGCAGATTGTTTGAAAAAATTCTGCCTGATAAAACCACCACAAAGTCAGGAGACCAAAGACAAACTGTATTTACAATTCATATCACAGAGGGCTTATTTCTTTAGTATAAAGAGTTTTCCTACAAATAGGTATAAGGAAGACCAACCACCAGTGGAAAATTGGGCAAGCATGTTAACAGATAATTCACAGAAAACAAAATTTTATATAACTCTTAAAATATGAAAAGATCCAGTCGTTACTCATGACAAGAGAAATGTCCTTAAAACTAAAATGAGTTATATCTTTTACCAGATTGGTAAATATGAAATTTTTGATAACACAATGTTGTTAGTGTCGGGAAACAGAGAATTGTATAGTGGAAGTAAAACTTGATAAAATCTCTAACAAAATTATATTAACAATATCTATAAATAGCATACAAATCCTTTGACTCAACAATTTCCTTTTCTGGGAATTTAACCTAAGATATAACCACACACATGTGAAATAATGTGTACAAGTCTGTTCATTGCAGCATTATTTTAATAGTGAAAGAATGGCAACAATGTAATTGTACAGGTCAAAAATTATTGTACTTTTTGCACATCTATAAAACCGAATATTATGCAACCATTAAAAAGAATGAGGCAGGCATATTTGTACTGAAATGAAGTTCCAAGATACATTGTGAGGTATAAAAAGCAAAGTAGAGAAGAATATGTAGAATAAACTATACAAAAATAAACAATATATGAAATACATATTATATAATTACATAAAGCATACATGTCTACTTGACCTGTATTCTGTCAGATGGGTCTGTGTGTGTGTATGTGTGTGTATTTATACATGTATAGACTGTCTCTGAATGGATATACAAGAAATGGGTAATAGAGGAAAGAGAAAATGGGGGAAGGAGGATTGCTTTTCATTGTATGTATTTTTGTATATCTTAAATTTTGTACGATAAGCAATTGTTCCCATTTAAAACTATCAATAAAATAATTTCTAAAAATAATTTTTAAAAGGATAAAATACTATTTTCTCTTTCAATATTCTGAAGTCCTTACATTTTTCTTGTGACCTCTAGAAGCAGGTGCCCCTGTCTCTTAAGCACAATTACTCAACAAACTAAAGAAGTCTTCATCTTATCATTCCTTCTTAAAATAAAAGGCTTTTCAAAGTTTATTTAGCCACAGCCCCTAGAGTAAATCTAGAAAAATTCCTGAGCTCTTTCTTCGCATCTGTGCCTGATCTTTTGATTCCAAGTTCTCTTCTAGATGGCTAAGTTTCTTTTTTCTTCAGGCAAAATTCAAGACCTCCTTGCTTTCTCTCCTTATTTTCCAAATGGAATAATGATTCTGGACCAGATACTATACAAATTTCTTTACTGTTATTATTTTTTTATTTAAAATTTTTTTTTTTTTTTTTTGCGGTACGCAGGCCTCTCACTGTCGCAGCCTCTCCCGTTGCGGAGCACAGGCTCCGGACGCGCAGGCTCAGCGGCCATGGCTCACGGGCCCAGCCGCTCCGCGGCATGTGGGATCTTCCCGGAAGAACCCGTGTCCCCTGCATTGGCAGGCGGACTCTCAACCACTGCGCCACCAGGGAAGCCCTACTGTCATTTTTAATCATCACAACAATCCTGTTACAGATCCATTTTACAGATGAAGAAATGAAATACAAAGAGTTGAAGTTACTTGCTCAAAATTGCACAGTTAACAAGGGGCTTTACAGTGCTCAGAGAGATTAAAAATGACAACAAAAACACGTATAGCTTGGGAATAATTAACTTCTTCTACTTGGAATGAGACATAGAATGTTTAATACAAGTTGTCAGCTTGGAGGTGTTTGAGAAAATTCTTCGAAATGGCTGCATTCTTGTGTTTTTATTTCTCCTGACAGGGGAGCATATAAAATGGTTTGCTGATAACAATCTGGTGGAAAATTAATGTGACCTTGAAAACGTTGAGCAGCGTGTCCTGGGGAGGAGAGGACCTAGAACTCTCCTCTGAGAATTGAATCAGTCAGGGTTCAATCAGAGAAGCTTATATGTATATGTATATCTATATCTATATCTAACTTGTGCATGAGATATATTTTTATGTCTGATCATGAGCTTGAAGTTCACAGGGCAGGTGGCTGGGAAGGGGAGATGGATGTCAAGCAGGAGAGAGCAAGGACAAGCTGGAACCCATGAAGACTGACTGGAATGCAAGGCAGTTCTCTTTGCTTCCAACCTTGATGATGTGGTATCTTGCAGGAGAAGTTAGCGCTCTGCACCAAGGAGCTAAACACACACCTAGCCCAGGAGAAGGAACGCTGAAGCAGGACCCAGGGGACCAGGGGACAGTCGCAGAGCTGGCTGCTGCCTGACAAGGAGGTGGGTCGGCAGACAGAATGATACACAAGAGCAAGCGCCCACCTTGCTAGCACAGGAGCCGATATGACTGCCTCTTCACTTTTGCTCTCCAAATCTCGCACCAAAATGTCTCGTATGGCCCACCCTACCTAGAAACGCGCGGAAAAGGGAATTCTGGGAAGTGTAGTTCAGCCAAGCCGACGCATTGCAGAGCCATCGTGAGTGTGTTGAAAGAAGGCAGAGCACAATCTTTGGGGCTCAGGTCTCTCCTGACACGCAGCTTGAGAGGCAGCCTCCTCTCCCAGCTTCCTCTAGACCCCGGGCTCATTCTCGTCTTCCCTCCTTGCTTATAGCCAGAGGAGAAGGAAAGGGGAAGTTCGGAAGCATCCACGTTTCCACCTCTGTCTCTGTCCAGTCATCATTTATTTAAGGTAAGACACAAAGACGAGGTGGTATTTTCTTTTTTTTTTAATTAACTCAATTACTTGCCACATTTTTTAAAAATTTTATTTATTTATTTTTGGCGGTGTTGGGTTTTCGTTTTTGTGCGAGGTCTTTCTCCAGTTGCGGCGAGCGGGGGCCACTCTTCATCACGGTGCGCGGGCCTCTCACTGTCATGGCCTCTCCCGTTGTGGAGCACAGGCTCCAGACGCGCAGGCTCAGTAGTTGTGGCTAACGGGCTTAGTAGCTCCGCGGCA
Organism: Monodon monoceros; assembly: GCF_005190385.1. Classification (NCBI taxonomy): domain Eukaryota; kingdom Metazoa; phylum Chordata; class Mammalia; order Artiodactyla; family Monodontidae; genus Monodon; species Monodon monoceros. The sequence goes on along the minus strand of NW_021703777.1, from coordinate 65,309,678 downwards.
TGTGGGATCTTCCCAGACCAGGGCTCGAACCCGTGTCCCCTGCATTGGCAGGCAGATTCTCAACCACTGCACCACCAGGGAAGCCCAAGGTGGTATTTTCTTAATAAAATAAACAAGTGAATTTCTGGTTTCTTTCTGGAGGAATAGTTGAGTACGGGGAAGTTGTTTTTCTCCTGTGATAACCTCTGTAAAGCTCTTAGTAGCTCTGCACTATGCCCCATGTACAAAAGACTGGCAGTGTCATCTGTAACACAGTGGTCTTCCTGTTAGTGGTCAAGCCCACACCCGCAATCTTGAGAATGTTCAATTCATTCTTTACTTCTTTTTTTTTTTTTTCTTTTTTGCGGTACGCGGGCCTCTCACTGCTGTGGTCTCTCCCGTTGCGGAGCACAGGCTCCGGACGCGCAGGCTCAGCAGCCACGGCTCACGGGCCCGGCCGCTCCGCGGCATGTGGGATCTTCCCGGACCGGGGCACGAACCCGTGTCCCCTGCATCGGCAGGCGGACTCTCAACCACTGCGCTACCAGGGAAGCCCATTCTTTACTTCTGATTCAAGAGCTATCATCCTGTTCACAGCAGGAGGGGAACTGAGTCTGGTTTTGCTGGCCTGTCAGCCTCCCCTGTGTTCTGTCAGACCCTAGATTTTTTTTTTTTCCTTTAATATGCGTTGTGACCATCCCTCCCAGTCAGCAGACAGCATCTCTTCTGGAATTTCTCTCTTTCTGCCTTTTCCCTCCCTCTACTACAGCACCTCTGTCTTTTTTATCCCATTGTTTCCTCCTCCACTGATATTTAGCCCCTGCTCAAAGTTTTCAGTCATTTCTTCTCTCTGGTTGGCAAGGTGGCTTCAGATTACAAGGTAGGGGACAGGAAAGGCAGAGTGCCTCAGAGTGGGCTGGGCTCTGAGTAGAGCATCGTGAAATTAATCAGACTCCTTGGATTAGAAGACTGGACTCCTGCTCCCCTAGCTCACGTACCTCTTTTTGCAAGTTGGGCTTCATTGCAACCACTCGCTTCTATTCCTTTAGCTTCCTTCTGACTCATTTGGGGGTGTGGACACTAATCAAGAGTGCCTTGCTAACAGCTTAGCATCTCTTACTAGGCTCTGCCCCCAACCGGTCTCTCTCAACCTCTGGGATCCTAGTTTTCTGTGATTGTTAATGTTATGTGTCAACTTGATTGCACCAAGGGGTGCCTGGGTAGCTGGTTAAACATTATTTCTGGGTGTATCTCTGAGGGTGTTTCTGTTAGAGATTAGCGATTCAATTGGTGGGCTGAGTAAAGCAGACAGCCCTCCCCAATATGGCTTTATACAATCCATTGAGGGCCTGAATAGAGCAAAAGGGTGGAGGAAAGGAGGATTTGCTCCCTCTGCCTGACTGCTTGAGCTGGATATTGGTCTCATCCTGCCCTCAAAGATCCTGGCTCTCAAGCCTTTGGACTTGGACTGGAATCCACACCATCAATTTTTTAGCTCTCAGACTTTCAAACTATACTGCTGGCCTTCCTGGGTCTCTAGCTTGCAGATGGCAGATCATGGGACTACTCAGCCTTCATAATCATGTGAACCTGTAACTTCCTTTTTTTTTTTTCTTTTTTTTGCAGCATGCGGGCCTCTCACTGCCGTGGCCTCTCCCGTCGCGGAACACAGGCTCCGGATGCGCAGGCTCAGCGGCCATGGCTCACGGGCCCAGCCGCTCCGCGGTATGTGGGATCTTCCCGGACCGGGGCACGAACCCGTGTCCCCTGCATCGGCAGGCGGACTCTCAACCACTGCGCCACCAGGGAAACCCTGAACCTGTAACTTCTAATCAATCAATCAATCAACCAATCAATTGACAAATGATTATCTATCTATCTATGCATATCCTATCGATTCTGTTTCTCTGGAAAACCCTGACTAATATGGTTTCTGTTCTGTTGCCTAGTGGAGAGCCAGGCTTTCAGCCTAGTCTTTTTGGATGGCGCCTTCACTTGGTCTAGCTATTTCACTGTCCCTGAACTCGGATAATCCTCAACCCCATACTCTGGGCTCATAGATCAGTCCTGTCCTTCCTTGCGCTCAGGCCAATAAACTATAACCCCACGTGGGACCCAGCGTTCACACTTCCCTTTCTAGGAAGAGCGTTCAGGCATCAGGCTGGGCTTGGAGCTTTTGAAGAGCTACTGCAGATTCAGCTTTGGGGCAGTGAGGAAGGTGGGTGCAGGGTGGGGGAAGGTTGTTTTTAAGCTGCCCAGCAGGCTCTAACATAGGTGGCCTTGATGGAATCTTCCAACTTCAAGAGTCAATAACTATGCAGTGGAGCCAGGAAGGATGGCTGGGTGACCCCAGTGTGCAGATACCTGGGATTATGAGAGAATAGGTACTGGGATGATGGCAGAAGGAGAAAAAGCACACTTCTGTCTAGGAAAGTAGATTAGGTTTTGTTCTGTCTCCTGGGATAAGATAATGGGAAGAGACTTTAGTTATGTAACTCAAACCCAGGAAGGACCTAGAATTCCAAGCAAGTCCTGATATGTACGGTCTTTCTATGTTTTCCTTGAGAGGTAGTTATGAACTCATTCTACCAGCGATGGAGAACTCACTTCATACTTGATCTTTGGGGAGCTCTAATTCTGAACAAATTCCTTAATATATTGTATCGAATCCATCTTCTCATTTATTGTTAATTTTCTTAGGTGTGGATAATGGTCGTGTGGTTATGTAGGAGAAAGCCCTTATTACTGGAGATGCATTTTAAAAATAAGGGTGAAGTGTTATGATATCTGCAACTAACTTTAAAATGGTTCAGGAAAAATAGCATATATGCTTATATATAGTAAATAAAATAAATATGACAAAAAATTAATGGCTGAAAGGAATAGGTATAGAGGTGTTCATTTTACTATTCTCTCAACTTTTCTGTATATTTGAAATAATAAAGGACTAGGGGAAAAGTCAGCCTTCCAGTAATTTCTACCACTAGTCCTTATTTTCTTCTCTGGATGAACATGGAACTGATTTAACTCCCTTTTCTTGTGACAGCCTTTTAAATGTTGGAAGATATTTTACACAATGGAGGCGCTCTATATCTATAACTCTTATAATGAGGATTTGGGTCATCTAGCCATCCTGAGACCTCAAGTGCCCCCAGAGCTTCTCTGTTGAAATGTGGGCTAGTGGAACTTATGATGGAATGTGATGGGGAAAGGGCCACAAAGTCTGGGCAACAGTTTATAGCAGTTGATAGAACTCGTGAACTCCTTGGATACATGGCAATTCGTAGCTGTCATGGTTAATTGCATGGACTCTGAAGTCAGACTGCCTGGGGGTGTGGCTCCCAGATCCATCACTCATCAGCTTCGTGACCTTGAACAAATGACTACCCTGTCTGCCTATTTCTCTCATCTGAAAACTGGAGAATACAAGCAGAACCTTCTATTGGCTATTGATAATAATTGACATTCATATTGGTCATACTAATAGCCTCCTTCGGCTATTGTATAAGATTAACAAACTGAAAAATATTTAAGGACTTAAAATATTGGCTGGCACTAGCAGCTCTCCATAAATGTTAACTATTATTGTTATTTTTTATTATTATTTTGTTCTGAGTTTTATCTTTTTTTGCCACTAATCAATTCAACAAATGGTTATTGAACACCTGCTTCTTTATGTATCTGGTGATGGAGGTGCAGAGAGAAATGAGATTTTGTTATGCCCTGCAGGAGGTTACAGGCAGTAAGCAGGACCTAAAGCCAGTGGCTTCCTGGCTGGAGGGGAGGGAGGCACTGGACCTACAGCAAGGAAAAGTTCAGTCCTTTATCTTATCACCTCTTTCTGAGGGTTTAAGAGCTCCCAGATCCAGAACACTGCATTGGCCTTGGAAAAGAGTAAAGAGCTCCCTCAAACTAAAGATAATGGCACAAGAAGGTAATATTTTTGAATGTTTTCCCAGAAGACAAAGAAAATTAACTTCAGCCTGATCTACCTGATAAAACCCAAAGAATAAGTATGATTCATGTTTGCTTTTTCAAGTTCCCATATTTTACCAATTAGTTTTAAAGGTAAATTTACCAATTAGTTTTAAAGGTAAATAAAATAATGACTATTCAGGAAAAATAAAAAGCAAAATTAACGTGAGTCAAGGCATATCCAACTAAGTCTGGTGCAGATAAGGGAATGTTTAAGAGAAAATATTTCATTTTGCAAAACATCATCCTTTTGACAAGTGTTCATGGCTTGTACGTGAAATAGCTTAAATCACTGATCACACCAGCAATAAAACATGCCTGAACTTCAAGTCTTTTCATGTATTTTAAATGGTCCTTTTTTTGGGGATCTCTCTAAGGGAGCTAAATGAGTGAGATCAAATAATTTTAATAAGAAGAGGATTCAACAGTCCCTTGAGATACAATAGAATGCATATGACTGCTGATATAATAGATTCCCATCTTCAGCAATGACAAAGCAAAAAGAAATTGGAGCGGGTGCAGGCAGTGGGGAAAGGTGCTGCAGGACCACAGGTTAGGATCCTCCTGCCTTGGCTTTCTGCTAAGTGTGCTTAGTTGGTGGTTGTTTCCATTCTTTTGTGTCTTCACCAGTTGGTGAGTGCTTCCTTTGTGCAGTATGCCTTTCCAACATTTAAAAGAAGGTCACAAGAAGTCCTGTTGAGTTCTTCAGAATTTAAAAAAAAAATAAAAATATTTGAACTGACCTCGTAGCAGTTGCATAAACGTGCTGGGAATATGGGCACAAATTAACTTGCTTGCTGTGATTTTATTCTTTAAGGAAAATAGATGGTGTACATTTCCCAATCCTCTTTCTCCCAAGATGCTAACACCTTCTTACAGCTGAATTTCCTGAAAAGACATTTGTTCTAAACCAAAGGTCAGATGAGGTTCTTTAATTAGAAGTTCCAGAGAGTTCTTGTACACAGGTCAATTCTGTAGCCGTTTAACTGGTTTAGGAAGAGCTATTGACTGCTGACTATTTTTACAGTTTTTTTTCTTTGCCTGTTTCCTTTGAAAGTATCAGCTGGCACAACTTGTAAACACACTTTAGATTATGCGAGGTCATCGTCTGTAGATCTTGCGTTTTATGTGCTTGAATGTTCAGGAAGAAGGAATCACAGTACGTTGCTATGACTCTCATTCTCATCAAATTAGAAGGAACATGTCCTGCACATAGAAATACAGTATTTCATGGTCTTTTATAGTAAGCTGAAAAGCTTTATCTTATCCTTAACTTCCTGTTTGTGGGCTCTGAATATTTTCAGCGCTTGGGCTGTGGAGTCAAGAAGCCACAAAAGTTTGAGGTAGGATAAGGTGGGGAGTCTATTCTGCACCCAAGAACTTTAAAGTTTCATATAAACGGGTGTGTGGAGAGCGAACATTGTCCATTGTGAGCCATTGTGACAGTGACCATTACTCAGATTTCATTTAGTAGTAAGACTGTTAGCTCACATCTGTTTGGCAACATCTAGAGGATCCTGTTCCTTGAAAGAATAAATGAAAATGTAGTTCAGGTGTTGTGGTTGTCATCCCGTTTTATTCATTCAGCTAAAAATTACTGGCCATTCTCGGAGTGCCACGCGCCCTTTCCGGGGACTGTTTTATTCCTTTATATTTTTGCGTGGGCTGCTGTTTCTCCTCTTTGCCTTTCTAACCTCTGCTGGTCCTGCAAGCCCCACCCCCTCAATGACCCTCCCCTGACTCTTCCCATGTGAGTTGCCTGGCCTTTCTAAGGCTTCTCTTGAGCTCCACGCAGCCCTCTAACATAGCCCTGTATCATATTTGCTGATTTCTTTGTAGCTGCACCCCCAGCTCCCAAGAGACTGTGGGATCCATGGGGCAGGGCCGGTGTTGTATTCAGATTTGTGCCCCAGCGCTTGGCAGAGCGTCTGGCACATGGTAGAAGCCTAGTGAATGGTTGGTGAATGAACGCAAGCAAGCGTCCTGCGTTCCCTACCCTTGGGTAAACCTGAAGAAAGATGAACTAGATTTGAGATCTTACTGCATAATTAAATCACCCTGTCCAAATAATTTTTAAAGCTGAGAGGAAATTCAGAGATCGGCTACAGGAAATTGAGGACTAGAGAGGTGGAGAGAGTTGGCCAAGGTTATGCAGCTGTTCAGTGGCAAACTGGGACTGAAGCCCAATCTCCTGCTGGCCAGGCCTAGCCCAAATATGGGGAAGATTAGTTGTTATTTCCTCTTCAAATTACCTTGGAATCCAGGCAAAATGACTTAGCAACCTAAAAATGCTAATGGGGAGACAGCAAATTAAAACTATTTACAGGAATGAATCTAACAGCAAGTATGCAGAACTCTCTGGAAAGAGGAGAAGTGGAGATGGACTCACAGCTGATTTCTTCTGACAGCGTCATGGGCCTGTAAGCCAGTGTTTGCTGGCCAAACTCTTAACGAGGGTAGATGTCTGAACAGGCCCAACTTGGCATCTGTCTCTGACACAGATTTGGGTTGAAAGACATATGTCAAGTTCAAAAAAACGAATCGATGCGTTTGTCATCCCTAAATGTATCAAACGGGATCTGAAATCTTTCTCATTTTTAGTGTTGAACAATGATGGATGTAAAGAACAAGTGATTTTTATTTTCCACCTTGTGATTTTAGAAACCAGTTTAGCCTATTTCCAGAACAAGGCCCATAAAGAAAAAAATCTGATTTGGGGATGTGCGTTGAAGTCAGTGTTGACTAATGAGTGGTTAAGCATTGGGAAGGCTTTGTGAATATTTAGCAGAAACATGGCAAATTGGTACCAGTGACTCAGAATTTACCTGCACATGTGTTTTGTTTGGATGGTTCAGTGTTTTAACATTGAAAACATTGTCGACCTTTAAAAATAAGAAGATTTCACATGTAAAAAATTCTGAATTTCTACATAATTTTAGAAAGTGAGAGAATCCGGTAACCCTGGATGCACTTGTGTATCAGTTTTCTGATATACAAACTAGGTGTCTTAAAACAGATATCTATTCTCTCACAGTTCTGGAGGCCAGAAATCCAACATCAAGGTTTTGGCAGGGCCCCTCTCCCTCTGAAGTTTCTAAGGGAGAATCCTTCCTTGCTTCTTTCAGCTTCTGGTGGTTGCCAGCATTCCTTGGCTTATGGCTGCGCAACTGTAAACTCTGCTTCTGTCTTCACGTCACCATCTCCTCTTTGTGTCAAAATTCCCTCGGCCTCACTCTAGTAGGAACTTTGTCGTTGGATTTAGAGCCCACCCAGATAATCCAGGATGATCTCATCTCAAGATCTTTAATTATATCAGCAAAGACCTCGAGCCTGCCCACATCCTTCATCCAAACTCTCTGTGATAGGCAGAAAAATGGCCCCCAAGGATGCCTACGCCCTAATCTCTAAAACCTGTGAATACGTTACCTTTACAAAAGGGGCTTTGCAAATGTGATTAAGGTTTAGGACTTTGTGAGACTATCCCATATTATCTGGGTGGGCCCAGTCTAATCACATGAGTCCTTAAAAGCAGAGAACCTTTCCAGGCCTGTGCTCAGAGAGATATGTGAGGACAAAAGAAGGGTCAAAGGGACAAAGCATTACTAGCTTTGAAGATGGAGGAAGGGGAGGCCATGAGGTAAGGAGAGCAGGCAGCCTCTAGAAGCTTAGAAGGCAAGGAGATGGATGCTCCCTAGAGCCTCTGAAAGAAACACAGCACTGCAGACACCTCGATTCTAGCTCAGTGAAAGTCACGTCAGACATCTGACCTCCAGAATGGAAAATAATAAATTGTACTGTTTAAGCCACTAATTTGTGGTAATTTATTACCTCAGAGATAGAAAACAAATACGCTGATCAGGCAGATGGCTTGCTCCAGGTCTAATTGAAGGGTTTTGGCTAGGACAGCCATTTGTCCTCGCCATTTCTTTTCCCTGTGCTTCCCCTAGAAACCTGCACAGTTTGCTTCCTTATTCACTCAGGTGTCTGTGCAAATGTCACCTAATCAGAGAATCCCCAAGAGACCCCCTAACCTTAAAACAAAACAGAAACAAAGCTAAACAAATCCTACCGTTCTTTTTACCCACCTTTATTTTTCATCATAGCACACATCTAATGTTGTACATTTAATTGTGTCTACTGTCTGTCTTCCCCTGCTAGAACTGGAGCTTTGTGAGGGCAGGGTCTTGCTAGTTTGTTCCTAGCTGTATCCCCAGGGCCTCAAATGATGCCAGCAAGCAGTGGGCTATCAATAAATATTTGAGTGAATGAACGGATGAATAAATGCAGACTTCCCATGCTCCCTGAGGCCCTGTTCATGTACTTCCCTTTCATAAGATTTCCTGGAATTC
>NW_021703777.1:65190966-65301365 GCF_005190385.1 Monodon monoceros | reverse complement strand
GGTTGCCCTGCAGGAGGGCTGCACAAATTCCCTCAGGGGGATGGAGAAAACCCTCAGGCAGATAAGCAAAGAGAGGCAAGTAGTTAAGAAGGCAGCTGACAACCTGCCTCAAATTGTCTAGGAGTTGAGGGGTGGAACAGCAACCGTTATCTGTTCCAGTCCACCAGGTTCTCATAGTTCTTACTGGATGGGGAAGGACCGAAGCCCGTACCCCACGCCGCCCCGTGGTGAATTCACCCACTGCCGTACACTTTCCCGCCTCCACCATGAAGACATGACCTTAGCTTCTCGAGGCTTGGCTCCCTGCAACAGTAAAGTAGTTCCTTGTTTGCATCGCTCAGATCCATGCGTCCGCTCTGTTATGCTTCGAGGTGGTGGCCAGCCACAGTCTCTAAGAAGAGAAAAGGACTAAAATCAGGAGCGCTCACACAACAAGCTGTAGTTCCTGTGTTGCAGCTGGATCTGAGGCCATACTTGAAATCCATCACACACACACACACACACACACACACACACACACACACGTCCTTCTATTCATTCGAGATTCCTCTCACTCTGAGCCATCATTTCATGCCTAGGCTACTTTCCTGATGGGATGGCCCAGACCTTCATCCCTGAGGTGTCGGAGGCCCGGTTACCTCGTCTTTGTCTGTGATTGCTGCAATTAGGTGCTCAGAGTTCTGACTGCGTGGGGAAGGGCCAAGACCCATACCCCACGCCGCCCCCTCCACTGTGGTGAAGTCACCCACTGCCATACACTTTCCCGCCTCCACTATGAAGACGCAACTTCAGTTTCTCGTGGCTTGGCCCCCTCCAACAGTAAAGTAGCTCCTTTTTGGCCTGTGGGCTTACCATCATCAGGCTCACAAAATGACCAGGTGACAGTTGTAAACTTAGGTTTAAGTGGAACTCTTATTGTATCTCTTGGTGGAAGCATCCTCTACTTCCTCTTGGGGCTTATGATCCTACAGAACCTAAAATTGTGGCGGTGGAAGCACAAATCCCCAAAGCAGGGACTGGGGGTGCAGGACGCTGCCGCCCCCTTGGCTCCTAGCATTTGTCTTCTGGCTCTTAGGGACATGGCATTGTGAGTGGCTGTTGATTCCACATGTAGACTGCATTTGGGAAGACAGTGCCCCAGCTCTACAATGTGTTTTCCTCCAGCGAGAGCCTTAGCTGAGCCTTTGAGAGCCCATTTCAAAGCTCTACCAGGGCAATCAAGAGATTCTGCATGATGATGCTATATGGTAAGAGCAATGAATTCCATGGTTTTGTGCCCTTTATCAAACTTCTTTTACCATAAATCACTGCTCCTTCCAGAGTAGAAAGGGTCCCTTGTAATCAACTTGGCATCAAATGTTTGGTCGGTCTCCTCAAAAGAGCTCAGTATCAGTCTGGCTCCTGATAGGTCGGTTACCCATCGGTGACAGTATCTCTATCAGGTTTGGTGAAAAGGGACTCATGCGATTGGGCACATGCATAGCCCTCATTTCTGCCATGGTGGTTACTCTGGTGCTGGAGAAAGCCCTCATACAGAAAGGCAGAGAGAGGTGGTGCTGAGGTATGCGGCTGTCAGTGTGGTAAGCACTAGTCCACCGGAGCCGCAGGTGAACTCGGGGGTGGGCCGAGGGGATATAGGGTCAGCCATCGGGAGCGGCTGACACTCGCACCTTAGGATCCCTAGCTAAGGGCTGCCCTCCCCAGGAACATTTGCATGGTTAGGGCTCCCCCTTCTTCTTTTCATTGTTCCTTTCCTGGGAATCCCAATGTACACTTATATTTTAAAGTTAGTTTTCTCTCAAAGAAGTCTATCTCTCTCTCTCTCTTTCTCTCTCTCCCTATATATATATATATATAAAACACATATGGAATCGGCCCTCCATATCTGCAGGTTCTACATCTACAGATTCAACCAACTGCCGATTGAAAGTATTAAAAAAAAAATTCTAGAAAGTTCCAAAAAGCAAAACTTGAATTTGCCACGCCCTGGCAATATTTTTCATAGCATTGACACTGTGTTTATAACTATTTACATAGCATTTACATTGTATTAGGTATTATGCCTACTGTAGAGAGGATTTAAAGTATACAAAGTATACGGGAGGATGTATGTAGGTTATATGCAAATACTGCATCATTTTTTTTGTTTTTTTTGGTGGTACGCGAGCCTCTCACTGTTGTGGCCTCTCCCGTTGCGGAGCACAGGCTCCAGACGCGCAGGCTCAACAGCCATGGCTCACGGGCCCAGCCACTCCGCGGCATGTGGGATCTTCCCGGACCGGGGCACAAACCCGTGTCCCCTGCATCGGCAGGCGGACTCTCAGCCACTGCGCCACCAGGGAAGCCCAATACTGCATCATTTTATATGAGACTTGAGCATCCTTGGATTTTGGTATTTGTGGGGATCCTGGAACAAATTCTTCATAGATATTGAGGGATAACTGGAGAGCAAAAGAGAGAGAGAAAGAGAGAGAGAGAGAGGGAGAATATAAAACATATTTTAAATATATATATATACATGTATTTTATATATACGTGTGTGGGTAGAAAATAAAAACACCATAATATTAAGAACGACCATATCTGCATGATCAACATATAGGTGACATTTTTTTCTTATTTTTGGATACTTTTATAATTTTTAACTGTAAAATATATCATTTCTGTAATCAAAAGTGAACAGTTACTTTAAAAATTTGGAAGAATCCACATTTGCATTTCAGGTATAAATTTTGGACCCTTTTGTCCTCAGCTTGCCCAGTATTTTCAGTTGCTTGGAAAAGGGGGATTTACTGCTATGAAACAGCTTTTCAAGTAGACATGAGAAATGAATGAAGACTTCAGTGCAGTCATATCAGAAGACAGACACGAGGTCACATTATTCCTCACAGTCTGATACCACGTAGTTTCTTTTAGAGTAGATTTCAGAGTGAAGAGAGACATACTGTAGTTGCAGGTATTTACTATGAATAAATCTGGGAGGTCCTGTGAGTTAGAAATATAATTATGCAAAAACTTTTGCAGGAAAAGACTGCCACTCCAAGTGAACTGGAAAGGAGGCTTAGTCTTTTTGTTTCACTTCATTTTTGAAATTGAATCTAAGCACACTTTTAGTCTTGAGTGAAAAAAGGTATTTATTATATTATACATTTGTATTATATTTATTATATTATAGGTAATAGTTAAATATATTTTAACTCTTGAGATAACTACCTATATTTTGTTTTAAATCCAAAATTTGATTATCTTGCACTTTTGAACTTCATTTTCTTGCTTGAGATGCCTTTACAAATGTAGAAAAAAATAGAGAGAGACAGTTCAAATTCATGAAAATCAGAATTAATAGTTATAACTCTTTTAGTACATTAGGATTTAATATCACAAAAATTAATAATTCTCTGCTTAAAAGAATGCCTAATTTAACAAGCTGATAACATAATTTGTAATGATGTGTTTTGTGCATGTAAATGGATCATGTTATTTTGACTTTGAAAATGCTTAGAGACAGTGTTTAGCATCAATTTGAAAAATCTGCCTGTTCGCATTATTAATTTGCTTAGTGGAAAAAGAAAGCACCAAGTTTTCATAGAAACAGAGTGCAAGAGTGGACTTGGGGACTTCCTGGTGGCACAGTGGTTAAGAATCCACCTGCCATTGCAGGGACACGGGTTCGAGCCCTGGTCTGGGAAGATCCCACATGCCGCGGAGCAACTAAACCCGTGTGCCACAACTACTGATCCTGTGCTCTAGAGCCCACAAGCCACAACTACTGAAGCCTGCGCGCCTAGGGCCCGAGCTCCGCAACAGGAGAAGCCACCACAATGAGAAACCCGTGCACCGCAACAAAGAGTAGCCCCCGCTCACCGCAACTAGAGAAAGCCACGTGCAGCAACAAAGACCCAATGCAGCCAAAAATAATAAATAAATAAATTAATTTATATAAAAAAAAAAAGAATGGACTTGGGAGGTTAACAAACCCCTCTATTTTATAGCTGATATAGATACCTAGAGTTAAATAATCTGTCCAGGTTAACAGTTAATGTATAGCAGACTTGCTACTCGATCTCTCACTAGAGTGGAGTGCTAGTATCATTTCATTTCAGGCAAAGTGAAAGAAAAATAAACATTTGTGGACATCTATTATGGGCTGTTACAAAGATTTTCCAAGAAATTTTCTGAAGTGAAAACCAATCGGCTTAGGAAGGTCACATACTTTGTCCAAGGTCACATGGCTGACTAAAATTGGAGCTGTGATCCCAAACCAGGACTATCTCAATCAATAACACTTGAGAAATTATTATTTGGGAGAAAGTACTTCCAGAATTGTGGAATAAGGGCATCCAAAAATCCACTCCTCAATGAAAGCAACAAAAACATTGGTAAAAATTTTCACAATTAAAATTTTCAGTTCTCTGGAAATTAATCAAAAGTTTGCACAAATCTAAAGAGTGTTTATTCAAGAAAAATGGCTGTATCTTGATAAGGACAGCATGCTTTGTGGCATTTTAACTATCCCTATCTCATTTTCCTCTCTCCAGTTTTATGGTAGCCTTGAATATGAACAACCTTGCAACCATGACAACAGCTATGTCAACAGCCTCACGGCCCCTAAAGAAGGCAGATGGATTTGGAGCTCCCCCAAGTCCCATCTCCAGAGATTTGTCATAAAATGACCTGTCTGGCAGCTCTCTGAAAACCTCCTTTGCAGAACTTGTCTTTATTTAACTTGACTCAGACCTAGCTCAGTGCGAAATCCCTTTTCCCAGGATGTTTGTTGTAAATAATCAATGGCAATTGTTTAGCATCACAATGGCTGGAGGCAATGATACCAGGTGGGCACTTCCAAAGGGAAAATTGGAATAGGGGACCTTGAAAAGCTCCAGCATATTACTGGGAGCCTAAAGGACACAAACATGTGCACTACCAGGAAAGAGAAGGCTCTAATTTCTAGCCTCTGGCTGACCTTGAGGCTCTGTATAAGCGAGTAGTAAAGGCTGAGGCAGAATTGTAAACTGCCACAGCGGTGAAGTCATGCCACAATATACACACAGAGCTCCTCAGAAAAGAGTGGGAAACTTACTGGTTCAAGGCATTTAAGGAAATCTCTATACAATCATTAGCTGACCACTAAGCTAACCAATACGGTACTTCAATGGCTGCAAATAAAAAATAATATAGATTTTACAGAATTAGTAAGGAAATGACTAAGCAAACAAATAGTAACAACAAAAACGAACAGCAACAATAACATCCCTGGAGAGGAGGAAAACCTTATTTTTGGGATTGCCACATTATATTATTTAAAATATCCGGTTGCCAACTTGCAAAGAAACAGAAAAGTATGGTCCATACAAAGGAGAAAAAGAAGTCAATAGAAACGCGTCCAGAGGAAGTCCAACTGTTGGACTTACTAGACAAAGACTTTAAGACAGCTATTGCAAATATTTGCAGAGAACTAAAGGAAACAATGTCTAAAGAATTAAAGGAAAATATGAATGCAAAGATCACATATCATATGACTCCATTTGTATCAAATGTCAAAGATAGGCAGATACATAAAGACAGAAAGTAGATTCGTGTTTGCTAGGGCTTGAGGTAAGGGGGGAATGGGAATGCTAATGGGTCTGGGATTCTTTTTAGGGTGATGAAAATGTACTTATAATTAGTGGTTATGGTGAATATACCAACTCTGTGAATGTACTAAAACCCACTTAATTGTATACTTAAAAAGGGTGACTTTCATCTGGGCATGGTTTTACATGCCAGGACCATGTAATTTGTCATCTAATTGTTGAACTGTTAAGTTGAACATATAAAATCATTAGAGCATATAAGTGCTATCAAGGAATCAAAGTACTCCAATGTATGTCTTTAAAAATGTATCAGTGTTTTTCTGAATTCTCCCCTATCTTGCTTTAAATCTAATCTCTTCACTTTCTAAACATATTTTCTTATATTTTTGAAATTTATGAGGATTCTGTTCTGTTTCCTATCTACAGAGCTAACATTTAGTTGGGTGTTTTCAGGCAGATTCTTCAGGCAAAGTGACCTTCTCTACACTGCCCCTTTCATGTCTTCACATTCCTATGGCCTTTTAGAAATCTACACCATCTCCCATCAATATCTGTACAAATGAGTTTATAAGCTGACATTTGGGCCTAGAGTAACCTTGAAGAGATGCCAGAGGCACTTGGTTGAATTAGAATTATAGCATTAGCAAGAAGTGATTTTCCTAAGGAATTCAGATGTGATAGACCAGGCTTCCAGACTTATAAGGGAGAATTTTTTTTTTTTGCTCTAGGAAATGGCATGTGAAGATGAGCCAGCATGAGACTTGCATGATTAAGGGAACTTACAGAAAAGTTTAGGTTGAAAAAACCTACAGGGTTTTCTCCCCCGTCTCCTCATCCTGGAAAATTTTATAGAAATTAAATGGGATCTAGTGAACATTAAATACTTTATAAGGAAAACAGATTTTTCAAGTAAACAGAAGACAATCTACAGTTTTATAAAAATGTATCATTTGAATTCTACTATTTGTTTTAGTCCAAAGAAAGTTTCAAAATGTCCCACTAGATTTGAATAGAATTATACTAGTAGAGTATGTAATACCAACTTTTTTGGACTGAATTTTAAAAAATATCTATTGGGGTTTTCAAAAAGGAATGTAATCTCCTATGATCGCACACATTAAGGGGATGAATAAACAATGGAAGGGATCCAACTGACTCAAGGATTCTAAAATGCTAAGAACCTGAGATAATGATCATCACCATAGGACACACATCTGGGAGAGAAAGAATAAGGCTAGGGTCAAGTCCATCCATCCTGGGCCACAGTTGGACTCTCTAGCATGACCAAGCTTGAGATTGTACTCATGTGTAGCCAAACAACCGTGGAAATTCACATTCTCAGCATGGCTTTTTTACAAATTCATCGAGTTTAAAGAAAAAGCCTTTTTCCTCTACTTTGAGCTATCAGTGTTGTTGCCAAGTATGGTGTGTCTTGTTTAACTTGGGGGATAATGGTTTACAGACCTCAAATAGCATCTCAAGAAAGTCTTCAACATCAAATGCACTTCTGTGGGGACTTTAAAATGTGACCTGAGGGAGAATATTCAACATTGTAAGCAGGTTTATGTGTCACTAATGGCAGTATGTTAACACATTTCCTGTTACATGTTAATGATGGTGGTGATGTCTATGTAGAGCGTTTTAGAGTTTACAAGGAATTTTTACAGACATAATTTTACTTAATTCACGCAAAAGCCTGTGAGATATTCAGGGCAGATATTTTTGTCTTCATTTCACACACGGGAAAACTGCGGTTCAGAGGAGTTGAACTCTCTGCTTGTCGTTACTAGAGCTGAGGTCTGGACCCAGGGCTTGTCGTTACTAGAACTGAGGTCTGGACCCAGGACTCCAATTTCAGAACATTTTGCAAACCCATGTTCTCCGTCTGGACTGCACATCAGAATCATCTGGATGATGTTAGGAAAAATCTTCATGCCCTGGCTGAACCCCAGACCAAGGATATCAGAATGACTTGTCATAAGACCCGGGCAACTGTATTTGTCACAGCTCTTCAGATAACACCAATGTTCAGCCAAGTTTGAGAACCTTATTCTACTATATCATGTTTCTTCCTTATGGGAAATGTGGCATTCAAAAACTGAGGCCCAGAGGCCAAGATGTGATGCTTCAAAGATTTTAAGATATTCATTGTCTCATTCAGCTATTATTTATTGAGAGTCTTTTATGTGCCTAGAGGCACTTTTCTAGAAGATACCACAAAGTTCCTGGCAGTCTGGTTACTTCACAGGCATGATTATCACCTTGGTTAAGTGTGGAGAGCTGCCCTCATGGTGCTGAATCTTCCTCACTGTTGCCCCACTTCTTTTTTTTTTGCGGTACGCAGGCCTCTCACTGTTGTGGCCTCTCCCATTGCAGAGCACAGGCTCCGGACTCGCAGGCTCAGCGGCCATGGCTCACGGGCCCAGCCACTCTGCGGCATGTGGGATCTTCCTGGACCGGGGCACGAACCCGCATCCCCTGCATCGGCAGGCGGACTCTCAACCACTGTGCCACCAGGGAAGCCCTTGCCCCACTTCTTGATTTGACCCTGATGCTGATCACTTTCTTCCTACATGAGAAGTTAGAGCACCATGATGGAGGTGGGATGTACGGACACTTCCACTGTGTAAAGACACATGTGAAAAATTCCACTCAGGGCCCAGAGTAAAGAATTTTTAAAAATTAAAAAAATATTTTTATTGGAGTATAGTTGATTTACCATTTTGTGTTAGTTTCAGGTGTACAGCAAAGTGATTCAGTTACACATATACATATATACACTCTTTTTCAGATTCTTTTCCCATATAGGTTATCACAGAATATTGAGTAAAGCAAGAACATCCTTTTCTGCTACCAGCTATGCTTCCTTTTGTTAGATAAGGAGAGCGTGTAATCCATCGTGCTCTTCTTTTTGACTTGGCTGCTAGGAGGCTTGGAACTACGTACTGTATACAAGTCTGGTTGGTTTCCTTCACTGCATCTCTTTTGGCACATTTGCCCCCACATCAGGCAGAGTCTTGGCCCTCCTGACACTTTAACAAATCATTGTCAAGAGTTTAATGAAGGTCTGGGGAGGGTTAAGGGAAACCAGTGAGTTATGGTGGGACCTCCTGGGGCTTGCTGCAGCTGGAAGGAAGCCACTGCAGCCAGAGCCTGGAGGAGACATGAGAAGCAGTTGCTGGCACATGGAAGGAGTCTGCAGCTGTAGGAGATGGCTGCCTGACAGGAGCTGTAGCTGTTGGTGGAGGACCGCAACCACTGCCAACGCAGTAGGGAAGGAACGTGGAGCAAAATATCCCAACATCTTTCTCTTCTTGACCTTGAATCCCTTGCCAGGGATGGCCATTGGCCAAAACAGACAGGAACCAGAGGGCAAAGAAGCCCAACTGATAGACTCCATAGAGGTGAGTGTCCCAGGACACAGAGCAGGGTGAAGGGGTGGATCTGCAAGGGCAAGTGAGGCAACCCAGCACCCCATCTCAACCAGGCAATGAGCCTTACACTTTACGTGCCTTTTATTGTTTGCTACTTCCTTTGTTATTTTGCGCTTTAAAATTAGGCTGAGTAAAAAAAAAAAAAAAAGGGTAAAAGTTTAGAAATGGCAGTAAAACCCTAAAATAACACTATTTACTGTGGTTGAAACATGTAAGGGAAATATATGACCACCACCATCTTCCTACATGTCCATGTCCAAGTTTTAGGAACTCTTGAGGGAAATAAGCCAACACTGTCATCTTTATGATTGAATCATCTCTCTGTGTCTCTCACAGTCATCTACACCAGCCATATATCTTTGTATAAACTAGAGAGCTGATTTTTTTCTGACAGATCTATATATTGCTCTTTAGGGATATGACTGGAGTAAATTCTCCTGTCATGTTTTTTAAACTCAACTACACTACTGCATGAGCTATTATTTTTGCTTTTTTTTTTAAAGCGTGTTCTTTGTTTAAGATTTTGAAAACACAGAAACTGTAAAAAGAAAATAATGATTCCCCAACTCTGCACCTAGAGATGACCACTATAAACATTTGAGCATATTTTCTTTATATCTCTATGTTTACTTATTTGTTTCTTTTACCACCACCAGCACGACAGCACTTATTAAAAGCTTGGCACTATTCTAAGCACTTTACCATATAAAGTAAAAACTCTTATGATCTTCATTTTACAGATGAGGAAACTGAGGCAGACAAAGGTTTTATAATTTGCCCAAGGTCACAAGGGAAATAAGTGGTGAGACTGGGATTTGAACCAGAACACTGTGCTCAAGTACCCACACTCCAAGTCACAGAACAGAGTGATATGACATCAGTTAAAAACAGGAACAGTGGAAGGAAAAACAAAGGTAAGACCATAAAATGGAATCAGGAATTGACTAAAAATTCCAAACCATAAACACCTTCTGGTTTTTATGCTCCTGGCATTCCACAAAGTTTGCTCTAAGTTTGTAAGCTTCTAATTCCAAAAAGGGGAGCGTTGTCCATTTCAAAAGGCTTGGTGTTCATAAGATTAAAAACAGATCAAATTGTCAACAGAAATACTGCTATTGTTGATATTATGACCAGGCAGAAGTAATCTTATAAATACTTGGCTATTGTGTAATGTAATTAATGATGCTATTTATTCTTTCATTTATTGTTTCATTATTATTAAGCACCTACTCTGGTTCAGGCAGTTCTAGGTGTTAGGAATACAGTATTTAATAAGTTTCTGTGTTAGGGATCTTACATTCTAGTGAAAGAGACAGACAATAACCAAGTAAATAAGTTAAAAATATATCATTTCAAGTAGGGGGAGAGTGCCAGAGTGGAGAAGGGAAGGCCTACTTCAGGAACACCCCAACTGGGACAAAAGATGAATTTTGTGGTCTGTGTTTCGTAGGATCCCTCAAAAAAGACCAAGTTGAATTCAGGAAAGGCAGTTAACGTGGGAGAGCAGCACAATCTATGGCGGTAGATTTTAGATTCTAAAGAAAAATAGATGGACTTCATATCCTGTAATTAATCATCTGTAAATATAGTTTTAAAATGTTTTTCATCCAAGGATTGGTAAGTATTGGGGAGTACAGTAGTGAGGTCTACTACCAGTGAACCCTGGAGTTCAACATGGAACGGTGGTTCTCAAACTTGTGCTTACATGAGATTCCCCAAGAAGGCTTCTTAAAACCTAGATTATCAGCTCACCCCAAGAGGTTTTGCTTTAGAGGGCTTGGGGTGGGGTCCAATAATTTGCATTCCTAATAAGTTCCCATGTGCTGCTGCTTCTGTTACTTCAGAGATCACTCTCTGAGAACCACTGATATGGACCCATGCGTCTTAAGAGACAGTTTGGGTGGTGACCATGGTGGGGATTCCAGGAGTTGGGGTAAAATAATGAAGGTAGGGTTGAAATCCTCTTGGAAAAATGAAGTGGCCTAACCTTGCCCATCTTTTTAGAAGACCATCCCATTATTTACTTAGAAGTGAGCTGAAGAGGTGCTTGTTCCCAAGGTTTTTTCCCTGGGGAAATTGTTTTCAAAGGGCTACAAAGCACAGACAAATGGGTACTTGAAGGTCCAAGTTCTATTCCATTAGTCTGGCCAAAACTGTTTTGGCCTGGAAAACTTTCAGGAAGATGCAAATGAAACATCTATGTTAAACATATATTTTATACTGGTAAAAATACATCACAGTGTCATAAAATTATATTTTATACTGATTAAAAAAACCCTTTAAAAATATGAGACCTTTCCAAATTAATCAAAATCTCTTTGAAAACATCATTTTAATAGATACATAACATTCCATCATGTGATTATATGTACCGTTTACTGAACCGTTTCTCTTTTGAAGATTTCCACTGATTTTGCTCCTACAAATCTTGGCATAATGAATACCTGTGCACATAGATCTTTGCTTACATTTCTAATTACTCTAGATGACTCAAAGTGGAATTGCTGAGTCAAAATGAACATTCCTATATGTGCTTGAAATATATTTCCACTTGTTTCTAACCAAGAGCTATTTAAATGTGAACAGTGTTGCAAGGACAGCGTGATTTTGACTTTTTCTTCTTCGCCATTTGAATGAGACTAAGCCTTTGTGTTCTCAAAATAATAAGCATGTGACTCATCTAGGAGGAAACAAAATTTCACATCAAAATGTCTGGAAAGAAAATTTATGGAAGTCTCTTTGAAGAGGCAGTAAATGGAAAACTGCCACACAGTACACAGCAAACATTCCTAAACCCCATCTTTAAACATCTCTCTCTCCCCAGAGTTGCATCTTTACAGCAGCTGCTCCCCCTGACAGTCTCTAGTCTTTGTCTTTCTCTCCAGCCTCAGCTGATCTCTCTCACCTTCCAGACTGAGGTCCATGCCTCTCTCGTGTTAATAAATGTAAGCTCTTCAGTTTTTTTAATGTCCAGCCATGGCCTTAAATAGTGAAATTAAGGCCCAGAAATGGATTGAGCAAAGAATTCTCTTTAAGAGGCTTTGGAGGGAAGCCCTGTGAACATTGCAGGAATGCACTGCAGGTTGGCTTTGGCCAAAAGGTGCCCCTTAACTTAGACATCGGTCCCCACTGTTGGAAGGCTGAATAGCCAAATGCCTCTTCAGTATCATTTTTGGCCTTCCTGAACTTGGCTGGTCTCAATGATTGCACGATTGGATAAGTTCCAATCACGTCTATCGTATCTAATCATTGTAACAAAGTCTATAATGTGAACAAAGCAAATTTATTTACATTTGAATACTCACTTTTAAATGTAGGTAAGCACTGTTGATGTAACTTGGATGAAAAATCTCTTTATGTGTTTTATATGTTGAAATTCGATTATTTCTTTGAAGTAGGTGTACACTTACTAATTTCAAAGAGTGTAATATTATATTAGTAATTATTGTGAAAGTTGTTAATTTTACATACAAAAACAAAAAGAATGTTCGAACAGTTAAATAGGT
The DNA here is from genome assembly GCF_005190385.1 of Monodon monoceros. Classification (NCBI taxonomy): domain Eukaryota; kingdom Metazoa; phylum Chordata; class Mammalia; order Artiodactyla; family Monodontidae; genus Monodon; species Monodon monoceros. The sequence continues at coordinate 65,288,852 of NW_021703777.1, read as the reverse complement.
AAATTGATTCATTGTATGAACGGTAAGAGAATGTATTAACCACACAGCTTTAGGAAGAAGTTTATATCCTTTTCTAGCCAACAAGTGCTTATAAAAATTAAAACAATAACACAAGGCTGAATAATCAAGCTCGATTTTATTCATAATTAGAACCTTTGTGGAATCATTTGGTGTATTAGCATTCCTAACGTTAAACAAAATAATCTTAAAGAAATTATTTAATTTTGAGTGATTTAACCCCCATTTGGGTTATTTCTTTGAAGGCAAAGACCGTTTAAGAATTTTGGTGAATGAATTAAAAGCAGAATGCCAACTTTTTCGTCTCAAAATTATGTAAGGAGGAAAATCTTCATAATCATGTACAGCAGCATCTATGAAAAATTACCATTGATCCAGATGTAAGAAAAAATATACACTATGAGGAACATGAGACAGTACTAGAGAAAACTGAAGTATCTAAAAACCTTCTCCCTCCTTTTCTGCTATCAGTTTAAAGTCAGTGGCTCTTCAGTGCAGCAGACATGAAGGCAAGTAACCCCAGGAACAATCTAGCAACTGGCAAAGCTCAGAAACTATTCCTCTAAATCTTAACGGTAAATTTGTACAATTTAGCTAATAAAAGGTTAAATAATAAAGGTTTGATGATACTTATTATTATTTAGATTTATTGTGGTTATCCCAGAAGTATGTTCTCTGATTAGGATAATTTGGCTTTAGGTGAATTTTGCTTTTTTTTCATCCAGACATTTGTAATTCAGTCAAACTGTGTATTTGCCACATCTGTAATTTACTTTAATATTTCTAATCCTGTCAAAGCTCATTAGCAGAAACTGCTGTTGACTGCAGCAGCAAGAGATTGGGCCCAAAGTGCCTTATTAAAACACTCCCATCTGGATGTGAGTCTTTCAGCTTTCCTCAGTGAGGCCTTCAACTGTCAAAAGCAGAGATTTGCTATGATCAGGAAAGTTTTCTTGTCTCCAACGTTCTTCTCTTCCAAATCTTCAAGTACCCGACGTATTGTTTCTAATTTGGAATGGTATTTTCTTACTAGACACCAAGAGGATTCAAGTCCCTATTTTCTGCTAAAAAATGCCTACTGATGTTCACCGTGGCAAGAAAGTATCCAAATCCTCACTTTGCAGATGAAGCAACAGGCCTGAGGAGGTGAAAGAACTTGTCCAAGGTCCGGCAGCTAACTAGGGAAGAACTGTCATGGGATCCAGCCTCCCAAAATGCAACCCTGCACTCGGTCCAGAGAAGCAAGTTGTCACCTTTCAATCTATCTTTTTTCTCTTTCTTAGTGCCATGTTCCTGACCAGAGTTAAGAAACATCTTCCTATAGTAAACCCCTGTTTAGAACAATGTGCCGGTTTTTTTTTTTGTTTTTTTAATGATGTTGCTTTAAATAGACTACTTTCTCTAAATAAGTCATATTCCTTTGGAATAATCCTCCAAAAAAAAAGAAACATCTTCCTTTTTCTTCTCCAATCAGTCATATTTCAGCTTTCAAGCACTGATGGGACAGAGCCTCTTTGATCTCTTTCTAAGTATTTCCTGAGTATTTCAACCTGCTGCCTCATGGGTTTAATGAGGATCACAGATGATCCATTGATGTTTCTGGCTCAATGAGCCATTCATTATTATAGTGATTATTACGAAATGCATTTTGGCAAGCTCTCCTTCCCCTTAATTTTGAAACCCATGTGTACTTGACAGGAAATCTAGTCCGTGTGTTTTTGACTTATTTGCACCCAGGTCATTAGAATGTGGTTGGTCAGAGCTAACTGGACGCTAAGTAGTGCTCTGGGCCTTTTCATAACACGTTGATGATCTTAGCTTCTGTAAGACGTCATCAGCCAGATTGTATGCAGCTAGCGTTCCAACTCCAGCTCTTCGAAGTTGACTCTGACATACTCCCAGGCACTTGTTCTTAATTAACTCCATATTTGTGATATTTTCTTTGGATGACTATGTGAGACTGAGACAAGCTTGAGCACACTATCCTCATTCTAGAAACATGTAGAAATAGTAATATAAATAATAATACCAAACGTTTATTGAGTATTTACTAGGTACCAGGTACAGTTTTAGGCATGCTACCTGTATTCAGTTCTCACAATAACCCAGTGACATGGGTAGGATTATTATTTCCATTTTAAAGACTGGAAAAACAGAAGTCCCAGGTCACAGCTAATAGGCACCGAAGCCACAGATTGGATCCAGTCAGTCTAGCTCCAGAGCCAGAGCTTCTGAAAACTGTGTAGCCATTGTGTGAAACTGACTCTGTGTCCATGAGAAACTGTATTTCCTTACACTGGATTTGAGATGCTTCAGTGAATAGGCCTGCCAACATTAGCTTTCTTAGATGGCTATCTCAATGACTCAGATATGTTAAAATTTGCAATCACTATGGCTACTGTAAATGCCCATATGGATTCCTTTGGCCAAAAAAAGAGCAACTGAAATTGGACCCATCTGCTTGGGTGGATATCTTGCTGTGCCACTTGATCCCAGAGGATATCTGAAGACTCTACACAATTCAAGGTGAGAAAGGCTGCTCTTGCCTGGAGACTTGACGATATGCTATTGTCAGGGCCACATGACCCAGGCAGAACCAGTACCGTGCACCTAGGAACTACTACGGGCACATTGAATTGAACGTTGAAAACCAGAGACGTCATTGGAAGAACACAGGATAAACAAGGTTGTACCTTTCCAGGAAATTGGGGAGGAGGGCCAGCTTACCTCAAGCTAGGAAAAAGTCCTATCCTCATAGCTCTACCCATACTCATTTGCACCTTAAATTGCTTGTGGAAATCTGGGACAAGGAGACAGTTACATTTGTCATGCATTAGCTCAGCCACATCTGTGTCCTTTCTCTGAATATCAGTCAAATCAAAACATGTTTGGGGAAGAGAAACCAGAGAAGCCACTATCTTTGAACCACAGAGGACCAGTTATGGGTTCTTGAGGCTGTGGTAGGATCCTGTTCCTGATTCTTTGGTTTACCCTTTGCTCACATTTTAGCTACACAACCATAGGCCCCAAAGACATAGTCAACCTCATAATTAAAAGTGATAAAGAAATATTTTATTTGGTCTCCTGATCAAAGGCTTAGGATCTATGTACCCTTCTTGGATAATCTCAGCAAGTCATCTGCCATCTCTATTCTTCCTCCCAAGTCTGAGCCTGTAGCCCACATCTCTTTGCTGTGTTTAGGAACTGCCCATCCATTTTCCCACTGCACACCTCTGTTCGGAGGTCCCATAGGATCGCAAACTCAGTGTCTAAAATTGAACTTATCCACCCTTCTTCCCAGCTCCCACAACAGCCTCCTTCCCTTGTATTTCTCTCTCATAAATGACTCTAAGTTTCCCTTCCTTCCTCACCTCCTTTACAGTCAATCTATCCAGTTTTGTCATCTACCTGTTAACACTGTGTTAAATCAGCACACCTGCTCTAACTGCTTTACATTCAATCTATCCAGTTTTGTCATCTACCTGTTTACACTGTGTTAAATCAGCACACCTGCTCTAACTGCCCTTCTCCTTCCATAACTGTCCACTGCAACCCCTTCCATCAGGCTGCAAATATCTCACTGGCATTGCCATCACCTCGCTCTGCCTCCAATCCATTCTCTACACTCTGTGCACGTATGATGGTCTCTTCACTGGCTCTCTATTGCCCTTGGGGATAAAATCTTAACTCTCACTGATCTGTCTTTTTCTCTAGACTGTGAGTTCTTTGAGAGAAGGGATGTAGTCCAATTCATCGTTAAATATTCATTGAATCATATTGGTTGAGTGAATGAAAGTGCCTACACTGGTTCTATTCAATGGCAAAGCAAGTCTCCTTTTTCTTCTAAAGGTTGAGGGAGGGGGTCGAGGGGGAGGGCAGTCAGGGATGATGATCTCTTGACTCACGTGTTTCAAAGAGGAAAGCAGGAGAGTAACACTCAGCTTCCTATGTTCTGGTTATGTGCCACTAGATATTTTAAAGGGATAAGCTCACTGTATCCCAGCAGACACCCTGTGCATATTACTGTCTTCATTTTTGAGATGATAAACTAAGGTCCAGTAAAGAATATGCCCAAGCTCACAAGTTTAGTCATGAACCAAGCTTAGTAATTGACCAAGTCATCATTCAAACCTTAATCTGACTAACTCCAAAGCTGGGCCTTCTTATGCCCATCAACCATATAAAATTCATTCTAAAACTAAGTCCGATAATCTTGTACATGAACCACATCTGATCCAGGCATCCTGCCCACCCTCCCTCAAATGTCCTTTGCCAATACACACACTCTGTCCTCTATTCCACCCATCACAGCCTCCCAACCACAGTCCAACAGGCTCCAGCAGAGCTCAGAGTTTGCCAGTCTGACTTGGAGATAAGGAGTATCTTATGGAACTTTCCTGATCCAATAATATCCCCTTGGTTTTCCTGGATCAGATAGGGAGTTTTAATTGAAATTAAAATCTTATCTGTAATTGCTTAGTTAGAAGACATATTTTCCTCTTTCACAGGTTCTGATTCTTGGGAAGAATTTAGAGAAGCTAAGTAAAAATAAGCAGGGTGCAAAGAGGGAAGTGGATTTCCTGGCATCAGAGTTTGAAACTTTCAGAACTTTGGATTCAGCTGCTGAGACGAATGGGGCAACTTGAGCACTGTGAGACTGAACACAATTCCTCAAGGAGCACAAGTCTGTGAGTGAGGGAGAGAATAACGGTGGGGTCATATGTTCGGGGAAAACCAGTGTAAGATGGGAGCTATTGTCCAACGCAATGCACTTTAAAATTCGACCACGTGGCTAAGCACTTACTGTGTAACCAGCACTGAATGTACAAGTAAATAAGACACAGTTCCTGCTGGTGAGCTCACGGTCCAGTTAAGGAGACAGCCATGAAAACAAATAAGTAACAATTTGTTATGATAATTATGCTGAGTACCTGCAATGGCACAGGAGAGAAAGCAAGGGGGTTGTTTTTGAAGTATAGTTGATTTATAGTATCATGTTAGTTTCAGGTATATACCCCACAACAATTCAGTTATACATACACATGTATATACATTCCTTTTCAGATTCTTTTACCTTATAGGTTACTACAAAATATTAAGTATAGCTCCCTGTGTAGGTCCTTGTACAGTAGGTCCTTGTTGGTAATGAATTTGTTTTGAGAATCCTAGGGAATTTAGAGTTCAGGATTCGCAGAAGAGGTGACATCTAAGTGGAGCTGTGAAGGACAAATAGGAGTTCATCAGACTGATAGGGAGATAAAAGTGCTTTAGGCAGAGGGAAAAACACATGCAAAGTCATAGAAGCCAAAATGAACAAACAAACAAAAGCCCATGAGGTGTGTAGGGTCTGGCGAGGGCTGCCTAAAGACTATGTGAATGTGCATATAGGGTAAGTGTACATCTGTGAAGAATCAGCGTCTTCTTCCATCTTCTAATGACAGATGTGTAGGGTTAATTACCAGCAATGTTCTCCCTTTTGCATTCTTGGTATATTTCCTAAAGATTGAGTCAAGTCTAACTAACTGTGTATGTATGAATATATATCGAGCAAAGAATAACACAGGAGGGAGAGGGCCTTGTAAATGTCACAGCACTGTTCATTTTTACATGATATATGAAATAATATAAATTCACTGCTCTCATAAATTTAGAGAGAAATCCAGTTTTAGGGCCTGTTTACAAGGGCTGTTGGACTTTGTGAACAAAGCATTCTCATATGCTCTGGGGGCTTTGTGATAATTGCATTATTAGGTTCTTATGGAATGGATTTGGTGGTCTAGGTCCTTGCTGGGTTGGGATATGCAAGAGAACTTTGAAACCAGCTTGTGTGATTTGCCTGGGATGTCAGTCAGCCCTGTCTGTGGTAGCCCCTGGAGAAAGTTGGCATTGTCCTGCTGCATATCTCATGTCTAACAAGCTAGTTCTCCTGCATGAGGCTTTCTGCGAGCCCCAGGATAATATGGAGATGCCAGTGGATTGATTCTACTCAATTTTGCCGGCTTTTCCTGAGCTTAAAAGGATGCCAAGCTCAACATTGGCTGCTGCTTTAGGAGGTGAGCTCTTTGTGTGATGAAAAATTCCCTGAGTTGGAGTTCAGAAGACTGAAATCTTTTCCCAGTTTTGCACATACGAGCTAGTGAGTTGGACACACAGAATTTTGCTTGTTAGTGTCCTGTTAGAACATATCTGTGTTTGTAGCAGAAATTGAGAACTGCCACCTATTCTCCCCTCTTTCCTTGGAATTACCACCTTGAAGACTGTACTCCCAGTTCCCTTCAGTCCAGAGCAGCCAGTGAGATATAAGCAAAAGTTGTCAGGTGGGGCTTTAAGAGTTGATAAAACCACCATTTCCCACATCTCTCCATTCTTCGTATTTCCTGCTTGGAATCATAACCTGATGGTTGGCGCTCCAAGTAGCCATCTTGGATGATGAAGCAAGCTTGATGATGGAAACCATGCACTAAAGACAGAGAAGAGAGAAAGAGCCTGCATCCCTGATGACATTGAAAGCCTGCATTCCAGCCATGGACTGCCTACTTCTGCACTTCATATTATACAAAAGAAAAGTTTAACTCCCTAAATCTTGTTTAAGGCTGTGTTATTTGGGTTTTCTATTATATGCAGTTGAAAACAATTCCTAATGGGAAACAGTTTAGTATTCTCTTCTACCACATATGTTTTCTTAAAACAGCAGGGAACACAGCTGCCAGCAATTCCAGAGAAAATAGACAATAATTGTTCAGAGCTTGGGTTCAGGAATCAGACTGCCTCAGGCAGCATCCTGGCTCTACTGCTTACAAGGTCATGACCTTGAGCAAATTCCTTACCTGTCTTGTGCCTCAGTTTCCTCTTTTTATAATAAGGACAAAAGCAGTACTTACCTTTATAGGGTGATTGTGAAGATCAAGCTAAAAGAGATAACCCATGTAGAGTGTTTTGAGTATGTCCAGCATCTAATAATCACTCAGCACATATTAGTTATTACTATTGTTTCTTTAAGTGTTTGTTTTATTTTAGCTCTTTGAACCTAGAAGACACCAGCAGAGAACTCCCAGGGAAGGGCTGGGGTTGTTCCAGCTTGGGTGAAGGTCCATGTGGCCCGCAAGATGGGACACTAGGATTGGCCTAGCCTGGGTCACCCACCTTGGTGGCAGTATTGGCGGGAGAGGGGGTCAATCGAGTATGGTATCAGAAAGGGGCAAGGAGCTGAGTGCTGGTAAACAAACACCAAAGCTTCCATGTGCCCCTAATTTGCCTCTTGAGGATATTGAGAGAATACCTGTTTGCCAAAATCCTTGAAATTTTTTTGTGTCAGTGATATACGGAGTTGCATTCCCATCAGTCTGCGAGGCCTTTTTTCTTTCCTATCAGACTTACACCAAATTTAGACCTCACCTTTCTTTCAGTGCTGGGGCAGCTCCTGAAAGGCCCTGAAAAGCTAAAACCCTGGACGCCCCCCCTCCCCTCCCACCACTACACTGGTGATAAAGACAACATGTGATGCAGAGACAAGACAGCAACATCCATTACCAAGCTAGTCACTTGCAGGGGGAAAAAAGCATCTACTGCCAGCAAAGGGTCTATGGAAGAAACACAAAAGAATCCTGAAATCAAACGGATGCCTGATGTAAGGTATTATGCTGTAGAATTTCCCAGCTCTGTGTGTGTGTGTCTGTGTGTGTATATTAATCATGTCTTCCTGTTTTCTGTATTCTGATGATTTGACATCTTGGGGCCTTGCTGGCCCTGGATTAGCTAATTCCTAGAGATAGCACCCACTTTCCCAGGGGTGTGCCTTTCAAATGCAAACCGATCATTGCAAAGTCCACCCTCTCCCCCAACCACCTTCTCTACTGGATTCTCACACTCTGGGCCACTATTTACCCTCCCTGATCACTCCAAGGCCAGATACCAGACAACCAGGGACAGCCCCTATGCCCCAGAACTCGCTGAATTTATTCAAACTAGCCTAAGCCTGCTTACCCTTCCCACAAAAACCACAATAAAGGCTCTTGCCCACGTTTTTCCCTGACTCCTTCTGCCTCCTCACCAACCCTGGTGCTTCCCCACATGACCCTGTGTGGTGTCTCATGCCTCCTGTTTCTAGGAATCTGTGAGGATAAGAAACTTCTTTCTTCATGACCGTCATTTTCATGTTGTCATGTCTTACCATACCTGATTAAAATAAATTCTGGGTACCCTTTAAAAAATGTGTGTGTGCGTGTGTGTAAACACACACTAGTCTGCAATGTTTAAGAGATAGGGACACAGACTGACTTTTTTTTTTTTTTTTGCGGTACGCGGGCCTCTCACTGTTGTGGCCTCTCCCGTTGCGGAGCACAGGCTCCCGACGCGCAGGCTCAGCGGCCATGGCTCACGGGCCCAGCCACTCCGCGGCATGTGGGATCTTCCCGGACCGGGGCACGAACCCGTGTCCCCTGCATCGGCAGGCGGACTCTCAACCACTGCGCCACCAGGGAAGCCCCAGACTGACATTTTTTATCTCTAATTTTCTCACAGACTTGCATAACAGACACCAGGCTTTCCTGATGCTCATGGCCCTGTTTTCCAGGTGTTTATCAGCCCTTACTCCAGGGCCTGGACGTTACTTCTCCAAGAACTATCTCTCTAATAAATCATGACATCGGCTTCTCATTTTATTTTATCAGATTAACTCTCCTGGGAATATATTTTGTGTCCAAAGGAGATAATATTGAAAGTGTTCAGTAAGTCAATTTTGTTGTTATATCTTAACACCTGAAAAGTTTCTCAGAGTCTATGGCTCTTTCTGGTGATTTTAGCATCTTAAAAGAGAACTCTACCAGGCGTGTCTGAAAGTGCAAGCTGAAGGTTATGACTAGCTGTTAATTATGAGGAGGTTGGCAGAGGGATGGCACTTCTGGGGAAAAATGAAGCTAAGCTTTCATCAAATCCAAAAGACTCTGGCACTGGTTTTGTTTCAAGTACAGGACTGAAGGAGAAATGTTTGAAATGAGACACTGTTTACCCTTTAAAGAAAAAAAATAATGATACAATTTATATAAGTGCTCATGTCTCCAAGCTCTTTTCTCAGTCCTCACAGACCCACCAGGTTTTTGATGCCACAAATGTCCCCATCACTGTTACCAGAAGTTCTGGGAGAATAGGATTGGCTCTCATAAGGCTCTCCTGAGATGAAATTGTCTCCCAGGTTTCTGGGAAGCCTGACTCCATGATCATATCACCCATATGGTTCTATGGTGAAATTTTCCACATGATGGTTGGAGGCAAATGTCAAAGTTCAACATAGCTGAAGTGCTGAAAGAACAAGGAATCTGTCATTTCCTCCTGCCATAGCCACAGCTTAGAGCTCTAGATCTAACTAGATTCCCACTGAATCAGAAACATCTGGACTTTAACCAGCCTTCCAGGTGATTCTCATGCACATTGAAGTTTGAGAACCACTGCACTGAGCCATACTTTGTCTCCTTGTTTTTCTTTTCCCAAGCACAGGGTTTGAAGCTAGATGAGCTGGAACACCACTTTCTGATTAGGTGACCATGGTCAAGTGGATGTCTTTGAGTTTCTATGTATTTATTAGGACAGTGGGAATAATAATTATATTTCAGGGGTGTCGCTGGGATTAAGTGAGTTCACGTATGTAGGACACTTAGTACTGCACCTGGTAAAGAGAAAACGTTCAATAAACACTTGCTATGACTATTACTACTACTATTATCATTTTCTGTCTCTTTGCCACACCAATGACAAACACAGCCAGCAGAACGAGGAAGAGCAAGAATATTTTCCAGCTCTGCGAACTTGGGCAAGTTATGCAGACTCTGGACCTCAGGTTCCTTCTCTACTAAAGAGATACCAGCACTTGCCTCATTGGATTGTTGCGAGGGTTTAATGAGTTAGTATAAGTAAAGCATCTTAGGACAGTACCTGGCGTGCAGTAAGTGCTCCATTAAACATTAGCAATGGTGAGGGTGGTACACGAACCCATTTGTCTACTTAGTTTTGCAGCTCTGACATGACTGTCAGGAAAGTGGCGGAAATAAGTGAGATTCTTGGATAAACAGCATGCTCCACGTGAGGACTTCCCTGCCCCACCGAGCAGAGTGAGCCATTCCTTCCTCTTTGCCGAGGCATCCATCCTGTTACTTCTCACACTGCCTTCTCTCCTCGTGTCTAGTGTTTACGTCCCTGGTGCAAATTGGGTGTTCAATAAATGTCTATTAATAAAAGCCTGTTTGATCTCCAATTGTAGTGTATCCATGTCACCTATGGGAGAAGAATAATGACCTCCCAGAGAGGTCTACCTTCCCATCCCTGGGGCCCATGAAGATGTTAGGTTACATGTTGTGGGGAAAGTGGGAGTTAGGCTTGCAGATGGAATTATGGCTGCTAATTATCTGACTTTAAAATAGGGAGATTATAGTATTTCCATAGAATACAAAAATACAGGTAAGAGGATAGATCTTCAAAGTTCTCATTATAAGAACAAAATTGTAACAAGGTGAGATGATGGATGTTAACTAACTGTGATGATCATTTCACTATTTATATCTGTCTATCTATCTCAAATCATTATGTTGTACGACTTAAACCAATACAGTATTCTCAGTGAATTACATCTTAATGAAATGTCAAATGTATCTCAGTGAAACTGGGAAAAATAAAATTTTAAAAATTGCCAAGAAAAAAAAATTAAAAAGAAAATAGGGAAATTAACCTGGGTTATCTGGGTGGGCCTAAGGTAATCACAAGTGTAAATGTGGAAGAGGGAATCAGAAGACAGAACCAGAGAGATGCTCGGTGAGAAGGACTTGCCTTACTGTTGCTGGTTTTGAAGGTGGAGGAAGGGCCCATAAGCCAAGGAATGCATGTCTAGAAACTGGAAAAGGCAAGGACACCGATTTTCCCCTAGAGCCTCAGGAGGAATACAACCCTGCTGACACCTTGATTTTAGCCCAGTGAGACCCGTTTTGGAATTCTGACCTCTGGGACTATAAGATATGAAATTCGTGTTGTTTTAAGCCACTAAGTTTGTGGTAATTTGTTAACAGCTGCAGTAGGAAACTACTCCATCATCCTTGGCTCTGTTATTACAACTAGTTTAGAACTGGCTCTTTTAAAAATTATTTAGCCTAACCACTTGTACTCCCCCTTCTTATTAGCAATAGCACCTCTAACCATGGTGCTGGGGCACTTAGAAGAATTTTCCACTGTAGAGTCATCATCTGAGAAAACCCATAGACATAAGTTTAAAAGTCTTCAACTCAAGGTCTAGGGCATGTCCAGCTTCTCAGGACATGGTACTGGAGTGCTCACAGGTGAGGCCAGGGCCCTTGTGTATCCTTTGAACTCAGCCTCTGGTTGCTCACCGGGGAAGGTGTGAAAGAGCAGCAGACGGGCAGAGGGTTAATCCAACAGGCCTCTGTGCTGGGGGCACCTCCTCCTCCAGCATCTGTCTGCATTCTGTTGGGCAGGACCCCTTCAAAGGGGATCCGGTCTCTCCTTTATGCCAGCTTGAGGGAGAGCCAAATGTGGCTCTGTCAGCATGTGGGAGATCAAAGGGCTACCACCCCCAGCCCCAGCCGAGCTTCAGAGAACAGAGCCACATGGAATACCTTGCTCCCCCCGGAAGGGTTCTGCGGACCATCTCCTGACGCACACTCTTTCCCCCTGGCCCCTCAGAATTTGAGAGAGACCTTGACCACTCCTATAGGTTGAGGTTCATTTAAAAAAAACAGACATATCCAAACATGTTTATAAAAATCGTAGTATATTGTAAATGTTTACATTTAATATAGTAGCACTTTTTTTTTTTTTTTTGCGGTACGCGGGCCTCTCACTGTTGTGGCCTCTCCCGTCGCGGAACACAGGGTCCGGACGCGCAGGCTCAGCGGCCATGGCTCACGGGCCCAGCCACTCCGCGGCATGTGGGATCTTCCCCGACCGGGGCACGAACCCGCGTCCCCTGCATCGGCAGGCGGACTCTCAACCACTGCACCACCAGGGAAGCCCTATATTAGCACTTTTAACACACGAAGAAACAATGCAATGTAATGATGTTATTCATAAGAAATTCAGAATTTATTAAAATATTAATTCATAATATATTAGAGGCACCATAGACAGCTAGTGGGGTATACATGAAATGGATGTAACGAATAATGCCTTTGAATCTTCCCAGTCATCTTGGTGACTCTATGAATTCCATGCTTTGGAGATAAAGTTGAGTGTATATTTGAGGCCTCAGCCGAGTAGGCCTACCGCCCCATACCCTCTCTGCATCTGCCTTGCCATCCACCTATCCTCACTGCCTGAAATGGTATCAAACATTCCTGTCTCCACTGGGAGTGACAGCAAGTAATTTAGCAAAGACCTTTTTTTTTGGCCGTGCTGTGTGGCATCTTAGTTCCCCGACCAGGGATCAAGCCTCTGCCCCCTGCACTGGAAGCATGGAGTCTTAACCAGTGAACTACCAGGGAAGTCCAGCAACAACCTTTTATGATGAGCTATCAGGGGCTATGAGAAGCATACCACTCCCAGGAAAAAGGGATCTAGTCCTGAGATGGTTATACAGCCTACATGGATGCAAATTCCAAACATATATTCTCTCCAACTGGTCATTAATTTCAGGAAACAGCTTGTACTAGCAACCTAGGCTTGGAAAAACATAACTCTCAGGCAGAATTTATGAAGTTTTTAAGGGTAGTTTTCGATCCTGCAGGGAGGCTAAATGCCAGAGAACTCTCCTGTACCAGGGAGGAAGAACGTTCATCCCGTCTTTTATGTCCCACTACTTTAGGAAAATCTAAGCTCAAGGAGGTGGGTGGCATCTCTTAGCTCCAATGACCCAAGTGAAGCCAAGAATCTATAACAGAGCTGCGGTCTCTAGTTAAGGCTAACGCAAATGCATAGAAGTCATCTGTGCTTCCCTAAATGGACCAACATGAAATTGAGAAGTCTCTCCTCTGTCCCCAACCACCGTGCAGTTTCCTGTGGCTCAATATTTTTATTAACATGGGTAAACAAGTAGTAATACCAGAAAATGATATATCTCAGCGTTGACTACACTACCTGGTCTAAAATGTTTATGACTTTCTTTTCTACTTGCATAAACTGTAGAAAACCACTTTCACTATGCAGAATTATTTCTGCACAAGAGAACTGAACAGCTACTTTTTTATTGTTAATAGAGAGGAAGTTATGCATACATGAAACCCAAGTCTAATGAACCTATAGCAATGGTCTGAAATGAATTTCCTCCCTTCCTTCTTTCCTTCCTTCCTTCTTCCTCCCTTCCTCCCTCCCTTCCTCCCTCTCTTTCTTCCTCCCTTTCTTTCCTTCCTTTTTCCTTCATTAGTGGTAAGTCTCAGGTCATGCTTACAGTCTAAGCCTCCTTAAGTCATTCATGGTTACCAGATCATAAAGTGGGAAGTGTGGATGTGTAGGCAGGAGTACTTTAGAATCAACAGGAGAGCTTTAAAAATACTGATTCCTGGTTTCCACCTCCAGAGATTCTTACATAATCGTAAGAATTTGTTGAGGGAGTGGCTTGGGTACTAGGACTTATAAAAGCTCCATAAGTGGTCCCAACATAAAGCCAAAATTGAGAACTACCGACTTAAGTGAAATCAATGCTAAATTAGTCAAACCGTTGATTTGTTTCCCCGTCGGCAAAATTGAATAAATAAAATGCTAGTGTTGGGGGGTTTGAATAGACATGGCCTAAAAGTGATGATATTTGACTATTCATGGATTAGTTTATTATAGCAGGAATTTTCAAATTCAGAATGAGGCCGAAAGGCAGAAGAAGGCTCTTTGGTTTGAAATAACACAGTTTCAGTCATATTTTTTTTTCATGTTCTGTCCTTCAATCTGCCAGTCTGCTTCACACTTGCTAAAGTGATAGTGTAGGTGGAATTTCATTGTAGGCTGATGAAGTTTCTGGGCCGTGAGATCTGGTTGTGCAGCACAAATTCAGTAAGAACCCTCACACGACCACTGGCCGATTCTAGCCCACTGCAAAGAGTGTGAAGTCAATTCCTTGGAGTACTGCCAGCAAATATTTTTGGCACAGTTCCTGCATCATCAACAGGATTCTGTCCTTGACATCTGGAACACCCATCTGCGAGGCAAGCAAATAGTTTTGAAATGAAGTTAGGTCTCTTGACCAATTAAAGACGTGTGTTTGACAGCAACCCTGTGCAATTCATTAGCTGTCTGGCTAGTTTCCAGCAGGTATGAATTCCTAGTGATCCTGGGTTACTGATTGTTGGGTGATCAGTTTGGAAGCTGGAAGGTAATGTGGCGTGCGTTCCAGCTGGGGATGGTTTCATTAGGATGAGAGAGTAGGTGACCAACCACCTGTGAGCAATTACTGGCAGTGCCTCTGCATGAAGCAGAACCCAGGCCTGATTCTCTACCCTTTGTTCCAATCTGAATGTGGCACACCTCTCCCATTTTAGAGCTATACTGTTGTGCTCTCAGTTATTACAGTACCATAGAGTTTTACCTGTAACAGGGAGGCTTCTGGGCATTGCAAATGCAATGTGCTTTCCATTACAGCAGGGTTTCTCAACCTCAGTGCTATTGACATTTTGCAAGGCTTATTTTTGTTTTCAGGAGTTGTCCTGTGTATTATAGGATGTTTAGCAGCACCCTGGCCTCTTCCCACCAGATGCCGGGAGCATTCCTCTGCTTGTGACAACAAAAGATGTTTCCAGATGTTGTCAAATGATCCCCAGGAGGTGGGGACTGGACAGTAAAATTGTCTCGATTGAGAACCAGTGAGAGGTTCCCCAGATTTCATAATATAAGAAAAATAAGATTTCCTACACAAAGGCAAAATGATGAGCATAAAACCGTTTCCTAAATGTCGTTCAGTACAAATGAACCGTCCTTTAGCTGTCATACACAACAGGTTTGATTTTTTTAGTCATCTTTGTATGCTCGCTGGTGCTCAGCACAATGCTCTATTCACATAGTGGGTCCTCAATAATATTCATTTTTTAAAGTTGTAGTTGATTTACAGTGTTTCACGCGTGCAGCCAAGTGGTTCAGTTATGTATAAATATGTATGTATATATTATATATATTAGATTCTTTTCCATCATAGGTTATTATAAGATACTGAATATAGTTCCCTGTGCTATACAGTAGGTCCCTGTTGTTTACCTCTTTTATATATCGTAGTGTACATCTGTTAATCCCAAATTCCCAATTTATCCTCCCCCTTTTCCCTTTGGTAACCATAAGTTTGTTTTCTATGTCTGTGAATCTATTTCTGTTTTGTAAATAAGTTCATTTGTATCATTTTTTTAGATCCCACACATAAGTGACATCATATGACATTTGTCTTTCTCCGTCTGACTTACTTCACTTAGCATGATAATCTCTAGATCCAACCATGTTGCTGCAAATGGCATTATTTCATTCTTTTTTTATAGAATAATGTTCATTGAATGAGTAAAATATCTAGTCTTTCCCCACTTCTGTCTGTGTGGGCTGGGTGGGTCTCCTGGGAATTGACCTGTGGCCTGGCCCAGGTCAATCAGACTTTCTCATTTCTCTGGACATAATAGGTCCTGAAGCCAGTTTTATCATAGTGAATCACAGGGCTCATTGGAATGTTGAGACAAACACACTCAGCTCAACTTTTTTTTTTTTTTCTCGTGATGGTTTTGAACCTGGAAGGATGTAGTCCCCCAGAAATTCTGGAAGCCAACTTGATGTTATAAGTGAGGATCACTCAAGAGAGATGGAGCAGAGCTGAGGGATAAAAAGGAAGAAGTCAGATCCTGAAGCTATTATTTGTGACTAGATCCAGTGGTATTTCTAGCCACATCCACAACTACATGACTTTTCAATTGCTTGAGCCAGTACGTTCCCTCTGGTTTATTTATTTCCATTTTTATTAGTTTTTGCTTAGGCCAGTCTGAGCTGGGCCTTCAGTCATTTGAGATCAGAAGAGTCCTCCTTTAGACACTGCTCTACTCGAGAGCTGGCCTGCTGTGTGTGTAACATGACCTGATACACACAATGCGGATGCTGACTCAGGACTGCATCATCCTGGTATTGATGAGATCTTAGAAGTAATGGTCTGGCCGTCACCTGATGCGAGGGTCTCTCTACCACGTTCCTTGTCAGAAGAACACTGGGCTATTGCTTGAATATGTGGGGATGTTCAGAACTTGCCCATCTGCCCATTTCTTTGTTAAGTCAGCTCAGGCTGTTGGAGAATTCCTATTTATATTAAGTCAAACCTGCTTCTAAGAAGCTTCCATCCTAGAATCAAGGTCTGTAGCTAAATAGAAAAAAAAAATTTTTTTTTTTCTTACGATGAAGACAAATGCTGTGTCTTATCTTTGTCAATTCTTCTCCATCTTGGCCATTCTCAAGAGCTCCCAGCCTCTTCTGAAAGGTCATGTTCCAAATCTCTGTAACTGTATAGAGGAGAGACTTTGGAATGAAACACACCTGAGGCTGTAACTCATCTTCATAGCTTTTTAGCTGTGACTTTAGAAACTTTACCTATAGTTCTCTAGTGTTTGTGTTTTTGTCTGTCACATGGGGACCACTAGCTCTCTTATGGGGTTGTGGTGAACATTCCATGCGATGATGCTTATTAAGTGTTTTTTAGCTCTTCATTCAGAGCTAAAAACCTGAATTTAGCTCTTAATTCAGAGCTAAAAACCTGACACATCTGTGTGCTGTGGTCCATATATTATCATTATCTTTCTCATCTTGTTGCTATTCTTGGGACACAACTTTAGGATATTCACTTAAAATATGGTCTCCAAAATTCAACACAGTATGCCAGATGGGATCTGACCATCCTAATATTTTGACATCTCTGCTTGGTTTATTTAAGGCTTCTCATTTGCTTTAGTCATCCAAACTGGCATGGGTGGTCCTAACAGTCACATTGTCAGGGTCATAGAGAGTGCATATGACTTGCAGTCACTTTTCTTGCCATGCTGTTGATTGAAATCCACATCATCAGAACTGTGATCTTTGCCCAGAGACCATCAACACTGAGGTCCAGCCTCTCAGCTCCTGGCTGCCCCAAATCAAGGTTGCATCTAAGTGCAGGTCAATAGGGCTGTTTTCCTTTCCATAGCGTAGCTTGCTGGCCTGAGGAAAGAGGATGCTGATGTTTCCATTGGCAGATTGTAGCTCCCAAAGAATGAAGCAAACCCGATTGTATGATAGGGGGACATCCAGGAAAATAAGCATAGGACAGGGCTCTGTGGCCACATGGGGACTGTCAAGGCTTAAAACAAGCTCTTTCATGTCCAGCCAATGTTCGTAATATGTGAAAGAAGTTTTTTAAAGTCTGTTGATTGGTTGCACTTTGCCCTATGAGAAGAACGTTTCCTTACTTTTCCAAGATAGCACATATATCCCTTTCACAGTCAACAACAACAACAAAATTTAGTACCTATCATACGCTAGACATTGTTAGCATAGTAATAGTAGAAGAAGAAGTAATAAGAGCTACCACTTCTTGGGCAATTACCACTGTAGTTCATATTATTCTCCCCATTTTACAGATCAGGCAATGAGGCTTAGAGAAGGTAAGTCACTTGCCCAAGGTCATGTAGCTTAAGAAGCAGGATCAGGATTCCAGTTTGGGTCGTCTGACCCCAGAATGCTGCAGTTAACCGCACACTCCCTCATCGCTCTGCCGTGGTAGTCATGTGACGTGATGGAGGCATTAGCTAGTGCCATGGTTGTAATCATTTTGCAATATACAAGTGTATCAAATCAACACATTGTATACCTTAAATTTACACAATGTTAAGTCAATTATATCTCAATAAAGCTGGGGGAAAAAGGTTACCTGGACAAAGGACCCTCAACAGCGATTCCTCCTTCCAGACTCAGCCCAAGACTAAGGTCTGTCTCTTATGTCCTCGGTTCTGGGAATTCCTCGAAATTCTGTTTTCTAACCCAAACTCCCTAACTATACATTGCTCATTCCCCATTGAGGGCTTTCTCTTCGGGTTCCAGCCTTGCTCTCTGCCCATTCCCACTGGTTTCATTATTAATATCTTCCCTTGCTATTTGCTCCTGCCCCATGTAGTATAGGAACATCCGTTCCCTTTTATTCTGCCGGACCTTCTTTCTTTGCCTATACCTTAACTGCCGCCTACAAACACGCAGGGATAGTCCAAGGCCAGCTGCATCTCCTGCACCTCCAGGCAGGAAAAGCCCGAACCTAGGGGTGAAGTCACCAAGCACATAATCACCGATCTCCACAGGCTTTGCGTCATGATGTGGCATCATCAGGTTTTATTGTTTTTACATCCTGAGAAGGGAAGCTAGTAGGGTTAGAAAGGGAGACAGATGCATGTGAGGGTTACAGGAAAGAAAAGAGAGGGAGGGAAGGAAGACTGGAAGTAGAAAAAAAGGAGAAAAGGGGAAGAGAGAAGTTGAGACTGGTTTAAGTGACCTCAGGGGCATGTTGCAACAGTTTGGTGGTATTTGTGAATAATTAACAATTTGTTATGGTAGCAACAAGAGAACAGGTCTGCAGGTGCCGCTTGGTGATTTGCTGCAGAGGGAATATTGAAATATCAGTTACTACGAGCAGAAGAAAAACAGCATGTGAAGAGAAAGTCCCAGGTTGTGACAAAGCATGGGTTTTTCCAGCTCTCCAGCTTAAATTTCTCTGCAGGGGAAGTCCAGTCCCCCTGAAAACTTGTAATAATAATAAAGTGATTGGAAGATGTATTTGAATTTCCCGTCAATTAAAACATTCGTTAGTCCAAAGTACTAAGAGTTGAGGCTAAGGGAGCTATATTTTCTTGCTGAGCGCTTTTGGTGGTGGTGGTATTAAACTATATTGTATTCTTCTTCAATTGCAGTTGACCGAATCAAGGGTTTCTTGAGTGCTGCAGTGTCCCTGACATGGTTGAGGCAGGATGGAGGATACAGAAGGAGAAGGTATGATTTATGCCAAGAGGGGCTCAGCATCCACAGGGGAAATTTGGAAGACAAGACCAGATTTCCTCCCCCTTAAACAATAGGGAAAAATATTCCCCAAAACACAATGTAGTATTTTTTTAACATCTTTATTGGAGCATAATTGCTTTACAATGGTGTGTTAGTTTCTGCTTTATAACAAAGTGAATCAGTTATACATATACACACATCCCCATATCTCTTCCCTCTTGCATCTCCCTCCCTCCCACCCTCCCTATCCCACCCCTCCAGGTGGTCACAAAGCACCGAGCTGATCTCCCTGTGCTATGCGGCTGCTTCCCACTAGCTATCTACCTTACATTTGGTAGTGTATATATGTCCATGCCACTCTCTCACTTTGTCACAGCTTACCTTTCCCCCTCCCCATATCTTCAAGTCCATTCTCTAGTAGGTCTGCGTCTTTATTCCCATCTTGCCCCTAGGTCCTTCATGACCTTTTTTTTCTTTTTTCTTAGATTCCATATCTATGTGTTAGTATACAGTATTTGTTTTTCTCTTTCTGACTTACTTCACTCTGTATGACAGACTCTAGGTCCATCCGCCTCACTACAAATAACTCAATTTCGTTTCTTTTTATGGCTGAGTAATGTTCCATTGTATATATGTGCCACATCTTCTTTATCCATTCATCTGTTGATGGACACTTGGTTGCTTCCATGTCCTGGCTATTGTAAATAGAGCTGCAATGAACATTGTGGTACATGACTCTTTTTGAATTATGGTTTTCTCTGGGTATGTGCCCAGTAGTGGGATGGCTGGGTCCTA
Source organism: Monodon monoceros (assembly GCF_005190385.1). Taxonomy (NCBI): domain Eukaryota; kingdom Metazoa; phylum Chordata; class Mammalia; order Artiodactyla; family Monodontidae; genus Monodon; species Monodon monoceros. Next base: position 65,269,085 of record NW_021703777.1, on the reverse strand, counting down.
TGGTAGTTCTATTTTTAGTTTTTTAAGAAACCTCCATACTGTTCTCCATAGTGGCTGCATCAATTTACATTCCCACCAACAGTGCAAGAGGGTTCCCTTTTCTCCACACCCTCTCCAGCATTTATACAACATAGTATTAAATGAGATAGTACTCACTCCTTTTGTAGTTCCAAGCACAAACTTCATTCATTTCCTCAGGGATGTGTTCTCTGGCCTCTAAAAGTAGATCAAGCCACTTGTTTTCATAGTACCTCATAGATTTCCTTTATAGCACTGATCATAGTTTGTAATCATATATTGCATTATATTTTAATAATGTAAATTACACCCCTTTTAAAATGAGATTTGGTGTGAATTCATGCTTGAATGGTGATTATTGATGCCCAAATTAATGTATGGCAAGCTTTATACAGTATTGATGCTTTAAAATGGGTTTTGGCATTTTTAACTAATCTTTTGTTAAAGATCCCCTCCAGGAATTATTTAATAGAGATACCTAGGGCGTGACTGTTGAAGTTAAGATTTCAGCTAGGAGCAGAACTTTATATAAGATACAAACCCTCTACAACCTTGCTCTGAATCCTGAGACAGTATCATAAGGAATATTTAAAATCTGCAAATTTAATTAATTTTGGCCAAGAGAATTTGACTTTGAGTGCCTCCTGCCCCCTTCCTGCTTTGATCTCATGCCACCAACTCATCTGCTGCCAATGGTTCTGTCATGTGTCATGTTTGATCCAGTTGGGGGAGGCATATTGATATTATGTTTTAGCTACAATGAAATAAAATTGTTGCTATATTCCCTCAGGGGATAATTTTAAAGGAATTAACGTCCAACTATTCTTTGTCACCTACCTTTGGGTTCAATAATTGAAAACAATAATTTAAAAACTTATGTTCACCCCAACCAAGTAACCACAATCTGCTCCTGCTATATGGCTCTATAATTGAGTTAGTTCGAAGAAATACAATAAAATACATTCTATAGTGTTGTTTTTGTATTTTACTATATTAAGCCATTCCATGTGGTGAATGAACCACATATATGTGAAGTCTTTATTTTCTTCAGTTTAATAGTTATGTTGCAAAGGTTTTGGAACATATTATATTTTTGTTGATTTTTAGCACTTCATTGTAATCGTTTATGAAACCACCCCTAGTAATTATATTTTGGTTAAAAGATTCAGCAGATATTAATGTTTTCCTAAGGAAGGTATTAATGATCATTTAAGCAATTACTTTGAAAATTAATTGTGTGGGTGGGCAAATTAGGACAAGGATGGGCAAATTACTAAAGATTCATGGCCACAGCCAAATTTAGTTTGTTTGAAGGTAAATAAGAATTCAGGCAGGCCTTCTGAGCGTGAAGTAACATACATCAGTGTGGTAATGGAAGCATTACTTGTAATCCTCAAAGTCATTAAGTTAAAAAATATATATATATATTCAAGTGTAGTAGAGTCATAAGTGTATCCTAATGTTTACATTTCTCATGGGGTCTTTGGGACATTCAGCGAGCCATTTGGGCTCTATCGGCATGAAGACCCCTTAGGCATCCTGGAAAATTATTGAAGAGATAGCACTGGAAATTTGGAATTAATACTCTGAAACAAAGAGAGATAATCCCTGCTCCAACCTTTGAGGAAGAGTCTCGGAGGTTTAAGGAATCCAAGAATATGAGAGTTACACATAGGCTCTTTGTGAGGTTGGTTCCTGGTCTGTGGGGAAACGGACTTACTGGGGCCATAAAGCAGTCTCTGGCCAAGTTCCCTAAGAACATATCTCAAGGTGGGAGGCTGGAAAAACTGAGATTATTAACATTTTTAGAGCCAGTGATGGATACATTCACTAGTTAGTGTGTTCATGAGCAGATCAGCCTATAATTGTAGCCTGATCCTTCACCAAAATATCCCCCACCCCAGTGTTATTTCCTATGATTCTCCTCCTTAAATCTCCCAAACAAGCCATCTTCTCACCATTCCCAGAACGTTTCTACAAAATGACACACATTAACTGAGAAATGAGGATAACTGAGGGTTTGGGAGAAGGTAGTGGTAAAGGTTGACAATGGTGACAGCCAGTGTTGATTGGGAGGCAGGGTTGGTGTGGCAGTATGTCAGTAGGTGCCTGACAGTAAGTGCACGGACCCTGGAACCCGACTGCTGTGACTTTGAGTCGTGGCTCTGACATCTACTAGCTTGATAACCTCAGGCAAGCTATTTGTCTCTCAGTTTCCTCATTTATAAAACCGGGGCAATAACAGCACCTACCTTGGAGGGTTGTTTTATTTGTAAAGCACTTAGAACAGGCACATAGGTTGCACTATATACTTTTATTTTAAATAATTTGAGCAGGTTATACATGCACTTTGGTTACAGAAAGAAATCATGAAAAGTCTAACAGAGTATTCTACCAGCTATATTGACAATGACTTGAAGACAGAAGAGACAAGAAGGCATGAGAACAAGTCAGCAGTGGGAATCCCCAAACATGACATATTAGGGCTTATATAAATTACAGTGGCAGCTTCAGAAAGGAAAAGATCTGCTGAGCTTCATGAAAAAACAGTAAGCAAAACATGATGATAGATTGGTTGGGGGGATGAATTTAGAAATAAACTATCCTAAGTTTGTAATCTTGAGGGATTAGAAAGATGACGGTGCTGTTGACAACAATGGAGAAATTTGGAAAGAGATGCCTGTTTCTGCAGGAAAGACAGGAAGCTTAAGCCACATCAATGTAGAAGAAACAAATGGACCATGGGAGTTAAACTTACCATGGCCTGTTCATTTGACAGATGGGCTGCAGCTGAATCAATTGTGATGCTTCATTAGGATGTCTGATGTGTCTGTGATGTCCCATGCCACGGTCTGGTGGTTTTGCCACCTATAAACACACCCTCCATTCTGCGCTTAGGTTGGGTTTGTTTTTGGGATCCTGCTTCATCACAGAGGCGTGTCATGTGGTCATATTACATCTTGGAAAACAGAAAGATGTACTGATATATATATATATATATATATATATATATATACTTCAAAGCCCTAAGTCTTTTTTTTTTTAACATCTTTATTGGGGGTATAATTGCTTTACAATGGTGTGTTAGTTTCTGCTTTATAACAAAGTGAATCAGTTATACATATACATATGTTCCCATGTCTCTTCCCTCTTGCGTCTCCCTCCCTCCCACCCTCCCTATCCCACCCCTCCAGGCGGTCACAAAGCACCGAGCTGATATCCCTGTGCAAAGCCCTAAGTCTTAAGCAAGTATAATTTACTTAATTCCTGCCCAAAAGGATTGCAAGACTATATCCTACTATATATCTCCAAAGTTTAAGTCAATATGTGCTTGCGTTAGAAAACAGAACTTGGCTGAAAGAAAGATGATGATGGTTTCATTTTTATTTGTATCTTCTTAACGTCATGAGAGACACTTTCAGCCAACACTTACACAGTGATTGCCAGAGCTTGTTCTAAGCTCTTTACACACGCTAAGTCATTTAATCATCACAGTCACGCTATGAGGTAGGTAACGTTACTGTTCTCATAATAAGGAAGAGGAAATTAAGGTGCAGTGGAGGCTGGTGCTCTTAGGTTGGTTTCAGCAGAATTCTGAGATGAGGGTTTATGTGCAAGCGATTTATCAAGGAAGGGCTTGCTCCCAGGGGTGACCAAAGGGGAATAGGGGAGCAGAGGGGGGAAGAGGAGAAAGCCAAACAAGGGTCCAATGGAGACAGAGTCCTGTGGATAGAAGTATCATCCTAATCCTGCAGGGGAGCTCTGGGGTGGATGTTCCAGCTCAAAGTCACCCCAATCCAAGGCAGGGGAGTCGGGCTTTCATACTCCCATGCCAGAAAATCAGTAGTTAAGGGCTGCCTGCCCTAGGCGGGATGTACCTCTGGTTCTCTGCACCTGTCAGCAAAGTGGCTTCAGTTGGTCTAAGGCATCCTGCACAGAAGAACTGCAGATTCTGCCTGTTGGAGGCCAAAGTACAGCAAAGGTGGGAAATTGGGGCAGAGGTAGGAGTTGGGAGGCCCAAGAAGAATTGGGAGGGGAGGGGACCTGGAGGATGACCCTGTTAGCCTTCCCAGTGTCTATCACATAGCTGAAGGGGATCCATCAGCAGACTGATTTTTTTGGGGGGGGGCTGTTATTTTAATTCATCAATTTGACTCATCCTTGGCTATGTAGATAGATCTAAGATATGTAAATCTACGTCTGTGTAACACACATACACCCCCCCACACACACAAGCACACACATATATACACACGAGAAATGCAAAGTTGATGCAGCCCAGATGTTACATGTCAGATATCATAAACTGGTGACTCATGAGTTGAATGCAATCTACAGACATTCTTGGTTTGGCCCTGTCTGAGTCTTTGGGTTGAATTAATAGCCAGTATTTTAAAAGTTGGGAGATTTCAATGAAAACTCCTGATTCCTGACCTCTCCTGACATTCTTACCTCACATAATTGACTGGAGGAGGGTAGTAGATGCTGCTTCTTGAATCAGGGCATGTGCTGTCCAATTTGTCACGTTCTTTACCACCCCTGATTATAACTCCAACCCTCACCTCTCTTGCATGTCATCTCTGTGGCTCCTAAGGATATTTAAACATGCGACTCCTGTTACAAGAAATTTCTTGACCATGACAACCTTCACTAGTTTCTTGAGATGAACTACTCCTATCAGGTTCTCATAACTTCTTTCCCGTTCCTACTTCGAGGTTTTGACTATTGTGCACCCTTTCAGAAGAAGTATAGTATTAGGTTAATTCAGTCAATGTAGTCAGCAACCAGACCAGGTGGCTGTTTAATAACCTGGGTTGGCTTCTTCCTCATTGAAATAAACACAGCAATTGACAAACTATTCCTTTGCTCACCGTGCTAAAACTTCTATGGGCAGAAAACACAAACTCTTAAGAACACACCAAATTGGTAGGTAGTCAATTTCTAATTATTTCTTGCTCAGTTCAAGATGTCCTAATAAATCTCTCAGCAGCTTCCAATATGTTTATTTTCTATGTCAAAGGAAACAGATATGAAAATGAAATCCTGAGCTGGATGGGAGTTGAAGTAAATTATAGTAATTTTCTGTTCAAACAAATAATTATATTGTTTCAACAAATAACCATCATTTTCCCTCATTTAAACCTTTGCTTTTAGGATTCCAATGAAAACATATATTAATGGGTCAAATCTTAAAACTGATGGCCTGGGAAAATCCTTAAGTTCTAAATACCACCCTACCCCTTCCCTTCTCATTTTAAATTTTAGGAGTGTTCTCTTGGACATTTTTTTGTAATCAGCTCAGTGTAAAAAGATCAGATTCCATAATGAAGATGAAGTTAAAAGATCTTCATAAAGATCTTTTAACTTTTTTTCAGAAAATTTAATCCTGGTTATAGGTCAGATGAAGCACAAATGTCTGCTCCCTTTGATTGCTTTTTAAGCTATAATTAAAGAAGTTGAGATTATGCTTTTTAAAATGAACCAGGGTATAGGTAATGACCCTTTCACCAGTAAAAACGCTCTTATAACATTTATTAAACGAATCATGATTCCCCTAGATGAATAAGGAAAGTTACATTTCCCCCCAAATATGTTAACCTGTTCATATAAATTCACTTTTTAGTGCATAGTTATTATTAAATTTTATTCAAAATAAGTTGACTTTACAGTATTTTAACTATGAGACCTCAAACATTTTGAAAAGCCTTTGGAAAGGTTGAAATTGGGTTAGAAGTCTGAATTGGGGCCACAGTTATCTCCAAATAAATCCTTTTAGAAACCCAAATGAAAGCAAATGTTCTCTCCCATAAGCTATCTGTACTCCCTGCAGTTATTCTTTTTATAATTTCTTTACTATTTATCTGGCCTCCTGGGTTTTTTGTTTGTTTGTTGTCTTTGCTGTTAAATGGACAAACTTAAAATTAGATGCTTGGGATCTGCCTGCAGTGTAAAATATACTGGAGGAAAAAACTCTAACTTTGGGGGGTGATATATATATATATATTTTTTTTTTTTTTTCTTTTTGTTTGGAAACGGAGAAAAAGGTTAGTTGTTTGTTACTTTCCAATGACCGTTTTTGCTAGGGAGTTGGATTTTTGTAATTTGTGGTTTTAGAGGCTAGGGTAGCACAAATTTAGAGAGACTACTCAATTAATTTCCCTGGGATCGAGATCAGATCATGCTTTTCTCCCCTCCCCTTCCCCCAAATAAGGAGAGGCCTTAGTTTTTTAAGGAACCTCCATACTGTTCTCTATATTGGTTGTATCAATTTGCATTCCCACCAACAGTGCAAGAGTGTTCCCTATTCTCCACACCCTCTCCAGCATTTATTGTTTCTAGATTTTTTTATGATGGCCATTCTGACCGGTGTGAGAGTACCATACGACCCAGCAATCCCACTACTGGGCATAGACCCTGAGAAAACCATAATTCAAAAAGAGTCATGTACCAAAATGTTCATTGCAGCTCTATTTACAATAGCCAGGACATGGAAGCAACCTAAGTGTCCATCGACAGATGAATGGATAAAGAAGATGTGGCACATTTATACAATGGAATATTACTCAGCCATAAAAAGAAATGAAATTGAGTTATTTGTAGTGAGGTGGATGGACCTAGAGTCTGTCATACAGAGTGAAGTAAGTCAGAAAGAGAAAAACAAATACCGTATGCTAACACATATATATGGAATCTAAGAAAAAAAAAAAAAAGGCCATGAAGAACCTAGGGGCAAGATGGGAATAAAGACGCAGACCTACTAGAGAATGGACTTGAGGATATGGGGAGGGGGAAGGGTAAGCTGTGACGAAGTGAGAGAGTGGCACGGACATATATACACTACCAAACGTAAAATAGATAGCTAGTGGGAAGCAGCCGCATAGCACAGGGAGATCAGCTCGGTGCTTTGTGACCACCTAGAGGGGTGGGATAGGGAGGGTGGGAGGGAGGGAGATGCAAGAGGGAAGAGATATGGGAACATATGTATATGTATAACTGATTCACTTTGTTATAAGGCAGAAACTAACACACCATTGTAGACAATTATACTCCAATAAAGATGTTAAAAAAAAAAAAAGGAGAGACCTTCTTATCTACCTTTGGAGGACACGTCTTTCAGTGTCCTCTGAAGCTGGGAAGGCAGTGCTGTGAATGCAGAGAGATTTGCAGGAGAAAGAGGTCTGAGATGGAAGAAATCTTTTGTTTTTGTCCTGGTCTGTCCCTCACTAGGCATGTCATCTTGGGAAAATCGTTTCCCCATTTGTGAAATGAGATTGATAATCATTGCTCTGCTTTGCTTGCAGGGTTATTGCAGAAGGAACAAATGAAATGTTATATAAAAAAGCCTTCCACTGAAGGATTTCCATTGCTATGGTTTCTCTTGACCTATATGGGTACGTAAATATTTTACTTTTTAGTATATATAACAATGGAGCGTATTTCATTGCATAGAATGTCATTATGTTTTTGTGCAATAGATGTCAGTAGAGCTCTATGGTCAACTGGTATCACTGCTTGGTTAGGATGATCTGTTCTTGGAAATTTTTCAAAGCAAACTCATTGTGCTTTTGCTTTCTTGCAGTTTTTTACCAAATGGCCATGAATTCCTTGCCCCATACCCACCCTCATATCCGTCTTACTAGAATTCTGCTTTCAGCACAATTTTCTGCCTTATTGGAGCTTTCCTCCTCTTCATTTTTCTGGAGGGATTTCTACAAAATTATTGTTTTTCAAGAGCTCCTTTAGCAGAAAATGTGAAAACCAAGAGAAAACCTGCTACATAGTAAATTCACAAAAACAATTTAGAATAGTTATTGCAGACAGATTTAGTGCTTTTAAAATTAAATGTCATCAAAAAATCCTGTTTGCATTTACTTTTTCCTCACTATCCTCCCCCCTATTTTAGGTTTCATTCTAATTGAGAAATAAAGCAGATATACCAGAGGGCGCTTTGCCTTACTCAGAAATGCTTAGCAGACAAACCCTCTGTTTTTCAAAAATGCTGACTCTCTCTATAGAAAAGAAAAATAAACCTTTTGAAAATGTAGTTATTCTTGCTTCCTCGAAATAGCTACAAAACTCAAGTTAAAGCATATGGTTTTAGGGCCATTGCCCATTCTTTGGGGAGAATTATGCTCTTTCCAAAAGTACAGAACCAGTTGTGAAGCGGGGCCGTGTTTTAGCTGGCTTCTTCCGCCACAGAAGATTTCACTAATTTAATTACGTTTTTGATTTTCAATTTGAAAATCATTTAGAAGTGTAAAAATTAAGGAAGTGCAGGAAGTGTTCAGGATTTTTTTTTTCATCTAAGAAGAAAGTGCACTCAGTGTTCAGTGTCTGAAATTTCCCAAGATCTCTGTGTTACATTCAAATATAGGAATTTAAAAAGTTAAATTGCTTTGAAGTGAGACATGCCATTCATTTCCAAATATCACTTTAAGAAATATTAATATCTACTCATATAAGGCAACCCAACAGTGTTGTATTCCATTCTGTACAATTGCTGTTAGTTGGAATGAGAATTATTCAACCATTTTTACTGGATGTCTAGTATTAAATAGGCACTACCTCATATATATGTGCTAAATGCTGAAGATAAATGGTGAGAAAACCCAGCCCTCTTGGAGCTTACAGTCTAGTGGAAAATATAAGTATTAATCAAATAACCATACAAACAAATGGAAAACTGCAAATCTGACACCCTCCCATGTATCCGTTCCACTTCCCTGCTTTATCTGTTTTTAAAATACTTATCATCCTATGACATTTATATTTATTTGTTTGTTTATTGTCTGTTTCCCATCCTAAAATGGCAGCTTCATAAGAGAGACATTGTCTGCCCTGTTCAGTGATATAGCTCTAGCACCTTGTACAGAACTTGACACATGGTAGGTGCTCAATAAATATTCCTTGGATGAATACATTAATAGAGTACTGTCAGAAGTATTCAGTGTTCAGAGATCCCTTATTAAAAGAAGTTGATCTCATCAGGGAGGTCAAGAAAGGCTTCCTTGCCAAAGTGATGCTTGAGCTAAAAAGAAAAGTAGGCATTGATTAGGCTGAGAAAGGATGGAAGATCATTCAAGGCAATATGTGCAAAGACCCTGTGGCAAGAGGGAGTGTGAAAAAGATAGGACAGAAAGAAGGCCTGAAGGACAGAGGAGGAGAGACCAAGTGAAACTGGATTGCAAGATGAAAGAGGAAGGGAAGGGGGAGGCCAGACCATGTAGGACCTCGTAGGTTGAATTAAGAAGTCAAGAAGTTATCCTTATTCTAAAAATAATGAAAAATCATTTGAGTATTCTAAGCAGGGAGGTGACTTAATCAGATTTGAAAAGATTACTCTAGATTGCTCACCTAGAGTGAATTTGGGAAACCCAGCTAAAAGGCAGTGGTCCAGATGAGCAATGTGGGTAGTTTGAGCTAAAGTACTAGTAGTGGGAATTGGAGTAGATACATGCAGAAGTAAATGCTTCCATGGAAATTTAAGAGGTAGAACCAATGAGAGTTGGTGAAGAGTTGGGTAAAAGGAGAGAGAGAAGAAGGTGTCAGGGTTGAGCTGAAGTTTATGGCCTGAATGATGGAACGGTGGTGCCATTCAATGAAACAGGGATGCTTGAAAGAGCATCAGGTTTGAGAGAGAAGATGATGAGTTCCGTTCTAGTTATGTTGATTTCAAGGTTTCTTGGACGCCCTGGAGGACATATTAAGTTGGAGATAGTCCAGAGTTTGGAAAGTCTGGGCTGGAGCTATAAATATGTGAGTTTTCCAGAGAAGGTAATTAAAATCGTGGGCTAGAGAATAGACTGAGGAGAGGAGAGACTCGCAGTTTCATGTAAATATCTCTGGTTTTAGGTGAAGGATGGAAATGCAGACCAAGCCCTCATGCAAGCTGGCAGGCCTGGCCATCCATGCCCACAACGGAAGCATAGTGGATGACATTTGGTGCTCACTTGGTAGAGACTTCAAAGGACCATAGACAGCAACCTTCTAGACCTTTCTAGATTCAAGCATAGCTAAAAATCAACTTCTTCTTCCTCCTTAACAAGGGACAGAAGAGAAAATCTGATGGTATTTTTACCTTGATAAAGTATTTTACCAAGCCTATACTTTAAAATATTCATTCTTTATGGTATGTCTATGTATATTCAAACAATAAAATCACTGTTGTAATTTTTTCATTGATCAGATATTAATTTTGCAATTAAAAGAATTTTAAAAATATATATTATTTCTCAAGCATTTAGAGGGAGATGTGTTTGTGATTTTACCCAGGCAGTTGACCAGACACTTGAAAATTAAAATTATGTTCATAACTCACACCAACTGAGGGGTTATTATGAGCCAAGTGCTGTTTTAAGGGCTTTATAAGGTTTACTTCCTTTACTCAACCCTAGGAGGTGGCTACTATCATCCCCATTAGATAGATGAGGGAACTAGCACAGCAGGGTCAGCAGATTGGTTCAGGGTCACACAGATGATAAGTGGTAGGGCCAGGATCTGAACCTGAGAAGTCTCCTTCAGAGGAAATACTCATAATAACTGTGCCAGACTTTATTAAAAATCCACTATGCACATTTTTAAATGTTTCGTATTTTGAGTTCGACTGAAAGCCTTTAGTAAGAATTTTATGAAATACTTGGTGATTTGCAGGTTCTGGTGAACATTAAAGAACCTGTTTAGGCCTGCTACCCTATTTCCCAAGCAAATTCCCTTTGGTTGCCTGGGATGAAACAGCCCCATAAGGCCACTCTGGCCCCTGGGTTCGTTCTGGCTTGTAGAATAATATGTGATACCCTGATTGAATTTTAATGTAATGCTTTGGGGCCTCTCAGTCATAGTACAGAGATCTTCTCGACTCGAAACAGAGGTGTGTCCGGACATGAGGGCACAGGGAAAACATTTAACAAAATTCCCCATAAATATGAAGGTGGAAGATTTGGTGGTTTATGTCATCTGGCAAAACTTTGGAGTAGATGTCACAGCCATTTTTGAAATAATACCTCAAGTCCTAACAACCCCAAAAGGCAAACTGCAACACCTATCACACTGCCACTTTCAAGTGTTCATCTGAATCCCCCCTCTGGGCACAAAGGAGACTTCAAGGGGAGACACAAGAGACCCAGTTCAGACCCCCCTCCTTCGTTCTTCCCCTGCTGCAGGCTCCCGACCGCACTCCCTCCCCTATTACAGCTCTAAATCCTGCAGCGTTCGCTGGTCCCTCCAGCCACAGGATCTGGCAAGGAAACTGAAGTGGAAATTAATTTCAGTTTAGATCCAGAGCAAAGACTTCATTTCTGTTTTCCACTCACTCATCATCTGATGAATGGTAGGGGGAAAATGGGCTAGAAAAAGAGGATAAAAGGGTTTCTGTATAGTCACTAAATTTTGAGAGCAGCAAAGACTCTCTATGGCTGAAAGAGTCTGAAATTCATGCCTTCCTAATTCTGTAATAGTAATGATAACTTTATTTTTTCATTTTATTTTTGTCAGTTTTTATTGAAATATAGTTGATTTACAATGCTGTGTTAGTGTCAGGTGTACAGCAAAGTGATCCGGTTTACATATATGTTATATATATATGTATATATCTCATTTTTAGATTCACTTCCATTATAGTTATTATAAGATACTGGGTATATTTCCCTGTGCAATAGAGTAGGAACTTGCTGGTTATCTATTTTATATATAGTAGCGTGTATATGTTAATCCTAAACTCCTAATTTATCCCTCTCCACCTTCCCCCTTTGGTAACCATAAGGTTGTTTTCTATGTCTGTGAATCTATTTCTGTTTTGTAAAATAAGTTCATTTGTATCATTTTTTTTCAATTCCACATATAAGCGATATCATATGATATTTGTCTTTGTCTGGCATACTTCACTTAGTATGATAATCTCTAGGTCCCTCCATGTTGCTGCAAAATAGTAATAATAACTTTAAAACGATAATAAATGTTCAAGAGCCTTCCCAATTCTGTAATAATGATAGTAGCTTTAAAATGATAATAAAGGTTAATATTGATTAAGTGCCAGGAACACCTCTGAGCATTTTTTGAGTATTACGTCTTTTAATGTGAGGACAACAGCCCTAGCAGGTAGATAATATTATCCCTTCTCGGTTTTTTTTTTTTTTTTTTGCGGTACGCCGGCCTCTCACTGTTGCGGCCTCTCCCATTGCGGAGCACAGGCTCCGGACGCGCAGGCTCAGCGGCCATGGCTCACGGGCCCAGCCGCTCCGCGGCACGTGGGATCTTCCCGGACCGGGGCACGAACCCGTGTCCCCTGCATCGGCAGACGGACTCTCAACCACTGCGCCACCAGGGAAGCCCCCTTCTCCTTTTTTGATGCAGAAACCAAGGCACAGAGAGGTTAAATAATTTGTCCAAGTTCACACAGCTAATTATTATCAATCCGCAATTTGCACCCAGGTGGATTTGCACAGCTCACGCCCCAGAGCCTGCCCTCTTGACTACCACGAACATTCAGTTACCAAGGTGTGCCCGTCCTCGCGAAAGGCCTGGGCAGGAGGGGTTTGGTCAACTGACTCACTCAGTGGGCCTGAGAGCACAGTTGGGGTGCTTGCAGCATGGGAGAAGGAACCAACATTTCTCTGAAGAAACAAGGAGCAATCTGACTCCACTGCAGGTGACATAGAATGGGTGCATTCTGGCACGTTCTGGGAGCATGGGGCAGAGAACACAGGCATAGGAGCAACGGCTGGGGGGGCTCCTTACGAGGGCTATGAGATAAACCCTCCTCTCCCTGGCATGAGGCTGTTGCTTCATAATTCCTTTTCCCTGTGAAGTCTGTACTTTATAAATCAAAGGGGTCTCCCCAAGGGCTCTTTCACTGTGGGAGCATCCAAACCTGGCCCTAAAACCTCCCAGGACAGTCACACCACATGGACACACGGCCTGCTCTGCTTGGTTCAATCCTGCTCCTTTGATCCTTGGTGTAACGTTTTTCCTGCAGCTAGACAAAGTTTGGCCAGGTGTCATGTTTTCCCTGCCTGCTCCCACAAATAAGGCAGATTTGAAAGATTTTTCATTAGTGGAATTTTGCCTTGCGGCTGGCACATGGTAACAGACATCTAATAAATCGCTCTGTGTGTAAGCAAATGAATAATAGAACCGTCCGTGGCTCTTTGCGTATCTCCAATCTGGCCACAGGACGCTTATTTTCAAGATGCTACTAGTCTTCGCTCGCGGGGCATGAGTAGGTCCAAAACCTCATGATAATATCACCGTGAACTTTAGCTTACCAACGTTTCTTCCCCAGAGTACTGCCACAGAGGCAAACACTAACTTCCTGTGTCGGAGGTCAGACATTCTGAACCACCCTCACATTCACGTCGGGCACTTGAAAATCTATTCTGTTTCAGAGAAAAACAACCAGTCTGTGCACCATGGCCCTTGGTTAGCCTGTTTTCAAGCGGAATGTTAAGTTTCTCACCGGGCCGCACCCTGAGCACACCCACTTAGACTATAAACATTCAGAAAATTGCAGGCCTTCACCATCTAATTGGCAGTGCTTTTCTGAATAAAAATACGGCCACCCACATGCCACATTTGCTACAGCTGGCAATGAATCAAAAGGCAGGGAGACTCCCAACAGTGACCACAGCTCTGCTCCACTGGGTAGAGAATTTTTCTAATGACCTTTTGTTTCCCCAAGCGTCTCAGCAGCGCTTGGGCTGATTGTATAGACCAGGTTATTAAACAGAATGGTAAGATGTACTGTGGTGTGTTTTTGATGTGTTGCCAGCATCATCGGATGCCAAGAAGAGAAATGGCCAGCCTGGAATTGTGCGCTCAGCAGGAATTCCCGGGCCCTCACTGAGCGCGCTTCCCGCACATAGACTACACTTTTCTCCTAGACTTTGTTCTCGAAGATCCTGCAGCTCAGATTCAGACATTTCCTTCCTAGCTGCTACCAGGTAAAAAAAGGTACCCGTGTATCGACTGACAAACAGACATGGAGAGATGTCTATGACAACTTGCTCAATGAGAAAAGCAGGTTACAAACGTTGTATGGTATTTGATTCCGATTTTGTAAAATGACAACATAAATACATACAGGGAAAAGCTGTTAACAGTGATTATCTCTGTGTAGTGATATTATTAGGTTTTTATTTGATCATTTTCATTCACTGATACTGTCTACATATATTTATTTCTTTATAACAAATAAAGTAAATTAATAAGCAAAAGAGGGACTTCCTTGGTGGCACAGTGATTAAGAATCTGCCTGCCAGTGCAGGGGACACGGGTTCGAGCCGTGGTCCGGGAAGATCCCACATGTTGCGGAGCAACTAAGCCCGTGTGCCAAAACTACTGAGCCTGCGCTCTAGAGCCCACGAGCCACAACTACTGAGCCCACGTGCCTAGACCCCGTGCTGCACAACAAGAGAAGCCCGCACACCACAACAAAGAGTAGCCCCCACGAACCACAGCTAGAGAAAGCCCACGCGCAGCAATGAAGACCCAATGTGGCCAAAAATAAAATAAATAAATTCATTTAAAAAACTAAGCAAAAGAAAAGAAAACCTACCATCTTTTATGGCCAGTTTCAAATCTGACTTTCTTTTAGAATCTTTCAAGACAGCACTATCTGGAAGGAATCTTTCCCTTATCTAAACGTATATAGAAGATGCATAAACACATGTAGGATACATAGAATTGCATGTGTGCTTCTATAACAACACTTACAACTCCTCTCCTTGAACTATAGTTTCGAAGAGTGTCATCCTCTCTGGCTTCCCATGGTAGATTTTAAGTACTTTGAGAGCAAGGGCTGGGTTTGAGTCTTTTTCTGTCTCCTATAGCAACTAACGCTCACTTCCAAGCAGCTGCCAATGATAGGCAGACAGGACATTCTTTTTGAGTGAGTAAGTATGCACATCTTTGGACACATTCTATGTTTATGAAAGGTCCCACCCAAATTTACTCTTTCAAAATTAAAAATCCTGTCTTTTTCGAAAACTCTAATTCAAAAAGATACATGCACCCCAATGTTCATAGAAGCTCTATTCACAATAGCCAGGACATGGAAGCAACCTAAATGTCCATCGACAGAGGAATGCATAAAGAAGATGTGGCACATATATACAATGGAATATTACTCAGCCATAAAAAGGAATGAAATAATGCCATTTGCAGGAACATGTATGGACCTAGAGATTATCATACCAAGTGAGGTAAGTCAGAAAGAGAAAGACAAATATCATATGATATCACTTATATGTGGAATCTAAAAAAAATGATACAAGTGAACTTATGTACAAAACAGAAATAGACTCACAGACATAGAAAACAAACTTATGGTTACCAAAAGGGAAGGCGGGGGAGGAATAAATTAGGAGTTTGGGATTAACAGATACATGCTACTATATGTAAAATCGATCACCAACAAGGACCTACTATATAGCACAGGGAACTATATTCAATATCTTATAATAACCTATAATGGAAAAGAATCTGAAAAATAATATGTATGTATAACTGAATCATTTCGCTGTACACCTGAAACTAACACGACATTGTAAACCGACTATACCTCAATTTAAAAAAAAATTCTGTGTCTTCTTAATGAAGTGAATAACTAAAAAACTTTATATAGGTATTTTGCCATGGCTAATATATTCAAAAATAACAAAATCAATATCACCAAATAGAAGATGCAGTGAACTCCTGGGATAAACCATAATGGAAGAAAAATATTTAAAAAAAGAGGGCTTCCCTAGTGGCGCAGTGGTTGAGAATCTGCCTGCTAATGCAGGGGACACGGGTTTGAGCCCTGGTCTGGGAGGATCCCACATGCCGCGGAGCAACTAGGCCTGTGAGCCACAACTACTGAGCCTGCGCATCTGGAGCCTGTGCTCCGCAACAGGAGAGGCCGCGATAGTGAGAGGCCCGTGTGCCGCGATGAAGAGTGGCCCCCGCTAGCCACAACTAGAGAAAGCCCTCGCACAGAAACAAAGACCCAACACAGCAAAAAATAAATAAAATAAATGAATAAACTCCTACCCCCAACATCTTCTTAAAAACAAAAAAAGAAAGAAAGAAAAAGAAGATGCAGTGAGGTTAGCTCTGGGACTCCAAAGAACAGTAACAGAATTACATGGATGCTTTGTTTCTTATGGTTGATGCCTGCATTTCTCAAAACATAGATGCTGCTTTTCATTTCCCAAAGCTCTTAATTTATCCTGAGATGCTAAGAAATAAGTCGAAATTCCAAAGGTTAGCCAGGAAAAGGTGAAGTGAAATGCAACTTGTGATTATTTCTAAAAGGAATTGTGACCTGTGACTTATTTAGTGTGTTGGCTTCAACCTAGTAGAATTCCTAGAAGATAATCACAGATTTACCTACAATGTACAAAATAGGATGCAGAAGTAAATCAAGGCATTTATGTGCAGGCTTAGCAAGTGGGGAAGATCGGATAGGCCTTTGTTTTCCCCAACTGAGGAAAAGACCCCGGGCTCGGATTTGGGGCCTCTCTACTCAATGTTCACAAGGATCCTCACTCAGCTCACATTCTGATCAGCTTCTCAGGGCCTGTGGAACCTGTTTCACATATACCTTCACCACATCACTCCCAACTCAGCCCGCCTCTTTAATTTCCAGCTCCAGCCATGCCTTAAACATCTTTCTAAACTCAAAGGTTTTATCGGGATACCAGACATCAGGGTCTGATTCTTTTACAATTTGTATTTTTTCATACACTCAACAAACATGTATGGAGTACCTACTATGTGCCGGGCTAGTTGCTCCGGATAAAGTAGTGAGCAAGACAGGCAGCATGCCTGCCTTTGGAGAGTTTCCGGTCCAGCAAGGGAAAGCAGACACTATGCTCCAAATAAACAGCCAAATAGTTGTTTCATTCTGGTTGTCATAAACCCTGTGTATGAAAAGCATAGTGAAGAATGACAGTGAATAAGCAGCATTTCTTTATCAATCTGAGGAGTCGGGGCAGGCCTCTCTGAGGAAGCCAAGCCCTAAGGCTAAGTTCAGAGTCTCCTCCACAGAGAGGAGAACACGTGTAAAGGCACTGAGGCCAGGACTGTGGAGCATCCTAGGAACTGAGAAAGGCTGCTGTGGTCACGTTAGGCCTTGCAGGTCACACAAGAAGATATTTATCCACAGAGCAATAGGGAGCCATGGAAGGTAACGGGGCAGGGAAGCAACACATCCAGATTGCAGCTCTTAAAGACCTCTCTGGCTGCTGTAAGGAGAATGCATGAGAGGGACTAAAGGCAGCAGGGTCACAAGTAGGAGGCCTTTGGGTCATCGAGGTAACAGGTGATGGGGCTGCAAGCAGCATGCAGCATTGTGGAAGTGAGGATGGGGAGAGGTGAAGCATTCAGGATGTGTTTTAGAAAATATAGGCAAACCCCAAAAAACAACAACAACAAAAAATAGAATCTGTGTCACCATCTGTAAGATGTACTAAAATTAATGCTGGACATAATAAAAGATTTCAGTCTGACCCTTCAATCCAATCCAGTTTACTTTCATAGGTTTATGAGACTAAAGACTTCACTGGACAATATAATTATATATATTCCACTAGTTGATTTGTTTTCTTAAAATTCTTCTCTAGGGCTTCCCTGGTGGCGCAGTGGTTGAGAGTCCGCCTGCCGATGCAGGGGACACGGGTTCGTGCCCTGGTCTGGGAAGATCCCACGTGCCGCGGAGCGGCTGGGCCCGTGAGCCATGGCCGCTGAGCCTGCGCGTCCGGAGCCTGTTGCTCCGCAACGGGAGAGGCCACAACAGTGAGAGGCCCGCTTACCGCAAAAAAAAAAAAAAAAAAATTCTTCTCTAAACTTTCTAAAGGGACACTATAGACCACCACTCCTGGAATTATCAAGTTTAAATCAGTCAGGCTTGTTGAGCTCCAAGTATGTGCAAGGCCTTCTGTGATATTAAAAAATATGTGGCCCCTGTCCCCAATGGGCTTGTCATCACTGGCAGAAAAATCTTTACCTATTGATTAATTTATAGTTTGCCTTGTTCCAGAAAAAATTTAAGGAGGCTTCAAGGGATTCAAATATACAGCAGGAAAACGTAAATTGAAAGAGGAATGAAAGGAGAAAGAAAAATAAGGGTGGTGTTCTAAAATGAGGCCAGGAGTGCGGCTAAATATGCATACAGCTTTGGCCTCACCCAAATGAGGGAATTCGATCAAACAAAACGAACTCGACAGCTGCAAATGACCATCCAACCCCTTTATGTAGCTCTTCCTCTCTTTACTCTATTGTAATCTTGGGTCTTTTCCATTTCAAAGTCCAGATTGTGCTCCAAACGGGGTCAGTTTGTCAATATTTATGGAGTTTTGTTATTTGAAAGGCATCCTTAATTAAAAGATGGACAGAATGAGTGCCAATGTCTTCATGCAAACTCACCATCACCACCAGAAAGACAACTCAAAGCTTATGACCCTCAGACAGGTCACTACTGGCTCCTGTGAAAATAAACATAGGAACATTTGGGGGTAATATATAGTCTTTTGGTAACCAGGAAGGGATGGAAAAACGGAGTTGTTCCAAGTATAAGTAACAATCTGAATTTAGATCCAAGAAGAAGGAAACTATAGTAAGAGAAGCAGCAGCAGCAAAACACAGCAATGCTTATCACCTGGCTCCTGGCCATCTGCCTCATTGGACGCAAATCCTCTCCAAAGCCCGGCTTCCATCCACTTCTCCATGGCACTGATGTGGGCTCGGTTCATAGAAGATATTCAGCGCTTGGGGAACAAATACATGTTGAATAATAGAATGAAAAGCATGCCTTTTGCCTCCAATGGGTGTTTAAATAGTTACAACTCTTGAAGCTAAGCAGGTAACTCCTCTGGGCCTCGTTT
Organism: Monodon monoceros; assembly: GCF_005190385.1. Classification (NCBI taxonomy): domain Eukaryota; kingdom Metazoa; phylum Chordata; class Mammalia; order Artiodactyla; family Monodontidae; genus Monodon; species Monodon monoceros. Next base: position 65,250,210 of record NW_021703777.1, on the reverse strand, counting down.
TCTCATCTGTCGAAGTAGAGTGTATGCAGCAAAGCTCGCTAATTACCGGCCCACCTTCCTTCCATCTTTGCTACGGCTGTTTCTTATATGGAGACTCTTCTTCTCACAGCAGCTCTCTAGGGATTTTGCAGGCTGGCTCATAGAGAATTCTGACTTACACTCTAAAGGAGACTCACTTAATCCTAGAGTTGAGAAGGAGATAGCCCTGGTGACATCCCACTGGTACTGAAGGTCAGCTGTGCGACAGCAGATTAACCATGACGTATGAGTAACTAAGAGCTAGTTTGCAAGCCTTGCTTTAAATGACTTTCTAACTGGAAATACCTAGAGAAGAGCAGGTATGGTCGATTTGTAGTGCCCAGAACGTATCAGGGACTTCATGGCTTCATGAAAACACTTTGAGCAACGAGTGAAAAAACATTGCCAATATTTAGTACATTGATGCTTTGAAAGCAGTCCCTTGATATCTTCGTTTTTTAAAAATATCCTTTGAAAAATATTACGAGATGGAATGTAGCATTAACAAGTGATAGGAAAAATATATTGCTATTTTGAAAAAACATTGAAGGACTTTGTAAATAACATTGATGCATTCTGACTTTTATGAATAATAAGATTGTCCACTATTATAATAGAATATTTCTTTTGTCTGAGGAATGTAAATGTTTATTCTCCCAGGCCCACCAAACAAAAGGACTCACAAAGTATCTTTTAAACAACATATTGCCCTGGAGTTTATAAAATATAATCCAGTATTCAGAAATTAGAATTCAAATAGATATGCACCTATCACAAGGTCCAAAAATGAATGACTATTTCAAGGTATTGCCCTAAATAACATGGTAACATGATCTATGGAAAAACCATGTGACCATATGAGAAAACTTGGCCTTACATGCCTAGCTATTCAATGTCAAAAACACAACCACCAACAGCATTTTCAGAACCAAACCTCACCACAGATTATATGCTCTATGTAAGTCCCAAATTTCTCCTGCCAAAGCAAGAGAATTTTTACGTTCTGTAGATGTTCTGAAGGGGAAGACCTCTCAAGCTTCCTACTTAAATAGATATTACTAAACACACACACACACACACACACACACACACACACACCCCTCAACATTAGGGATTGATTGAAACCAACTTAAAACAAATGAACTCCCTGTCCTAGGGGGGCCCAGCCAGCCATCGAGGAGCCAGATGAAGGACACTGGGCATCTGTTAAATAAAACCTGGGTCAGGGGCCTGCATACTTACCAGTTCCTTCAATGCTTATGCAAGATACTGTTACTTTATAGCAAAATGATTCCATTCTTGGCAGGGTGCGGTTTTTAACACGCACAGGCGACCCTCCAGTCTTTTCCAGGCTTTCCTGCTCACCCCTATTTAGCTCTAGCTGGTGGCTCCCGCTCTGTGTCAACATTCTGCTTGCCGGCCAGAGATGAAGTCACTGTACTGGCTTTATGAGCTCTCACAGCTGCACGATACCCGCCCTAGATTCTCACTGCAGCAAGGAAATGTGCCTGCAGAGCTTCCAGCCACACTAGTCAGTTCTGAAGGTGTCAGGGAGCAGCCCTCTTTTTTCTGAGGGGGCTACATCCCTCTGAAAGGTCAGCCTCCAAGCTTCCAGGCCAGTGGGGTGGGCCAATGCCACTCCAGAGCCTTTCCCAAGGCCCTGCCCTGTGTAGCTGTTGAGGCCACGTCAGAGCTTTTCCCATCTGTGTTCTATTAGTTCCTCTAAGCTGGAGCCTCATGGGGCCAGGTTCCCAATGGATAAAATATTCAGAGGTGTGTTCACATCGTTGTAGAGTTTTTGATTTCTCCTGGTCCATTTCATGTCCTCTGTTGGAAGGCAATGAAGAAGCCTATTTTCCTCTGTCTTTGAAATTAGTCACTTTCTATAAAGCACTAAACAAAATGGTCCTCCTTTTAGCAAAAGAATGGGGAAAAGAATTCATTTAGCAAAACAGTGGGATGAGAGCTGTAAGGTAGAATGAGGATAATGGAAGAGAATGACAAGTCATCTTCATAATACCATATAAAATATTAGAAAATATTCGACAGAGAGCTATTTCCTCAAGCAGCAATCAGTATCAGGCATCTACTAATATGGAGGTATGAGTATATAGCTACTAATATTTAGTTGATTATAATATACTAATGAAATTAAAATTAAAACATAGAAATGGAATTTTTAAATATACTAACAGAATATTGATTTTAAAAATGGGTACTTAGAGGGCTTCCCTGGTGGTGCAGTGGTTGGGAGTCCACCTGCCGATGCAGGGGACACGGGTTCGTGCCCCGGTCCGGGAAGATCCCACATGCCGCGGAGCAGCTGGGCCCGTGAGCCATGGCCGCTGAGCCTGCGCATCCGGAGCCTGTGCTCAGCAACGGGAGAGGCCACAACAGTGAGAGGCCCGCGTACTGCAAAATAAATAAATAAATAAAAATAAAAAAGATCATAGACAAGGATAGACTGAACAAACTTACTGTAAAACAGAAGGACTGGTATCTGTGGCAGGTAGGAAGGAAAGGGTTTGGTTGGGGACATTCAGGCCCTGGGTGGGACTGTTTGTTGAGGAGGTCTCTGACACAGGCCTCACAGGCTAGCTGGATACCTCAAAGGTGACCATGTCTTGAGGTGCAGCCCACGTTCCACCTGTGTTATCCCAAAGGCACCTGGAATCCTGCAGGAGCTCAGCCTCCTGTAAGGGGAACTGGAAGCAGATGCCATTATCTGTTTTCATCTGAACTAAAACCAGGAATCACCAAAGTCTTGACCAAAAGCAGACTGAGGATCCCATGAATCTGCAAGATGCACATCATCTAACACTGGGGATGGGGAGCTTGTCCTCTAGTTGACAGGAAGATCTGTTAGCAGCAAACGTTCCCTTTACAAGAAAAATGCAACTACTTAGAGCAATTTATTTATGTTCAAGCTGAAGAAGCAGATGAAGTAGTAAAGGCATCTTGCTTCGATAACACTACACTGGAATAATATAAATGATACTTCAAAAGCATTTAACTTCAGGAAATACTAAGGCACCCACATGCCTCGCTACTGGGGAGGATAAATTGGACAAGTCTTTGGAGGACAAGGTGCCAATACACATCACAAATGTTAAACATATGTAACCCTCACTCTGGTAATTCCACCACTAGGAATGGATACTATAGAAATAATCAGATACACCCACAAAGATCAATGGGCAACACTGCTCCTTGTAGTGTTATTTTTAATGGAAAAAGAAAGGCAAAAAGTATCTAAATCTTTCAACAGTGAGGGATTGCTTAAAAACTTGTACCTACACTTTAGAAAATTAGGCAGCTATATTTTATTTTATTTTATTTTTTCGGCATGTGGGCCTCTCACCGTTGTGGCCCCTCCCGTTGTGGAGCACAGGCTCCGGACGCGCAGGCTCAGCGGCCATGGCTCACAGGCCCAGCCGCTCCGCGGCATGTGGGATCATCCCGGACCGGGGCACGAACCCGTGTCCCCTGCATCGGCAGGAGGACTTTCAACCACTGCGCCACCAGGGAAGCCCAGGCAGCTATATTTTAAAGGAATCCAATGAAAATTCTTTTAAATTATTAAAAATATTTTTGTAGAAAAAGATGTTCAATGAAATAATGTTCTTGATATGACGTTGTCTTTAAATAGATTTTAGGTTTTAGATAACAAAACAGTATATACCGTATGAGCTCACTTTTGGAGAAAAAGTCAAACTACATATTCATTCATTTATTGAGCACCTAAACAGTGAAGAGAAAGAATTCAACAACATACACATAGAGGGAGGAGCTTCAAGATGGCGGAGGAGTAAGACGTAGAGATCACCTTCTTCCCCACAAATACATCAGAAATACATCTACATGTGGAGCAGCTCCTACAGAACACCTACTGAACGCCGGCAGAAGACCTCAGACCTCCCAAAAGGCAAGAAACTCCCCACGTAGCTGGGTAAGGCAAAAGTAAAAAGAATAAACAGAGACAAAAAGATAGGGATGGGACCTGCACCAGTGGAAGGGAGCTGTGAAGGAGGAAAGGTTTCCACACACTAGCAGCCCCTTCACGGGCGGAGACTGTGGGTGGCGGAGGGGGGAAGCTTCGGAGCCGTGGAGGAGAGCACAGCAACAGGGGTGCGGAGGGCAAAGCAGAGAGATTCCCGCACAGAGGATCGGTGCCGACCGGCACTCACCAGCCCGAGATGCTTGTCTTTTCCCCCGCGGGGGCGGGCGGGGCTGGGAGGTGAGGCTTGGGCTTCCGTTCGGAGCGCAGGGAGAGGACTGGGGCTGGCGGCGTGAACACAGCCTGCAGGGGGTTAGTGCACCACGGCTAGCTGGGAGGGAGTCCAGGGAAAAGTCTGGACCTGCCAAAGAGGCAAGAGACTTTTTCTTGCCTCTTTGTTTCCTGGGGCGCGAGGAGAGGTGATTAAGAGTGCCGCTTAAAGGAGCAAAATGAAGGAAACGATAGCAAAAATCAACAAAACTAAAAGCTGGTTCTTTGAGAAGATAAACAAAATTGATAAACCATTAGCCAGACTCATCAAGAAAAAAGGGAGAAGACTCAAATCAATAGAATTAGAAATGAAAAAGGAGAAGTAACAACTGACACTGCAGAAATACAAAGAATTATGAGAGATTACTACAAGCAACTCTATGCCAATAAAATGGATGACCTGGAAGAAATGGACAAATTCTTAGAAATGCACAACCTTCTGAGACTGAACCAGGAAGAAATAGAAAATATGAACAAACCAATCACAAGCACTGAAATTGAAACTGTGATTAAAAATCTTCCAACAAACAAAAGCCCAGGACCAGAGGGCTTCACAGGCGAATTCTATCAAAAATTTAGAGAAGAGCTAACACCTATCCTTCTCAAACTCTTCCAAAACATAGCAGAGGGAGGAACACTCCCAAACTCATTCTACGAGGCCACCATCACCCTGATACCAAAACCAGACAAAGATGTCACAAAGAAAGAAAACTACAGGCCAATATCACTGATGAACATGGATGCAAAAATCCTCAACAAAATACTAGCAAACAGAATCTAACAGCACATTAAAAGGATCATACACCATGATCAAGTGGGGTTTATCCCAGGAATGCAAGGATTCTTCAATGTATGCAAATCAATCAACGTGATACACCATATTAACAAATTGAAGGATAAAAACCATATGATCATCTCAATAGATGCAGAGAAAGCTTTGGACAAATTCAACACCAATTTAAGGTAAAGCTTTCCTTAACATAATAAAGCCATATATGACAAGCCCACAGCCAACATCGTCCTCAATGGTGAAAAACTGAAACCATTTCCACTAAGATCAGGAACAAGACAAGGCTTCCCACTCTCACCACTGTTATTCAACATAGTTTTGGAAGTTTTAGCCACAGAAATCAGGGAAGAAAAAGAAATAAAAGGAATCCAAATCGGAAAAGAAGAAGTAAAGCTGTCACTGTTTGTAGATGACATGATACTATACTTAGAGAATCCTCAAGATGCTACCAGAAAACTACTAGAGCTAATCAATCAATTTGGTAAAGTAGCAGGATACAAAATTAATGCACAGAAATCTCTTGCATTCCTATACACTAATGATGAAAAATCTGAAAGAGAAATTAAGAAAACACTCCCATTTACCATTGCAACAAAAAGAATAAAATATCTAGAAATAAACCTACCTATGGAGACAAAAGACCTGTATGCAGAAAATTATAAGACACTGATGAAAGAAATTAAAGATGATACAAATAGATGGAGAGATATACCATGTTCTTGGATTGGAAGAATCAATATTGTGAAAATTACTATATTACCCAAAGCAATCTACAGAGTCAATGCAATCCCTATCAAACTACCAATGGAATTTTTCACAGAACGAGAACAAAAAATTTCACAATTTGTATGGAAACACAAAAGACCCCGAATAGCCAAAGCAATCTTGAGAAAGAAAAACGGAGCTGGAGGAATCAGGCTCCCTGACACCGGTCTGAATGGCCATCATCAAAAAATCTAGAAACAATAAATGCTGGAGAGGGTGTGGAGAAAAGGGAACCCTCTTGCACTGTTGGTGGGAATGTAAATTGATACAGCCACTATGGAGAACAGTATGGAGATTCCTTAAAAAACTAAAAAATAGAACTACCATATGACCCAGCAATCCCACTACTGGGCATATGCCCAGAGAAAACAATAATTCAAAAAGAGTCATGTATCACAATGTTCATTGCAGCTCTATTTACAATAGCCCGGAGATGGAAACAACCTAAGTATCCATCAACAGATGAGGCACATATATACAATGGAATATTATTCAGCCATAAAAAGAAACGAAACTGAGTTATTTGTAGTGAGGTGGATGGACCTAGAATCTGTCATACAGAGCGAAGTAAGTCAGAAAGAGAAAAACAGATACCGTATGCTAACACATATATATGGAATCTAAAAAAAATAAAAATAAAATGGTCATGAAGAACCTAGGGGCAAGATGGGAATAAAGACACAGACCTACTAGAGAATGGACTTCAGGATACGGGGAGGAGGAAGGGTAAGTGGGCACGAAGGGAGAGAGTGGCATGGACATATATACACTACCAAACGTAAAATAGATGGCTCGTGGGAAGCAGCCGCATAGCACAGGGAGATCAGCTCGGTGCTTTGTGACCACCTAAAGGGGTGGGATAGGGAAGGTGGGAGAGAGGGAGACGCAAGAGGGAAGAGATATGGGGACATACGTATATGTATAACTGATTTACTTTGTTGTAAAGCAGAAACTAACGGACCATTGTAAAGCAATTATAGTCCAATAAAGATGTTAAAAAAAAAAAGGAGTTATACAGCAGAAACTAACCCAACATTGTAAAGCAATTATACTCCAATAAAGATATTTTAAAAAAAAGATACACACAGAAAGTTGAATATGATTATATTAAGTAGAAGGAAATGTTAAAAATAGTCATAGTAGTTATTTCGTAGTAGTTATTTCTGTGGCATGGTATTGCTGGTGCCTAATTTTCTTCATTGTTCTTTCTGTATTTTCTAATATTTACAAAAATGAACAGGTATTATTTTAAAATCAGAAAACAAATGGAAAAAAAAAGTTATATGTGGTTTTCCATTGAACTTTTAAGAATTCCGTACCCGAGAAAACACTAGTTTGGGCTGCCCAGCATTTCCAGATACTCTTTCCTTTGCTGGGGAGGCCAGTAGGGTCAATCGCACACTGAGGAGGGGAGGTGGGGCCAGGGTGGGGCAGAGCGAGGAGAGAAGCCGAAGAAAGTGGCCACGTGTAGTGACTCCTGATGGCTTCCGAGGAAGTAATGGGCCAGGGTGGACTGAGTCCATCAGACCAGGGCTAGAAGTGGGGACTCGAAATCCTAAGAGCTTCATCCTCTCCCATTTCTTGGGTCTCAGTTCCGTAATGTAATAAGGGCTAAGTCCTTCTTGCCCAGTAAGCTGAAGAGTTGCTCTGTGCTTTGGGATCTTTCAGTAAAGAGTGCTCCGGTGTAGACAATTGAGCTTGGGCCTCTGGGAACTCTGGGAAAATGTACATGGATAAATGAATAGATGGATTAATGTGGAGTTATCCAAAGAATGTCAAGAGGACCAAGGCTAGAAGAAAAAAATGCTTACAATATTTTTAGATTCAGAAAAGTCATATTCTTCTTGGTAAGTGACAAAAATGCCATGAAGCCAAAGCTTAAGCAAAGTTTTGTGAAAGGGAAATTGCTAATACAAAGACAAGCCCTGCAGGTCTTTTTCTTTTAAAAACATATTTATCCCTCCACTTAACAAATATTCCTGAATACCTTCCTGGTGCCAGGCGCTGCACTGGAGCAGGGTTACCAGAGAGAATGAGGTGGAGGTGACTGTGGTTGGAGCTGTGAGCTGTCATGGAAAGTGGCAGTTTTTGTTTTCTTTTCATGGATTCACTCTTCATTAATTCAAGAGACATTTATGGACCCCTCACCATCTGCACCAGGCACTGTGGTTGGCGCGAAGAACATACACACTGTCTTTTCTCTTAATGGTCAACCAGCCTGGGGGATGGGGAGAAGTGTGAGAAAATCAATATCTGTAATAAGAAGCCCAGTTTAGCTGGGAGGGGTCGGGGAAAGCTTCTGCAATGAGGTGATGCTTGTGCTGGGCTGTGGCGGAGCCATTCATTCATTCATTCATTCACTCTTCTGTTCCACAAATACAGATTTGGGCTGCACACAATGCTCAGGTGCTGAGAATAGAATGATAGTCTGGTGGGAGAGAGCAATAATAAATACACAAACAAGTACATCAAATGATTATGGCTATGGCACAGGGAAGGATATAAATGGGATACTGTGATGGAGAACAGCAGCGGTGGCAGCCAGGGAGAACGGCACTCTTGAATTTAGAATGAGTGGAAGGACAGTCAGCAAAGGGCTCTCTGAAGAGGCTTTATTTAAGCTGAGACCCAAAGGTTGAGAAGCACCTAGCCATGCAAAGAACTAGGGCATTCCCGACCAAGAGAACAGCAAGCTCAAAGGCCCTGAGGTGGTGACGAGAGACAGGAAGGAGGCCAGTGTGGATGGAGCATTGGTACTCGAGGGGAAGGGTGGACAGGTGAGCTGGGTTAGGCCGTGCTGGGCCTTGTGAGCCATGGTAAGTGTAGGCCACCGAGGGGCAGAAGAGTGACAGATCAGGTTTATGCTTTAAACCACACATAGGCTCCTCTCAGGAGAATGGACTGGGGGGAGATGTATGGGGTGGATGAGAGTAGGAGCAGAGAGATCTATGAAGTGGCTTCTGCAGTAGTCTTGGTTAGACTATGGTGGTGTGGAGATGAGAGTTAATTAGTAAGGAGGATGGGGGAAAAGGCAGTGGGAAGTCTTCTGGGTAGAGGAAATAATTTGTGCAAGTAAGAAGAGTGAACAGACATTTTAGGAAATGACGAGTAGTTCTTTGTAGCTTGGAGATGAAGGTAGCAATGTGGGAAAGGGTCAAATCATAAATGGTATTCTATACCAGAATAAGGAGGTTAGATATTATTCTGATGGCAGTAGGAAACCACTGGAGAATTTTCAGCAGGAAGGTTCCCTGAACGGAAATGAGCATTGGAAAGATGTATTGGAGGAGGGATTCAAGGCAAGTGGAGGGGGCACTGAAGGTAGACAAGACCAATGGTATTGAGACAAACTAGGAAACCACTGCTCTTTAGAAAGAATGAGACAGGGAATCCTGGCTCTGCTACTTACTGCCTGTGACCTTAGGCAACTTACTTAACCTCTCTGAGCTTTAGTTTACTCAACTACACAAATGGGAATATTACTTGACAAACTTTTCATGAGGCTTACATTAAAGAGTAGTGGTAAAATTACCATTTTATCACTTCATGAGGATTACAGTAAATAAACGAAATGGCAAATGCAAAGAGGATTACATTAAATGGTAGGGGAGAAAGTGTGGCTTGTAGCAGACACTCAGTCTTAATCTCCTCTCCTTCACAATCTCTATCCTGATTATATGGTTCCAAAGTGCATCCCCAAATAGTGTTGCAAAATAATTAGCTATCCATCTACAGTATAACATCACTCCTCCATACAATCTGAATAAAGCATAAAAAGGAAAGTAAAAAAAAAAAAGAAAGTAAATCAAAACTGGAAAAAAATAATGGCATTTCCTGCTTCCTCATAAACTGGAAATAAAAAGTTGGCTAAATGTTTCTTTATCCATTAAATCAGCATTAAAAAACCAGATAAAGAAAATAAATGTCAGTTGTATCTGTTAGATGAAACCTCGTTGAGAGTATTAGAGAAAATCTAATGCTGGGACAGCAAAGAGAATTTTACTCAGTTAAGACTGTGCATTGCATGGGTGGCAAGGACAATTCTGAAATACATGATATAAATCCCTTATCTGAAACTCATGGCCAGATGTATATCAAATTCAGAATTTTTCAGATTTGAGAGAGATAATGTGGTGAATGTGCTGTGTATTCCATAACACCCCTGGTGTGGGGTTATTACTATTTCTTCAGTGAAATATGAGAATATACTAAGTGGGATAAATAGAAACCCATAAAGACCTTCAGCTTAGTATAGGTGAGGTTTTCCTACTAAATGAGTTTGTGTCCAAGTTGGAAATAACTTTTCTTGTTCAGACTTTGGGGATTTTTGAATTGTTTTTAAGAGGTTGGGGATCTAATGCCCTTCCCTGGATTTTGTGTACCCCTTAACCCAACCCCTTCCTTCACAGGGCTCACAGTGGCTGCAGGGGGCCTGGGTGGTAGGGGGTTCAGACCCAGCCCTGCTTTTACCCAGATGCCCTCATCCTTCTGACCTCCAGGCCCTACTGCTGACCTCAGCCGCCGCACTGGAGCCTTCTTCATTCATGAGGTCCTGGAGTCGCCCCCTGAAATCAAACCTCTGACTCTGTCCCACCCCGTCTACCACTCATGTCTGAACTTCAGTCCTACGTAGCTCAAGTGTCCTCCTCCGGGACCCTCGATGTCCGGGTATGTATTTTGGGACAGCTAAGTAATTTGGGGTCTGCATGGCAAATCTCTGGGGCGGGGTGAGAAGTAGCTTACATCATCAGTCTGCATTTTCTAATCCGGCTCCAGCGTTTCCAGACACTTTTACATGTAAGTTTGGGGGTGGTAAAATTCGTTCAGACTTCATTCAGATGTGCAGGGAAAAAACAGTAGTTTCTTTACTAACTGATGATTGATTTGACTTTTGTCACAAGCTTCCTACCTTGCTTGGTAGAAATGGGGGTTGGATAACTTTAGTCCAATCTGATCAACTCTTGCATATTAGGGACAGTGTGTTTAGGTAACAGAGTCCCTTGTGGATCTATATACCCAGTTTTTCAGACTTTTTCCTCATCTACTTCTCATTCCTGAGGTAGCCATCAGAGTATGATGGACAGTCGGGTCCCTTGGTTACAGCAGCAATTTTCCAACAGCAGATACAGGAAACTGATTATAGTCAGAGAAAATCACACCCGGCCTTACGCTGAGTAACTAAGATTTATCACGTGGGCAAAAGTCCTCTATCCTTGGGATTCCTCTCATCCCACCTGACATATCCCTCTGTCTTGAAACAGAGAGACAGAGCTCTACAAGTCTTATCCCGCCTGTTTCTCTCCATAGTTTTTTTGCACATGGATGTGGGCTTTTGACTTTCCCCCCTCTTCCAGTTATAAAATAAATAAGTCATGGGGATGTAATGTTGAGCATGGTAACTATGGTTGATAATACTGTATTGCATATTTAAAAGTTGCTAAGAGAGTAGATCTCAAAAGTCACAAGAAAAAAAATTTGTAACTACGTATTGTGACAGATGGTAACTAGACTTATTGTGATCATTTCACAGTATACACAAATATTGAATCACTATGTTATACACCTGAAAATAATATAATGTTGTATGTCAATTGTATCTCAATAAAAAATCCTCTCTCCTTGAACAAATCTTGGCTTTTACATGCACTGTCTGCAAAATCCTATTTTGAGTCACGAACATGAAAATGCAAAAGAAAATACTCATTAATAGTTTTTAAAATATCACCTCTCATGATACATACAAAAAAAAGGGGGGGGGAAGGATTTACATCAAGGTATTTATACTGTTTATAACTGTATGACAAAATTATGTGATTTTAAAATTTTTCTTATTTTTATTATGTTTTGACTTTTTTATGATGAATATATACTGCTTAGTTAAATTTTTTTAAGTTCTTTTACAAATATGCCTGTAGCACTATCATTTAGGAAAAGGCAAATTATGGTCTCTGTTGGAACAAATTTAAACTTGTCAGAGCAATTAAATTAATTAGGTCTTAAGTGACATTTAATAGCCAGGGTGGTAGGCCTGATACAACTTAGCAAAGACTTAGAAAATTAGGCATAATAGCGTACAGATTGTACTCCTGCAAAGCACGCTCAATTCAGGGGAAACAGCGCGTCAAGCAGGGTTCCTCAAAATGCTTCTGCATCTTAGTTTGTTCTTTCTTTTGGAGAGGTGCATGGGTGAAATTTCTAAGATGAAACACACGCCCATTTTTGTTGGCATTCCTCCTTCGTGTATTATGACAAGGGAATTACTGTGGGCTGTGCTGGAATATTTCATGTATGGATCATTGTAAGTAAATCCTGGGGGCACTTTTTTCCCTGTAACAAAGAGGGACATAAAGCTCCCTTTTTACTGAAATATGAGAGTTAGATTTATAATGTCCAGGGAGGTGTGAAACTCTCGAAGTAGAAGGAAGAGAGGGGCTTTGTTGCCATCACGGTCATCCTGCCTGGCCAGTCTGGGACAGATCTGGGTGAGGGAGGAAATGAGGGGACCAAGGAGAGGGACCAAGCATGCCTTGTAGAGTCATCTGAAAGAAAGTGCAGCTGAATGTCCCAAGCAGGAAATTTAAACCTCAGCCTTCAGGAAAGGAAAAAAGTTCAGAGGAAATTCTAAACTATATTTTTCTTCAGGTAGGTCTAGCGGGAGCATCTTGCCCCTTGCGTGTGTGAAGCAATCCGAAATAGCCCCCATCTTCAGAGTGCAAAGTTACTCGCTAAGGGCTTTTCATTTTCCACTGTGGAAACCTCCACAGCCATGTCAGACACTGAGTCAAAATATAGCAGAGGGGGATGCCAAACACTTCTAGGGCAAAGGTTTCTTTCTGTAGCTCTACGGGGCCCAGACTATTACCTGTCTGCTGCCTTCTAGACTGGGTCTTAATCACTTCCAGCTGTGTTGGTTCCTACAGTCCCTCTGGCCCCTCCCCGTCTGGCCTCCCTGCCCTCTGCCTTTCGTGTAGGAAAATTAAGTATCACACTTAAATCCCCCCTTAGGACTTGGGGATCCTGAGCAGGAGCCTGGCCACAGTATCCAACTCCAGCAACAGATGAGGGGGCTGGCTTGCCTCACATGGGGTCTCCTTTCTGCCCTGGGGCTGAGCCCTGTCCCTAAACAGTTACAGCTAAGCACACAAAGGGACATAGGTACACAGGGCTCCAGTGCACAACCCCCCTCCCCTCAAACTCCACCCTGGTACCCTGAATGCCCTCAATTCCTTCTTAGGGATTGGTTCTTTAGGGCTAAATTTAACCCTCTCCAGGTTGTCATCTTTTGAAATATACATTTTTCTGCCAGGGTGGCCGGTATCTCCATCAAACCAATTCCACACAAGCCTTGGTGAATTGGGGGGATTGAAAATCTGTGGCTGGAGTGAGACTGGAAAGTGCCTGGCATTGTGCCATGAATACCCTATCCCTTACACATGTAGACATCATAGTCAATTGTGGAACGGTTCTCCTGCCCAATAAACTAAGGCTAAGGCTTCAGCATCCTCAACACAGCACATCAGGTAGACACTAAAGCCTGGAATGACTGACAGATTGGATGAAGTCTCTGCCATCTTTGGGCTAAACCATAGGATGTATATTGGGCAGTAGTGAGCTACGAGTCTGGGTCAGTGGGCAGGGATTGCCTACATGAGTGCATCTCAAACTTGACCTTACATCGGAATCACCAGGAGAGCTTGCTAAACACAAATTGTTATCCCCACCCCCCCACCCAGGGTTTCTGATTCAGTAGGTCTGGATGAAGGTCCAGGGGATGCTGCTCCTGGTCTGGGGACCACACTTTGAGAACTACCGGTCTGCATAATATCAAGGAACTTGAACTCTGTTTATCAGGCAGCGTGGGTTCCTTGAAGGACTTTAATCTGGGTGCAAGCGGGTCGTGAGGTCAGGTTTACACTTTCCAAAACTCAAACTGCCCTAGCGTGGAGGGTTGCCTTGAAGGGAGTGCAGCTGGGGGCAGGAAGGCTAAACAGAGGCTGTTGGCATGATCCAGATAATCTTACAGAAGGAGATCCTGGCAGCGAGGTTGCACTGGGCAGCCTCCAGAAGCCTGAGAAAGATAGAAAGTTGAGAAAGATGGTTTAGAAGAAAGCACTAAAAGGAGATAGGGAGCCTCAAAGACATGTTGGCCATTCCCCAATTTTGCCAAGGGCGGGCTGGTTCTCAGAACAGGAGACTGTGACCCTGCAGAGAGGTCTGCAGAAGTGACACTCGCCAGGCAGACCTGCCAAATCCATATGGCTGACTCTTTCCCTCCTCCCCTCCCTCTCTTTCCTATGGGGAGATGTTACTGGGGGTAGGGGTTGCTGCTTAGAGAACAGGTGGTGATAATTACCAGGAGACCAGCAGTTTCCCTGCCTCATCTTTCAAAGTGTCAAAAAAGGCTGACTTAGGAAATTATGGAGTGTAGGAAGCTTCCCTGATTTGTTCAGCTCAGTAATATTTGGCGGAGCCTGGTCATTCTGACTTAGTGGCTGATGTATAATTCTGAAAGGACACCAAAAAATATCTAAACTCTACTAGTAGTGCTTTCCTAAGGAGGGTAGGCCTAGAATTACCAGCATACACACAGTAAAAGAGAATTCAGAATTTTACTACACATTCCAGATACGTAAGTGAAGCTCCATCAGAATCTGAACAAATAGGAATAATAATAATAATAGCTGTGAAAGGTATCATGTCAGGCCCCTGCTCATCAATTATCCGTGGATTCATGTGGCTTTTGATCTACCTTGACTCATCTACAAGCCACAAAATAGGTCAGACTGGCCTGCTACACTGCTCTGAATCTTCTTTGTGCATTTTCACCTCTGGCTCTGCCCAGGCAGTTCTCCAGCTGTAAGATTCCTGAAACTTCCCTCCTTGCCTTAAGGTCTCTCTTAAGTTTACTTGCATTCATAACTTTTCTTTCAACACACCGACTCATGGCCGTTCCTCTCCTGTCTGAAGTCCTATGGCACTTACTGGCTGAGTGTACCCTTTGGGCCTTAGTATTGGCCTTCTGGTATTAGTTCCCTTTTTAGGAGGAAAGTTCTAACTCCCCAGTGGATACTTTGAAGCCTGGAGCAACCAGGTCTCATTTGTCTGAAAGTGAAGCATTACACTCACATGAAACTTGCATGGGTGACATGGGGAATGTGGTGAAGGTCCAGGGGATGAACCTTCCATCATAAATCTCAGGAAGATGAAGTCTGCGGTTGGGCCCCACCTGGAACCAGGGACATGAACACTGCCAGCAAGCTCTCTCTTCTCCATCTCTTGTTTCTGAAACTTGCTGCATTCTGTCAAACTGGTGCCCTCAACAGCACTGGGAACTTGGCCATCGGCAACTCTCTGGCTCATTTTGACAATCAAGACACCAGAGAGGCGGTGGCCTCCTTCCTTGTTTTCAAGCTCAAAAAATTAGATTGACCTGGCTTAGGACATTCCTAGCCTTGGACTAATTAGTGAATTGTGGCTGTAGGGGAGAGGAATGTCTATTTCATGCTTGCTTCTTCCTTTCCAAAGAAGCCCACTTTGGTTATATCATTCCCCTCCTCCAGGTGGCTAAGTGCTTCAAGGACACCAGCCCCAGCTCCAGCCTTGAGGGTGGTCCTGAATGGTCAAAGCCAGGAGTCAGCAAACCTTTTCTGTAAAAAGCCAGAGTAAATATTTTAGGCTTTGCAGACCATGTCTCTGCTGCAGCTACTCAACTCTACCATTGTAGTGTGAAAGAGGCCATGGACAACGTAAATGAATGAAAGTGTGACTCTCTTCCAATAAAATTTTGTGTATAGGCACTGCAATTTGAATTTCGTATACTTTTAACATGTCATGAAATATTATTCCTCTTTTGATTTTTTTTCAGCCATTTAAAAATATGAAAACCATTCTGACCCCTGGTCTAAGCTAATCATCCCCCTTGCCAATGGCAGGTTTAGACCAGAACACGTGATACCCTTGGGCCAGTTGGACGTGCAATGAAGTCTGCTGGGAATCTTCGGGAAAGGTTTCCTCACATGTAAAAAGACGCATGGCAGACACATCTCCTTTCTGTTCCTGGGCTGTGTCTAGCATGGATATGACTGCTGGGAATCCCAGGGCCATCTTATGACCAGCTGGGGGACTGGGCTGAGGACAAAGCCCTCATGCGGACACTGGCCAAGCTGAAAGATGGAAAGAGCCTGGGTCTTTGATGAAGTCTTTGAGCCACTGAATTAACCACCCTGGAATGGCCCTACCTACAGCCTTCTTGTTCTGTGAGTTTATAAATATCTTTGTTGTTTCAGCAATGGAGTTAGATTGTAGCTATTAAATTGTAGCCGAAAGCAGCCTCATATGTGAATACCACAGGACACCACGAATGGGAGCTCCCAGAGCCCCCCCTGATTGGAGTGAGGGGCGGGGAGCAGAACACCTAGAGATCAGTCTGGAATCTCATTTTACATTTCCTCTTACCTTGTTAGACTACACCCTCACTATTACCATTTGACTGAGCGCTTCTCTTCCCTGAAATTCTAACTCTTCGACATTCTCACTGTCCTGCCACTGCAATATTGATGTTTTTAGTTCCTGCTACTGACCGAAATATTCCCAGAGATTGCTCCAAATGCACATCTGAAGCCCCGTCAGAGAGGGGCTCAGCATGACCTCAGGTCTCCCAGATCACTCACCAAAGCACAGCCCAGAGAACGCCCCCTTGTGACCCGTGGCTTCAAGCATCTTGCCCTCCGCCCTTCCTGATTCCAGCCTCCCAGGCATGATGCATTCACTTCTTGAGTTAAACTCCTCTTCCCGGGGTTCCAGCCACCTTCCACCACATCCTTCCGCTCTCCCCAGCTTCTCCCGGGGAGAAGGTGCGCTCAGGTGCTTGTATAAATACAAGGCAGCCATTGTTGCCCAGCGTCTGACCACAGAAATGGCACAGGCTCCCGGTCCCAGAAAACACCCTGATTTGACCTCGGACGCCGCAGCAGATCCGGTTAGGCGGGGGTTCTTCTCCACTTACATCTCAGGCAGCTATTCAGCCCGCTGCCCACGTTTTCCCACCAGAAGCTGCTTTTCTCTCTTTCTCCTCTGTGTTTATTTTCTTTGCCTGCACACCTTGTTTTTCTTTCAGGGGACCCCTACCCAGACCTGCCATCTGGTTCCCCTTGAAATAAAGTGTGGAGTGTGCAGAGGTAGCTGGGGAGTCGGGGGCGAGTCCGTTGGAGCTCAAGCGGCCGCCTGCAGAGAGGCGCTGAGCCCCAGCTGTGGAGAGGAGAGGGGGTCCCAGAAAAAGTCCAAGGCAGGCCACACACCTCATTAGTTCATTCTGATTAACCTCTTTTATCTGGTTGTTAGGAACGGTGAACAGTGATAGACGAGGCAGTCCTGAGATTTTTATCCCCTGAATTATATACAATTTGGCAAGATTAGATAAACCATGGAGAAAGTACACAGAAGTTGACACGTATATACAGGCTGACTTGTAAGATTATAGAAGATTGCCTGAAATCCCAATTCCACAGCCCTTCCTCGTTTTTCCTGCAAATTTGGAGGGGCTTATACTTTGTTAGTCTTCTTTGCCTTTTGGTTCCTTGCCCATTTGTGCTGTTTCTTCTTCCATCAACCTGGGCTGAGAACCAGGGCCACTGTCCACCTAGACACAGCATGGACCCTGCACACAGGCGCCCTGTCCAGAGACAGGATGGCCACTAAATCTAATTCCAGCTCAGCTCTCCAAGGAAAGCCCAGAGGAAGGAGTGTTTTAGGTAATTCCTCCACCCAGAGAGTATACCATTTTGTAATTTGTTTCACCTGAGGGGTATCTTTTCTAATTTGTACAAAGGTATCACATAGACGGAGGGGCCTGTGCGGACCTCAGCCCTTCACTGCCTCCTAGAAGGGAACATCCACTCACACCAGACGTAAATGAGTTTCTAGTAAACCAAAGATTTGAAGGGTCCTGGGTAGGTGGTCACTTTGCACAATACACAATCTCTCACTCTTGTTCTGTCTCCTTTGTCCCCTTCTCCTTTCTCTGGGGGTTGTCATCCTTGCTGCTTGAATGTGCCCTTGGGAGTCTCACCCTCCATTTTCAATGAGTTATCCAAGGATTTCTTCCAAATGAATGCAAAGCTCTCCTTACAGTGGTGTCTGGTGAATAACATTTTCTCTAACTCAGTGTGTTGGCGGAATCCAAAAAAAAAGAGTTTATCTTTGCTAAACTAGAACACACTGCATGTACCACATTGCTAAACAGCATTGGTCGTAGAAGTAGAACTGGTGAGTTTAAGAGCGGGAAACAACGCAATTATTCTCCCCTCCTCTCTCCCCTGACTCAATATTCAAACTTGTTCTATGTAACTACTACGTTTTTCTCACAAGATGTGTGTTTATTTTCATTATAAGAACAGTTGCAAAGCAGAAACTAACACACCACTGTAAAGCAATTACACTCCAATAAAGATGTTAAAAAAAAAAAAAGAATAGCTGCTCTTCTGTGATTAAACTCTAGTCCCATCTAATAGTGAAAACTACTTCCTTTGAAGTGGAAGCTCCCATCCCCCAACCCCTACAGGTGTGCTTGATGAGATTCCCCTGCCAATGCTCCACCCGCCACCTCCGCCCCCAGCCCACCAGGTGGCCCTGGGTCCTCCAGGATTGAAGTGGAGGAGGAGGGAGCATCAAGGACAGGAGAGGTGTGTTTGACACCCGTGTAATCTTGTGTTGGTTCCCTCTGGCCCTGGCAGAAGTTTAAAGCTGAGTTTCTTTGAGCCTGCTGGATGTTCAAAGGTTTTCCCTTTATTTTGAAGTGCAATTGTGGGCTCTTGGGGGTTCCCTTGCTGGACCCCACCGACTGTAACTTCAGCAGACAATCCTCCTCAGCTTTGCATCGGAAGGTACTTCTCCAGCCTCCTTTTTGTTGTGGTTTCTACCAACATTTACTGTGTCTTCTACATTTACTCTATCTTCTGCATTTCCTGTAAAATAGTACATAGAGTTAAAGGTTTGATCAGAACCGGTTTCCATTTTCTGCAAGATTACTCGTGGAGATGTTGAGAACTTCCTATTGTGTCACATAATGTCTGGCAGTCTTTCTTTTTTGTGAGGTTAAGATTGGTCAGTGGGCTCAGATGTTATCAGCCTGATCTGGGCATCTGCTTTGACCTAATGATTTTAGCAGTTATTAGTGATTATTACCTAGATCCATAATTTCATTAGAATATCACCCTTTTATACCCACTCATGAAAAAAAGGAGTCCATTCTAATTCTAACATCCCAATGCATTAATTGGCCTAATTTCTCCTGTAAAGAAGGACTTTCCTTCAACAATTACTTGGTTTCCCTGAGATACAATCCATACAGGAAAGGCAGAGTAAATGCTTGATTGTTTCCCTTTATTTATCAGTTTCTAGAATAATAAGTTGGTTCCCTAGCATCCTCCAGAGATTACCAATTAGAGGGTTTTTTTTTGTCTCATTATAAACTAATAGATTCTAATATATTTGGTGTGTCTCAATCCACTGCAGTTATTATTTTTATTGCTGCTTAAATTGTCCCATCTTTTGTCTGTGGGAACCTCTTCAGGTTGGCTCCTGGGTCAACGTGACATGACATTAATGTTCTTTAATACCTTCCTTCCTTTCTAGTAGAACAATTAATTTTGGCCCATTTAAAATATTTTCTCTCCCAGACCCAAACTACTTTTTCAAAGAGCCCTGGTTCTTTTCAGCGGGAAATAGTATTTAGAGAACACATCTGGACACTACAGATACTTATTGTTATTGGGTGGGTCATTATTTCTATACCTTTTCATTGGTCAAGGCCAGGAACCTGTATTTAAGAAAATATTTATTTAAGATGGGAAGGGAACCAGAACAGTTTTTTAAGAGTAAAAGAATTGAATGGGAGGATTAGTGCATATCATAGGTAAGAAGGTAAGTATTCATTCATGAAAATTCTGTTTTATTTTATTTTATGTGCATGTATACCAGAGACAGATTATTCAATATCTAAAAATTATATAATTTAAATCATGGGTCACACTCCAAGAAGAGACTTGAAAGCACTGGAAAAGATCAGTTTTTTGAGCTGCAATAAAGAACAACCCCATATATTGGAAGATTGCTCATCACCTTCAACCAAAAGATCAATCAGGTGTTGAGACTTGAAAATCAAGAATCCCTTGTCTAGGTTGTCCACTCTCACCACTATTATTCAACATAGTTTTGGAAGTTTTAGCCACAGCAATCAGAGAAGAATAAGAAATGAAAGGAAGCCAAATCGGAAAAGAAGTAAAACTGTCACGGTTTGCAGATGACATGATACTATACATAGAGAATCCTAAAGATGTTACCAGAAAACTACTAGAGCTAATCAATCAATTTGGTAAAGTGGCAGGATACAAAATTAATGCACAGAAATCTCTTGCATTCCTATACACTAATGATGACAAATCTGAAAGAGAAATTAAGGAAACACTACCATTTACCACTGCAACAAAACGAATCAAATACTTAGGAATAAACCTACCTAAGGGGACAAAAGACCTGTATGCAGAAAACTATAAGACACTGATGAAAGAAATTAAATATGATACAAACAAATGGAGAGATATACTATATTCTTGGATTGGAAGAATCAACATTGTGAAAATGACTATACTACCCAAAGCAATCTACAGATTCAATGCAATCCCTATCAGACTACCAATGGCATTTTTCATAGAACTAGGACAAAAAATTTCACAGTTTGTATGGAAACACAAAAGACTCCGAATAGCCAAAGCAATCTTGAGAAAGAAAAATGGAGCTGGAGGAATCAGCCTCCTGGACTTCAGACTATACTACAAAGCTACAGTAATCAAGACAGTATGGTATTGGCACAAAAACAGAAAGATAGGTCAATGGAACAGGATAGAAAGCCCAGAGATAAACCCATGCACCTATGGTCACCTTATTTTTGATAAAGGAGGCAAGAATATACAATGGAGAAAAGATAGCCTCTTCAATAACTGGTGCTGGGAAAACTCGACAGCTACATGTAAAAGGATTAAATTAGAACACTCCCTAACACCATACACAAAAATGAACTCAAAATGGATTAAAGACATAAATGTAAGGCCAGACACTGTAAAACTCTTAGAGGAAAACATAGGCAGAACACTCTATGACATAAATCACAGCAAGATCTTTTTTGACCCACCTCCTACAGTAATGGAAATAAAAACAAAAATAAACAAATGGGACCTAATGAAACTTAAAAGCTTTTGCACAGCAAAGGAAAACATAAAGAAGACAAAAAGACAACCCTCATAATGGGAGAAAATATTTGCAAATGAAGCAACTGACAAAGGATTAATCTCCAAAATTTACAAGCAGCTCATGCAGCTCAATATCAAAAAAAAAACAACCCAATCGAAAAATGGGCAGAAGACCTAAATAGACATTTCTCCAAAGAAGATATACAGATTGCCAACAAACACATGAAAGGATGCACAACATCACTAATCATTAGAGAAATGCAAATCAAAACTACAATGAGATATCATCCCACACCAGTCAGAATGCCCATCTTCAAAAAATCTAGAAACAATAAATGCTGGAGAGGACATGGAGAAAAGGGAACACTCTTGCACTGCTGGTGGGAATGTGAATTGGTACAACCACTATGGAGAACAGTGTGGAGGTTCCTTAAAAAACTACAAATAGAACTACCATATGACCCAGCAATCCCACTACTGGGCATATACCCTGAGAAAACCATAATTCAAAGAGTCATGTACCAAAATGTTCATTGCAGCTCTATTTCCAATAGCCAGGATGTGGAAACAACCTAAGTGTCCATCAACAGATGAATGAATAAAGAAGATGTGGCACATAGATACAATGGAATATTACTGAATTATAAAAAGAAATGAAATTGAGGTATTTGTAGTTAGGTGGATGTACATAGAGACTGTCATACAGAGTGAAGTAAGTCAGAAAGAGAAAAACAAATACCGTATGCTAACACATATATATATGGAATCTAAAAATAAAAAAAGAAAAATGTTCTGAAGAACCTAGGGGCAGGACAGGAATAAAGATGCAGATATAGAGAATGGACTTGAGGACACAGGGAGGGAGAAGTGGGGGAAGGGTAAGCTGGGATGAAGTGAGAGAGTGGTATGGAAATATATACACTACCAAATATAAAATAGATAGCTAGTGGGAAGCAGCTGCATAGCACAGGGAGATCAGCTCAGTGCTTTGTGACCACCTAGAGGGGTGGGATAGGGAGGGTGGGAGGGAGACGTAAGAGGGAGGAGATATGGGGATATATGTATAGCTGATTCACTTTGTTATAAAGCAGAAACTAACACAGCATTGTAAAGCAATCATACTCCAATAAAGATGTTTAAAAAAAAAAAGAATCCCTTGTCTGTATTTTATGGGGTTTTTTATTACCACGCATCATATTTGTAATGAGAAAGTCAAAACAAATAATAAGGGGAAAACTTTACAGGAACAAAAGAGTGAGTTTAGTGTCACACGGATGCCGTCTGGATGTTTTTTCTAGACTTTTAGTGTGGTCATAAAGCTAATTTGTTCTAGTTCTTTCTTGGAACTTTAAGAACCAACATTTCAAATGTTTTAAAAGGTAAGAGTAATAATGGTCCCTAGCCTGGAGGGAAGAATATATGGGAGAGGTGACAGCCTACTCACTAGGTTGACAACCAGTGACTTTGCTGTCCTTGAGACTTTACTATACCCTCGCTTCCACATTTGAAAAATAGCTTGCTCATTAACCACTTTTAGCCTCATTGAAGTTGTTAAAAAGGAAATTATACAAAGTCCTTTGAAAACTATAATGCCTTCTGCTACTACCCAGGAGAC
This sequence comes from Monodon monoceros, assembly GCF_005190385.1. Taxonomy (NCBI): domain Eukaryota; kingdom Metazoa; phylum Chordata; class Mammalia; order Artiodactyla; family Monodontidae; genus Monodon; species Monodon monoceros. The sequence continues at coordinate 65,227,510 of NW_021703777.1, read as the reverse complement.
AGGAGATAGGAGTCTGGGGTCAGCTTTGAATATGAAGGTAATTCAATCAGGCTTAGTTTTCATATGCCATAAAGGTGGACATCAAGCAGTGGAAACAGGGCCGTTTCCTCTTCGTTCTAATGTAGATTGCAGGTGCACGTATCAAAAGATAATGAAACTCTAAAAGCCCTAGGAGAGCCTGAAGCCACACTGGATTGACTGCATAACAGAATTCAAAACTGGAATAACGGACAGGAGAGCTATAAAACTGACGGGATTCATTTTTAGATATGAAGTTTAAAAGAAACTGTTCTTGAAACTCAACGTTTGCGAGCCCTGCCGTTTTTATACATTTTAGAAGCAGTGTGTGAAAACTCACAGACATTTTCTTTCAATAAGGCACACCAGGAAATGTGCAATAAAACTCAAAACTGCACAAATGCCTGCCCAAAGGCCACTTACTCTATACCCGTGCTTCGAGCCACCTGCACTTTAAACAGCCCTGGGGACACCACTCACCAGACAGGGGGGTGGGTGTTTTAGGAGAGTGATCTCTCTCTGTCTTCTCATTCTTTCATTCATATACACGTCACTTCACTCTTCCACGCCTGCGTGCTCACTAGCTGTCCCTCTCTCCCCTCTGTGCGGTCATGGGGAACTCAGCACCTCTTTGAATCCACTCACACAAAAGCATTAGTAAGAAAGGCAGCTTTTGCTAAACACTGAAAGAGAGACAGAGGAGAGGGTTTGCAACACCCATCCCACAGGAAGCCACTTTAAAAATTCCTTTAAGATGTTCACAGATATAAAGAACAGACTTGTGGTTTGCAAAGGGGAGGATGGGATTGTGAGTTTGGGATTAGCGGTTGCAAACTATTGTATAGAGAATGGATAAAAAAACAAGGTCCTACTGTACAGCACAGGGATCTATATTCAATATCCTGTGATAAACCATAATGGAAAGGAATATGAAAAGTATAACTGAATCACTTTGTTGTACAGCAGAAATGAACACGACGTTGTAACTCAACTATACTTCAATAAAATAAATTAAAAAAAAGATGTTTATGTACTCCAAAGTCCTGTCTCAACCTCACCCTCCATCCTGAATGATTTTCTCCCCCCTCTTCTCCGTTAAGTGCCCCCTGTCCTTTTTCCACACTCTCTCACTAAGATGATCCCAGGAAGTTCAAACTCTTCCAACTTCTATTTGACAGATCAACTCAGCTGCCTCTGTTCCTGCCTCTCACCTGAAACTCATTGCAAGGACCCAGCACAAGAAAGGATTCTCCAGTTAATAGAACCCCTACTCCTTAGAAAGCAGACTCCATAATTCATACATTCAACAAAGACTTACTGAGTGCCTGCCATTTGCCAAGGATTATTCTAGGAGGTGAGGATATAGCAGTCAGTGACCATCATTTTCTATGTGAGCAGGCTTTTTGGTGTCTCATCCCTACCCCATCCATCTCAAGACATTTCTTCCTAACACACATAGTATTCTCCAAGAGAATTCTGATGGATGAAGTCCACATCTCACTGTATTTATTAATGTTTCATATATTCTTTTATATTGTTAATACGTTTTTAATTAAAAGACAACCCCAAACTGAGATAATACTATTTCCTATCTAACATAGTAGAAGAGATTTTTTAAAGTAATACAAGCTGGCTTTGACCCCATAACGGACTGGGGTGAACACAAGCACCGGTCTGAACTAACCAGCCCTTTGGCAAGAAAAGAGAATTGTCATTCAGAGTTTTGGAAAGCAGCCTGGCAAAATGGATCAAGAGCCTGAAAACTTCCCATATTCTTTGACTCAGTAGTCCTGCTTTGGGGAAATCTCTCTTAAGAAGTAATGAAGTCATGCTAAGTCTGAGAGAGACTTATGCGTCAAATTGTGAATTTAAGAAATAGAAACACTCCAAATATTCATCAGTAGAAGAACGGCCAAGTAAACTCTGCAGTATTCCATCAAAGGAGTATTGTGAAATCACAAGGCATGATGGTAATATATTAGTCTTCTCCACTGCCATAACGAAATACTAGGTATTCTAATAATAAACTAGGTAACGTAAACAACACTGATCTATTTTCTCACAGCTCTGGAGACTGGAAGTTCAGATCGAGGTCCAGCAGTGTTGGTATCTGGTGAGGACTCTCTTTGTGGCTTCTGCTGATGAGACAAATTTGCAAGTGGAAGCAAAACTGGTTTCTTCCACAATGGGGGAGGCAAGTCAAGTGAATGTCTACGTATGCGCACATCTATGTACAAGAACTATTTTTGCATTGCTATCAGTTATTTACAATTTGCAGAATTGTAAAATAGCTCAAAGACAATGGAGGGTTAGAACAGGAAAATTTGGAAGGGTGTGATCTAAACAATGCATAGCTTTGAAGTGCAAATTTTTCCCTATCTTAGCAAGAAAAAAACCCAATATTTATTTATACTTATTATAAATAACTCCTCCTAAACCTATGCATATTAAAAACACTAGTAGAAAATCCTCCCTCATTAAAAGAAATATATATATACATACACACACACACACGTGTGTGTGTGTGTGTGTGTATGTGTTCGGGGGGTTATTTTACTTTTCTGTAATTAAAAATTTTTTTTTGCTTAATGAGCCTGCATTATTTTCTTAAGAAAAATAATTTTGGAATCTTAGTGTATGAAAGAAATTCTGTCTCCAAACCTTACTTCTTCCATGAAACTTTCCTTGATTAATTTCAATCATTTCCCTTCAGTTTTCTGCTGACTCCACACTTTCATACTGATTTTCATCTGTTTGTTTGTGGATATTCCCTGTGTGTGTTTCAGGACTGCCCTTCCTATTAGATTGAAAGCTCTTCAAGAGGAAGAATCTGTCTTCAGTTCCCTGTGTATTTTGTTGTCTACCTATAAAACTACTACCTGTTTGTTGAGCAAATACACTGATTAGATTTTACTAGGTCAGCATTTCTCAAATTGTGTGCCAAGAGATCCTCCACAAATGAAGAGTTTCCTAAACAAATAACTTTGGGAACACTGCACACTTTATATCCCTGTTGAGGATTCACAATGCATATTAGCACACTAAAGGTTCTGAAAAGTCCTGCAGTAAATAAACCTGCTTAACTTACTTTAACTCAACACTTCTCAAACATATTTCATATGAACACTTTTTTTTTTTTTAAATGATACCTATTGACATTGGGTGTTTTCTGGGATACTTTGAGGGAAATAAATTATTAACTCCAAGAAGACAGGGATAGAGATTATATCTTATTCATCTTTGTACTTGACCTTTCATAATGTTGTCTGATACATAATAGTGTTGGACAAAAGTAAGTGTTTTTGTGTGAGTGAAGAAGTGCCTGAAGGTGAGCTTCTATGAACCAGTGTGATGTGTGTTAAGCAGCTGTAGGGAAGGGAGGGATTGATCAGGTTTTAAAATACATTTAGGAGTTTGTTGGGGGTTTCTTTTGCCGTACGCGGGCCTCTCACTGCTGTGGCCTCTCCCGTTGCGGAGCACAGGCTCCGGACGCGCAGGCTCAGCGGCCTTGGCTCACGGGCCCAGCCGCTCCGCGGCCTGTGGGATCTTCCTGGACCGGGGCACGAACCTGTGTCCCCTGCATCGGCAGGTGGACTCTCAACCACTGCGCCACCAGGGAAGCCCATAATCAATGTTTTAAAATTCACTACCACCCCACTCCCCCACCAAAAGATAAGCCCCCTTCTAATTCACTAGGAAATCATAAGAATTCCCTTCCTATTTGAAATGTTCTATAGCACTGACATCCATGAGCTCCGCTAAGCAGCTCTCTGGGTTGGGACAGGAAAAGCTGGAACACATTTAGCAAGGTTTTGTTTTGTTTTTTAAAATGCAGTCTTCAGGGATCTCCCCACTTCTTGAGCTGAGGAACTAAGCCGTTGAACTCAGCTGAAAGCAGCAGCTCGTAGGAGCAGCTGAAGGTTATTTCACAGTGAAGCCAACCTTGGCAGGCCTGGAAAACTCCATATGGGCTGCAGCGCTGGTCTCCAGGAAGCACCTAGCTCATCATCCCCACTTGGTTTTCCTGGCATATAATCCCAGAATGTGTGCTTGAAAGGCTACTGTATAGAAAAAATGACTTGCTCTGCATTTTTTTTCTTTTTCTGTTAACCTTTATGTGAATCATTCACGGAGATGCAATTTAATATTTATTCCATCTATGTATTCACTATCCATTTAGGTTGTAAGGCAGCTAAGCATGTCCTGAGTCAAGAAGGACTCAAGGAGGAAAACATCACTGTTACCCTCAAGTGGCCAGTGCATGGGAAATGCGTCTACCTTCCCCTGTACTGTGGAGGCCTCCACAACACTGAGTCCTCCTTTATTCCCCAGCTCTCCCACCTTGCTTCCCAGAAAATGACTCTCTCCCAGCCCCGAATCCAAAGCCCTTATGCACATAGAGACCAGCTCTGCCACTTTGTCAAACCCACAGAGACAGACGTGGACTCTCTCCTGCCTCAGCCCATGCGGAAAGCACCCTGCTCAGACTCCAACCTGATCTCAACGGAAATGTAGATCCCGTGAATTACCTTAGAGTAAGAATCTGCTCTCACCTTTCATCACTTGATAGAAAAGCAGAGAAATTTCAGTCCTTCTTTACTACCGAAACTCAGGTGTTAGGTCCATGCTGTGCAACAGAAATATAATACAAGCCCCAAATGCTTGCTGTCCTTGGACAAATGTGGTTTACAATGCTCTAGAAGACACATTAAAAAAATTAAAAGGAAATAGGTAAAATTAACTGTAATAATACATTTAATCTAACCCAATATATCCCAAATATTATCAATGCACCCTTCAATCAATACAAACAATTATTGATGAAAAAGTATTCTCTGTTATACTAAGTGGTCAAAATCTGATGTGCCTTTTACACTTAGAGCACATCTCAATTTGGACTAGCCACATGCCAAATTGCCACATGTGACCAGTTGCTACCATATTGGACAACGCATAGGTGTAGAAGTTCAAAACAAAATGGGTGGGGGAAGCAGAACCTCTGAGTGAGAAGTTTCAGTGGAAATAGCATCCTCTTTTATATCTTTGGGAATTCCCTCCTCTGGAGAAGAATGTTTTCATCAAATCCTAACGCCCTTGGGATAAAGCTGGCCTGTATCTGTAGGAAAGAAGCTGGCTTCTTCATCTGCCCCCTCTTTTCCAGAACAGTGTTCCTCTCACTCTCCTGGGCACACAAATGCCCCAGGACCTTCTTAAAATGCAGATTCTGATTCAATAGATTTAGAGTTTTGCATTTCTAACAAGCTCACTGATGACCCCATTGCTGGTCCTTGGATCCCACTTTGAATAGCGAGGTTCTATAGGCTGATGCCCTCCAGAGTCCTGTGTGTGATTAAATGGAGGTGGTATGTATTGAGGTTGGAGGAACGTGAACTTGGAGTCAGACCGCCAAGGCCTGGGGCTTTGGTTCACCACTTAGCTGTCTGGGTTGGGCAGGCTGCTTACCCCCTATAATCCTCAGTCTTCTCATCTATATAAACACAGGCAGTGACAGGGCTGCCATGTTGGGTGGTGCTGGTACACTAGGAAACAACCAAGGTCAAACATTTTAGCTTTTGGATGTGAAAGTACAAGCTTACCTTGAGAAAAGCAGGGACTTAGCTTTCCTTGATTTAACCCGAAATGGGTCCAGTGTAAGCATCACTTCCTCAAAGAAACCTTCACTAACCTTCTAGTATGATGAGGATATAAATGAATTCCCTGCTTCTTAAATGCTTATATCTCTCGCATAGCCTTTCTCACATAATACCGTAATTATGAACTTAGTTCTCAGTCTCTCCCACTGGAATTGAAGTAATTTGTAGGCAGCAAGAACAGCCTACAGTGTCCTTCCAGTGCCTTCTAATTGCTGGAGGACCAATTCTGGTTTAGCTGCATAAAATCCCTTGAGGAATTTGTTAAACATATAGATTCATAGGCTCCATCTCGATAGTTGGGTTCAGTGGGTCTCATTTGGATCCAGACATCTATATATTTTTAAAGCTCATCAGAGTTCTGCTGCCCAACCAGGTTTGGGAACCACTGCGTTCTTCTACTTTGTATCATCAGTACCTACCCCATGCCTGGCATAAAGGCAGCTCCCAATAAAATGTTTGCTGGATGAATCAGTCATCCTTTACATTGACATATGAGTCACAGCTTCCAAAGGGCCATCCCATATATTTTATATATAATCTTATCTTCAGGGGTAGATCATGTTTTGTAGGCCTGATCCTTATTCAATTTGGAAGGCCTTCTTTAAGTAAAGAATAAAAAATCAGATGTAAACATGAATATTTACTTAGAATGAGAAAAATCATACAAATTCAAGTTTTGAAAAGCTGACAATACATCACAAAAATCAGTTAATACTTTAATTAATTACCTGATATGTCTTTATATTACTTTTTCCCTAACTTCTTTTGGCTGCATATTCTTTAATCACCTCTTCAAGTCACAAGTTTCATAATATTATAATATAATGTCTCAATACAGAAATAGCAATATAATTTAGCCATCCCTCTAATATGGTTAATCAAAGAATTGCTTTATTATAGGTGACTTAAGATGCCTAAAACCTGTGGTTTTCCTAAACTGGAATGACTAGAAATAACTTTATTATATCTGAAAATGACTGAAAATCTAATAAGTATTCCATTAAACCTAAACTAAATGTACTCTTAACTTGGCTTCGCCTGAGCTGAGCTCTCAAAATACCTTTGGCCACTCCATTTTCACCCAAGACAAGGGAAAACGTGATAAAGGGAAAGCCAGAGTGGAAAGGAGCAGCGGTTGTAACCAATTACTATTAAAATCTTCCTTTTGCAGTGAAAACATACAACCATGTGAACACACTGCCGGGGCTCATATGAGTGCCTTGGAAGGGGTCCTGATGCCCAAGCTCAGAGAGCTTTCCCAGTGAACCTATCTTTGCCCATTTGATGCTCACAATCCCTATATTAGTTAGAGTCCCCTGGTTGTGAGCAACAGAAACTACTCTGGGTCAGGAAGAAGGCATTTATTGGCTGTGATGTTGGGCCCTTGCAGAACTGAAGGAAAAGGTGAACAATAATTTCTCAGAAAGCAGCACTGGTATCCAGGAAATAGAGACAGATAGTCTCTTCATACTTTCCCTGTGAAGATAAATGAGATACGAATGTTTTTCAGCCTTTGCTTCCTTAGCTCAAAAATGTAATTCTAGGGACCAAATGGCTGATTGGACAAGCATGGCTCCCGGGCCTGCCCTCAGCCAGGAGAGAGCTGGCTTGATGGACACTTCCACCAAGACTGGGTCCAACGGGAGAAGCCTAGTTACCCAACGCTGAATTGGGTGCTGCTATCAGAACAAAGGGGACTGGGGTTCGGTGGATGACCTCCACATCTCCTCTTCTGGGCTCCCATCAGGCTTCATGTAGCGTTTATCACTTTATGTTACAAACAATTGAGTGTATGTGTGTGTTTCCAGCTGAGTTTGCATCATGCATCTTCCATTCTAGTATGTATGGAATACATGTTTATTAAATGAATGAATATTGTGATGAGGTAGTGGAAAGGTATTATTCCTCCAAAGTTACTTATGAAGCAGTGTGATCTAGATAAGGTTTACTAACTTTCGCAGGGCCACATGATCAGAGAACGTTCAGAGAGAGAATCAGATAACTGACCTGGAGACAGAGGGAATTTGCTGTATTCTCTTCCCATTGGGGTTTGAACCTGGGTCCACTAGTAAATGTCTAGAAGCTGAGGAGACTCTCATGAAGGAAAAGTCACAGGTTCTGGAAACTTCAGTGCCTGTCCACCCCTACTTCTGCCTCAACCACATCCCTAGAGGACCAGCCAGAGAGAGTGCTGCTTCATATCATGCCATACCTTGTGGCAGGGCCATGGACCATGGAGCCAGCCCCTTGCAGGGAAGAGTTAAGCTCACACTCCCCTCTGCTATGAAAAAATTTGTCATTCAAAATGCCTTGGGGTTTCCCTGGTGGCACAGTGGTTGAGAATCCGCCTGCCAAGCTGGGGACACGGGTTCGAGCCCTGGTCCGGGAAGATCCCACATGCCGCGGAGCAACTGGGCCCGTGAGCCACAACTACTGAGCCTGCGTGTCTGGAGCCTGTGCTCCGCAACAAGAGCGGCCACAACAGTGAGAGGCCCGCGTACCGCGATGAAGAGTGGCCCCCACTTGCCGCAACTAGAGAAAGCCCTCGCACAGAAACAAAGACCAAACACAGCCAAAAATAAATAAATAACTAAATTTAAAGCCTGATCACATCTGAATGTGTACCATCTGGCGGCATTTCTCCCCCCAGGTGGCTCTCAGCAAGGCGTCTTGTAATAGGAGGTCTAAGTCATAATGACATTTACTTTCTGCAGCTAGAGGTTGCCTAAACTCCTTGAAGCATAGAGCCGCTAGCAGGGAGATTCCTGGGCTGAAAAGATTGTCAGGAGTCCCCACAGCTGGGCCCAAGCTAATGCTTTTCCAAGTGCTATGTGGCAAAATCTGAGTTGTGACTATTGTTCAGTCAGCGGTTCTCAAACTACAGCCTGGGTTTGAATCACCAGGAGGGCTTGCTAAAATGCAGATTGTCGGGGCTCACCAACTCTGCATGTCTGGAGTGAGGGCCTAGTTTTTGCATCTCTAACAAGCTCCCCGGGAGGTGCTTATGCTGCTGGTCTGAGGACCACACGTTGACAGGAACTGGTTTAGATACTTCAGGAGCTCCCCCTCTACCCCACCCCCTTTGAAACTGCTGCAAGGGATTTCACACCCTCTACCTGAATCAGCCAGCTCTCCAGGAGAAGATTTCAAGGTGTGTATCAGAGGATTAGCAGCTATCAAGTCATCCAACAACTGCTCTCTGGCTTTAAGGCACAGGGTGTAAGCATATGTACACATCAGGCGTTCTCCATCTCAGAACTATTGACATTTTGGATCCGGTAATTTGTGGTGAGGGGCTGCCCTGTGCACTGTTAGATCTGTAGAGGCACCCTGACTTCTGCCCTCCGGATACCAGTAGCATCTCTGCTCCCTCTCCCACAACCATGACTGTCAAAACTGTCTCCAGACATTGCCAATGCCACTTGGGTGGCAAAATCACCTCTAGTTGAGAATCACTAGTATACATAAAATAACATGCTTTGGTGGGGTGGTGAAGGACATTAAAGATTTCTCCGGCTGGGTTCCATACAGCCTCCTGAAATAAACTGTAAACTCTAATAAATAAACTCCATGCAGCCCCCTGACATAAATCACAATGATGCTTTTCCTCTGGAACACACCTTTTAGGGCTGTTACACATATTCAAGTCCTTTGATTCTGACCCATTTGGAAGAGCAGATATTACCACTGTCTCCGTTTTAAAGACGGGGAGACTTAGTCTCAGAGAGGTTCGGGATTCGCCCAAGTTTACACAGGTAATAACTCTCAGCGGAGGACCAGGACACACATCTTCTAATTCTTAGGTCAGTGAATTGTCCATCCCATGATACAACCTTTGTTCAGTCTACAAACATTCCATAAACAGTACCAGGTAATGGCATTTACATAAATTTTGGTGGTTGAGAGGCAGAAAGGACAGGAGAACATTTGTTTGTACAGACTGTGGGCTTGGGGGCTTCGAAAATCCCAGGTGGGGGTTAATGAAATCTATGTATCCTGGGGACAAATTGATAGCTGTGGAGGCTTCTTGGAGTATGGGATCAGGTAAGCCTAAAGTTCCCTAGGAAATATGCCTGACCAGGCTGATGAGGTTCTTCTGATGACTGATCTGGGTCCTGTACCCATAAGCAGAGCAGGGACACCCTGCCTCAGTGTCCCCAAGTTACCCCTACCCTTTCCTGTGTGTCAAACCACCTTTTCAATGGATGCCATCATGGCCAAGTAACATCTATGAAACAAATTCTCTCTCTCGCTCTCTCTGTCACACTCCTAGTTTATTCCAGAGAGGATTTGATGCCAAATCCCCAATTAGAATATTGCTCCAGACAGAGAGCCCAGGAGGTACTAGAAATTGAGGATGCAATGTGTAGACACTACATTGCCACCTCCCACCATAACTACCAATTTGCACTGCATTTTGCTGCCCTGGTTTGTTGGTTTGTCTGCATTTAGGCAAAGACCAAGCCTTGGGAAAGTATTTTCACTATTATTGCAATTTAGCCTTCCTGCCTATCTAACTTCCATGTAACTTGCAAAGAAATTTCAAATAAGAACAAATCCAGGAAATCTTAATTAAGATGAGCAAGATACAAGTATGGAAACCTAGCACAGTCTTTGTGTTTTTATGCTAATTTGAAAGTGTCACTGTTAAAGGGATCGTGTGTGTGTTTGTGTGTATCTATGTGTTTATGTATATATGTAATGTATGGTGTATGTGTATGTGTCAATGTGTGTGGTGAGACAGTGTGTGTGTGTGTTTGTGTGTGTGAGTTTTGAGGGATTATTATGGGGGAGGAGTAAGACTTACTGGTTGAACACTATAAATGAGACACAATTTGCCCACAGTTTTCAAAGCTGGGTGCTATTTACGTCTCCTGCTTCCCTGGCTCAAGAAAAGCTTTCAATATGAAGATAAAATGGTTGAGGGTTGCTGAGTGAGCCAATAGGGCCATCCCAGAGAGAGTAATGGACTTCACCCCTAGTGAGATCAAAACAGACCTCTCAGCTGGCAAGGACCCCCATAAGCCCCAGAGGAACCCAATAATGGAAGAGCTTGGATTCCCCCCGACCAAGGTGAGATTGTCTCAACGTACCTGCATGCTATTGGAGGCTCTGGTGATGCCAGGCAGATGGAGTTGCAAAAATAATCACTCAGCCAGAACACTCACTGCCATGTGGCAATGAATTCATGTCATGCCTGCACTTGCCAGTGATTTACCCTCCAAACAAGATGAAGTGACTCTAATGGCTTCCACTTGGCTCCATATGGCCTCTCAGTATTCATTATTCCCTTCAGTGGGCTTTTCTTTGGTCATATAATTTTTCTGTGAAATCTGGGAAAAGGAATAAAGGGAGAAAGGACGAACTCCTAAATCCTTACTTACCTGAGTGTGAACTACTATTTTATAATTTTTTTTTGTTCTGGGTAGATTGTGTGTTTCTGTTAATACATGTGAAAAAAGGTTGTGTCAATATATATCGAGATCTGAAGTCATTAACAACATCAATTTCATTGGAAATGTTCTAATAATTGAGGTGAGAGGTTAAGGGCAAGTATGTTGAGTTACCAGTTTCATCCTTGCTAGCTGTGACATGTGGCCCTAAACTAGGCATTCATTCATTCACTTATTCATTCATTCAATTGTTTATTCACCACACATTTATCAGGTTCCTACTATGTGCTGGGAGCCATTCTGAGTACTGAGGATATAGTGGGAAATAAGAAAGACAAGGTCTCTCATGGAGTTGACATTTCTGATGGGGTATAGAGACAATTAAAATATACACAAATCAATAAATGAAAATACCAGCTATTGAATGATACTTACTAATAGCTCCTTCTTGTCATTCAGACCACAGCTGAAATGTTACCTCCTTAGAGAAACTTTGGCTTTTCTTTTAACTCTTCCCTTTGTATTTGATCTAAATTAAAAGGGAAGGACTGAAAGACAAGAAAGGGTCATCCATGGACATGTGGGGGAATAGCATTTGAAATCGAGGGAATAGTAGATACAAAGTCACTTAGACGGAAGAGAGCTTGGAGTGTTAAAGAATGAGAGAGAAATTCAGCCTGGCTGGAGCCCAGTGAGGTGGGAAGAGGGTACTACAGGACTTGGTCAACTGGAGAGGTAGATAAAGGGGAATTTTAAAGACCTTGGTAAAGGATTAAAGACTTCATTCTGAAAGTGATGGAAAATATATACATTATGTATTGCTGTGTAACAAATTATGGATTGCTGCAATAGAATTGATGTTACCTCAAAGCCAATTTAAAATTTTATTCTTTGCCATTAGAAGAAGCTGAGAATTTTCAAAACCTGCAAGTCCAGACTCCTTTTGTTTAAAAATCCTTCCTCAATTGTATCTATTTCCTCTTGCATTTAAATATAAGCAGGAAGAAGAAAACAGGAGGCTCCTTCAGCACTGCCTGGAAATTTCCTTCCCTAGGTCAGTCAGTTCACTGGGCACATATTTTTCCCCCACAATCCCACAGTTTAGGGTTGCTAAACCTTCTACCATTGCGTACCTCTTTCCTCCATTTTCCAAGGCCATTTTCTTCCTTCCCTTTAAATTCTCTCTGGTAGCCTCCTCTAGGACCAGGGGGCTTCTGCTAAACCTTAGTCAAAACTCCAAGGTTTTCACTAGCACAATTTCCTAAAAGTTCTTTCACCCACTTCCCGATTACAAAGTTACTCCTGTTGTCAAACCCAAGTTCGTGTGCCTGACGCACAGTGAAGCCAAACAAACTTTGAAATGTTGTCAGAGTTTGGAGCAGAGAAATGTTCATGCAAGGGCCATATAAGGAGAATGGGTGGCTCGTGCTCAAAAGACCTGAACTCCCCGACCGGTTGCAGGGAAGAAGTTTTTATAGACAAATTTTGGTGTGTAACATTTCTCTGATTGGTTGACAGTGAAGTAACAGGGTGGTGTTCCAGGAATCTCGATCATCAGTCTTCTGGTTCCAACCAGTCTGGGGTCCACATGCTTGTGCTCAGCCTGAACTTACCATCCTCCACCTGGGTGGGGGGCCTTAGTTCCTGTAGAAGAACTCAGAGATTTGTATCAGGTTGTTGTGAACATGCCCCAAGAAGGAACGGGCCCAGGCCCCATCGAGGCACTATCGTTTCTTTCTGCATTCCCACACTCTCCTACATAGTAATTGTTTATGTGCCTTTTGGAACTCAGGGAAGGTCTAAGAGGCTGAAAGCCTTTTTCCTACAAACTAGAAATGGGGGACGCAGCAAGGCCTTTATATTTGGGAGGTCCCCACAGGGTCCTGCTTGGTTTCAATTCCACATTTTGTTTTTGTTATGATAGCACCTGACTTCCATGTACCAAAATCTATAATGGTTATCAATTACCGTGTAACAAATTTCCCCAAAATCTAGCGGTGTAAAGCAACAGACATTTTTTCTTTTGCATAGTTCCTGTGAGTCAGGAGCCTAGGAGCAACTTGGTTGGGTGGTTTCACTCGTAGTCTCTCATAGGTTATAATCAAGGTGTTGGCGAGGGTTGCAGTCACTGAAGGCTTGGTTGGAGTTGGAATATCCACTTCCAAGATGGTGCACTCAAATAACTGGCAAGTTGGTGTTGGTCATTGACAAGAAGCCTCAGCGCCTTGTCATGTAGTCCTTGCCAGGGGCTGCTTGAATGTCCTCATGACATGGCAGCTGGCTTCCCCCAAAGCAAGTGATATGAGAAAGAGCAAGATGAAAGCTATGGTGTCTTACGTCTTAGCACTGGAATTTTCAAAGCGTCAGTTCCACAACATCCTAGTGGTTGCACAGGTCAGCCTTATGCAGTGTGAGAATGGAATACACAAGGGCATGAATATAAGAAGGCAGAGATCATTGAGGCCATCTTAAAGGGTGACTACCAAGAATGCCCTGAGGTTTTTAAGCAAGTGAGTGACATGATCTGATTTATATATTTAAATGTTAGTCTGCTGATGTGAAGAGAAAGGATTTTGTAGGGGCGAGAGTAGAAGGCCGGAGATTAGGCCAGAGCCCAGCAGAGTAGAGAGATGTTGGTGGTTTGGATTAGGTTGATAGCAGGGAGGGAATTTAAGTAAATGGATTCAGGATAGGTTTTGGAGTTGTATAATCAAGACTAGCTGAGGGATTGAAACCATTCAGGACTCTGCGGGGCCCTCCCCAATACAAAGGCCTTTCTGTGTCCCCCATCTCTTGTTTGTAGGAAAAATCTTTCAGCCTCCTAGACCTTCTCTGAGCTCCAAAGGGCAGATTCAAACAGTAATTAGAGGAGTGAGGGAATGCAGAAAGAAACAACAGTGCAGCATGGGGCCTGGGCCTGGTTCCTTCTCTGGGCCTGTTCGTAACAACCTGATACATATCTCTGAGTTCTTCTACAGGAACTAAGTCCCCCACCCAGGTGGAGGATGGTAACTTCAGGCTGAGTACACTGACGTGGACCCCAGACTGGTTGGAACCAGAAAGCTGAGGGTTGAGATTCCTGGAACATCACTCTGTTAACTTACCACCAACCAATCAGAGGAGGGTCACATACCCTGCATCCCGCCCCCAAAATTTTGCCTATAAAATGCTTTGCTCAGAGAGTTCGGGCTTTTTGAGCATTAACTGTCTTGGACTACTTGTATGGTGCCTTACAATAAATGCTGCACTTTCTTTCACCACCACCCGGTATCAGTAGATTGGCTTTACTGGGCATGGGTGAGTGGGCCGAAGTTTGGTTTGGTAACAAGATGTGGGAGGAAAGATTATAACTGAGGATGGCAGCTGAGTTTTTGGCTTGCCCAGTTAGGTGAATGGTGATTCCAATTACTGGGATGGAGAAAAGTGGAGAAGAAGCAGGTTTGGAGAGAATCAAGGGTTCAATTTGAGATATGTATAGTTTGAGATGTCTACTGCAAATCTAAGGACAAAGCTGCCGACAAAAATCAGTTCAGGGGAAATGTTAGGGATACAGAAAGGTTCAGGGGAGATGTGAAGAACTAAAAAGTATGGCACCAAGTGGGTATTCAATACGTCCAGAGGATACTGTAGTTAGAAAACTTCCTCACTGATCTTCCTCAAAATACAACTGTGTCTGGGATCTCAGATTCCTTTTTCCTTTTTTTAAAAACTGCTTACTATTAAGATATGAGGACTTACCATAAAATTCATTTGGGGGTTAAATTCCATTTGGTCATATTGTATAATCCTTTTTAAAATACATTGCTAGATTCATTTTATTAGTATTTTGTTGTGGATTACTGCATCTATGTTCATAGGGGTGCTGGTCCATAATTTTTTTTCTGTGATGTCTTTGTCTGGCATTGGTAACAGGATTATCCTGGCCTCATAGAATGAGCTGTGGACTATTTCCTTCTTTTCTATTTTTTTGGAAGAGTTTGTGAAGAACTGGCATTACTTCTTCTTTACATGGTTATTAGAATTCCGTGGTAAGTCATCTGGGCCTGGGCTTTTCTTTGTGAAAAGTTTTTAAATTACTAGGTCAATCTGTTTACTTGTTCTAAGTCTATTTAAATTTTCTACTTCTTCTTGAGTCAGTTTTGGTATTTTGTGTTTTTTAGGAATTTCTCCATTTCATCCAGATAAACTGATTAATCATAGTATTTCCATATAATCGTTTTTATTTCTGGAAGGTCAATTCTAATATCTTCTCTTTCATTCCTGATTTTAGTAATTTGAATCTTTACTCTTTGGTTCTTGTTAGTCTAGCTAAAGTTTTGTCAATTTGGGTGATCTTTTAGAAGAACCAATATTTGCTTTTGTTAATTTTTCTCTATTGTTGTCATATTCTCATCTACAGCGAGAGGCTCAGATTCTCCACATTTGCACTCCAACTATACGATATCACACTGTGTAGAGCACTATAGAGTTAGCAATCAACCTTTTGTGGGATCCTTCTCCCAGCTTGTGTATGAGGTCAAATTCCAAAGAATTTATATAATCTTCTGCAGAGGTCCAAAAAGACCAAGAAAGTCAGTAGGGAGAAATGGATGCCCAGTTCCTAGGCTGACGTTATTCCCTGCATCTTGAATGCTCCCAGTTTGTAACAGTGAGACATTTCCACTGGGAAATCCTTGTTAACTTCAAGGCATGTACTCATCATTCCAGATAATAGCTATAAAGTTTCCCCTAGTAAAAAATGAAGTTCCAGCCAACATTTAAGATGAGCTCAACAAGAGACAAGTAAACAAGTAAAAAAGTTTTACTTGAGATTTGCAGGTGCATATTTTAACAATACGAGTCAGTACAGAAATCTGTAGTGTTGGAGAATAACTAAAATTGTGATTATCCTTACAAAAACATTAACACAGTCACTGATCTTTGCACACCAGGTGTTTCTAATTACCTCACCCATTTACAGACTCTGTTTCTCCTCATAATTCTCTGTCCTCTTCCCAACAACGATCTTTATGCCAATATGTTATAACCCTAATGCTTTGGGTTTGCCACTCTCTCCTACTAATCACTGAATTTCTCATCAAAACTCTATTGGCAGGAGACTGTAACATTTATTGAGCGTTTACTGTATGCATGTAGGGCAGTAGGCACAATAAAAGGAAATCTCAAAGAAATCAAACACTTCAACAATAAATTTAGTATGTGGGGGGGGGATTATTGTATGCTGGAGGATGAGTTGAACATGTACCTTTCTCAAAATACAGAAAGAGAAAAAATGTGTAACATTAGAAGCATGATAGAACTGTCAAAAGTACACTAAATATACTGTGATAAATCAGGACTGGTTTTATTTGTTTCTTCTACAGTGTAAAAGTACAAATTGCTCTTGGAGAGAGAAACAGAAAGCAAGGAAATTTAGTGGCACTTTGCTAGGACAACTGACAATGAGACTTCTATTGAGGCCGGTAACTGATATAACATATGCTAGTGGTCCCAGGACTATACTTTGGGTTACTTGGACTCACTGTGGTCCTGCTCTATGCAAGGCATAGTCTCTGTCCTAGAGTAGCTGAAAATCTAATTGGAGAGTAAAAACATAAAACAAAACAAATGATAAAGAAAGAAATAGCAATATTTATTCACTCAACAAAATTTATCAGGTGCCTATGAGCCTGGCAATTTACCAGCAAAATAACGGGGTGTTAAAATTGGATTCTTCTGGGACTTCCCTGGTGACGCAGTGGTTAAGAATCCACCTGCCAATGCAGGGGACACGGGTTCGAGCCCTGGTCCGGGAAGATCCCACATGCCGCGGAGCAACGAAGCCCGTGTACCACAACTACCGAGCCTGTGCTCTAGACCCCGAGAGCCACAACTACCCAAGCCCACGTGCCTAGAGCCCGTGCTCCGCAATAAGCGAAGCCACTGCTATGAGAAGCCCATGCACCGCAATGAAGTTTAGCCCCCGCTCGCCGCAAGTAGAGGAAGCCCGCAAGCAGCAATGAAGACCCAACACAGCCAAAAATAAATAAATTAGTTAATTAATTAAAAAAAAATTGGATTCTTCTTGTCACAGTTTACCTGAGGTGTCAAAATACAGAAGCCACATTCCCAAGTGAGATATGAGACCATCAGGCAGGACTTGCAATAGGAAGTTGTGGAAAACTGGGATTTTCCCTTAACTGACCATCAATCTCCAGCTTTTGAAGCTGAGGAAAGAGTTGGAGGCATGAGAAAGCTTGTCGGAGACAGAATTGCTGGTGTGCGGTAAGGCCCACCCTCACTTCCGGGCAAGGGTGCTTCCTCCTAAACAAACGTCAAAAGGCAGGGGATCTGCGAAAGTTAACATGGGTCCCTGCAGTTGGGGGACAAGCGGATTGTCTTCTAGCTAATACCTGGGGAACCTAAGGGGTGGGAGGGGAAGGGCTTTTTTGCTGGAGGGCTCTTTCTGCCACAGCTCTTCCTTTTTCGCTGAAGGGGATTTCTCTCTCCTGCCCACTTTTGTGGCACTTTTCAACCAAGGGCTTCAATGTGATTAATTGTTGAACTCTTCGATACCCTGGTGAGATAGTTGGGTGTCATTATCCCTAATGTCCAGCTGGACAAACAAAGGAGGTTGGCTGTGTTGACCTAGATCACACAGGGGCAGGTTTGGCAAGAGAAATGGGCTGTATCCTCCTGCAGCCAGAGTGGGAGCTTCGGTCAGGTCTCCTAGAGAAGATCCCCAGTTCCTAGGCCAGGACTTTGAACGTGCCTCCTTCAAGTGCAATGGTTCCTGGGACATTCTGTAATTGTCAGGGTGTGTGAGCTGAGAGCAGCTGTGTGATGAAATCTGAGGGAGGGACAATTTTTCTAAAATATCCTGTTTCTAATTTGCACCTGATTGGCAGAGAGGAAGAAAACCTTGCTGCTTTAATTGGCAAGGGAAATGCACACCCAAGAGACTGGTGTTCCCTGGCTTTAAATTTTCAATTAAAAGATATATGTAATGTTTGAATGAACACTTACACACCTTAGCTTGCAAGCTTTTGGCAGCAACAAATGGTGTCCCTAGAGCTCTCTAGAAATGCTGTCCTGTGCAATGGGATGCTTAATGACTACAAAACAATTCAATTAAACCAACACTGAGCTAGCATGGGAGTGGAGTGGGGGGATAGGCGGACACAGAGATAAATGTAATACAGTCCCTTCCTCCAGAAGTTTACAACCTAAATGTGGATAAACATAGTGGAGTTCCACTTTAATTGGGGTTAGATTCTAAAATGAGTGAGTAAATAGAAAAATCTCACTTAATCAAATTAATCATAATTCTTACGTCCTTCAAATTTTAAGAACTGTAGGAGTCGTAATCTGAGGAACAAAAGAAAGATCATGTAGTTTATCTGAATATTCAAACTTGCCTACCTGTAAGACAGCTAGCCAAGGCCCAGCTGTAAATGGGGCGTGGACTGTAATATCATACTGTGGATTGACTTAGATTCTCTGCATAAAAAACAACCCCAAGACTCAGTGGGCTACAATAGCAACCGTTTATTCTCTTGGGGCTGATGGCCAGTTGAGTGTCAGCTCACTTGCCTGGACTGGGCTGGGACAGTTCAGCTTTGCTGCATAACTTCTTCATCCTTCCCCTGAGACTAGTGAGGTAGCCTAGCCATGTTTTTTTCATGGCAGTGGCGGAGGCTCAAAATCACAAGACCAGAGGGTCATGGGAATAGAGAAGATAGTAACAGAAAGGGCCTTTAGTTATAATAAAAATAAGGAAAGTTACCTCTGGTGTGTAATTGCCTAAAAGGCAAGGAGCTCACCTCACTCAGCATCAGGTCCCTACCCTTGCCTCACCTTGCTCTTGGTAGGCGCTCAATTAATAGTTGTTGAATGATGAATGTTAATTACATTGGGCCCTCAAGGACACAGTTCATGTTGGTCCCGAGAGCCAAGTGGAATCACACACTGGTGCCATCTGTCCAAGCTGGGATAGGAACACAGCCCTGATTACCAGGAAGCTTAGATCTCAAAGGAACTTGTGACATGTTCTGAGAAACTTGAGCTTGTGAGCTCATCGAGGCCAGGCACGTCTCTTAATTACCATCTTTCCAGAGAGTAGCACAATGTCACAGGGGAGCTAGACCTTTACTTCTATACTTAACCATAACCCTGTGTGATCAGTGACATATTTTCATGAAGAACGGAACCCTCCGGAAGCAAGAGCATTCAGGTTAATCCTACATGGGAACATGGCTATAAAAGGGAGTTATTCAAGAAGATTTCAGAGAAAAGGTGAAGGCTTCCTAAGGCTTCCTTTTCTTTTCCTGCTGAAAGGCAAGTCCATTGTTTGTTTGTTTACTACAAAAACACCTGCACCTTTGATCTCAAATTACATCTATGGATAGAAAATGAGCACTTTGACAGTCTTCAACAAGGGAACAGAGGGCTAGTCTGTGCTGTGTACAAAGTATCGTATGTCTCCTGAGCTCTGTTCCTTCAAGCCTTCCTCTCAAAACAGCACAATCCAAACAGACATCAGACGGCATCTAGTATCAGGACTGAGTGGAAGTAGAGGCAGTTTCACTGCACTTACTTCAGGCAGCTGGGAAACACAGTCTGGCTTTCAGAGAGGCTCGTTTCCTTGTCTATTAAATGGATTGTAAATAGCCATGTGCTTGACAATGTTGACAAGGCAGGAAGATTGCTTCCCAGGGAGAAACTTGACATTGACCTTCTGATCAGGATGGGACTTGAAGTTTGGGAATCGTTCCCCAAGTCACAATATTTTATAGAGAAACTAAGAGTTGAACAAAACCTTGAAGTCTGTAGAATTTCGATAGAATTTAAACAAGAAGAAAGAGAGGAGAATGCCTCTGGGAGGTGAAATAGAGAGACTCAGATGGATAGCTGGTGAAAATGAGTAGGTAAAGAGAGGCAAGAACTTAACAAGTCACTAGTGGGATTCATTAAAGGTTGTTGAGAAGGGGAAACTGTAAGTTCTATGGAGACCCAGACTCTGTCTGTTTTGGTCATTGTTTTTTTCCCAATATCTGGCACATTACAATGCATGAATGAAGATAGATAGATAAGTAGATAGATAGATGAGATATATATCTATATACATACCTATATATATATATACCTATATACACACATATACATATATATGTATATAAGTAAAGTTCAAATTTTTAAATTATATAAGTAGTACATGAATTGATTTTTATGAAAAAGTCAAACAATAAAGAAGTATATTAAAAAGTGGAAGCTCTTCTTCACTAACCCCCAATTCCACTCTCTCTCCCAGAATTAATTGTGGCTATGAATTTCATATATGACCTTTCAGATAGCTTTCTTTGCAATTATAAAAATATATTTCTTTATAGCAACACGTGTTTTAAAAAGTTTTATAATGGGGTTATACTGTAATTATTGTACAGCAATATTCCTTTCTTATGTAATATGTCTTTGCATAGTATTCCATTATATGGAAGCACAGTAATTTAGAGTAACTTACTGAATATCTCCTATCGCCACAACATCACCACTAGCTCTTTCTGGAGACTACATTTCCCAGAATCCTCTTGCCCAATGGTTCTCCTGTTGGGATTTGCTAATAAGAGACGCTCATGTCAGTTTGAAAGCCAACGTAGAAGGAGAAGCTGTTAAGCCTGGAGGCAGCTGAGCTAGAGGAGCAGCTTGTGCACTTCATAGTGGCTTAAGGGGAATGAGCCTTTGAAAACCAGCCACTTCACTGCTACAGACAAAGGCAGTGGCCAGAACTTCCTGGGGGTTCTTGAGATTTGCAGAGGCTTCCCGGTGAGCTCCTGAGAGCCACCTGTTTCAGGGATGCAGGCTCGGATGATCAGGGTGGCTCCCCCAGCCTTTCCAACAATTCTGGAATCCTCTTATTCCTTGTATTAAAACCTTCTTTACCTGGAAGACAGGAGGTGTTTTTGTTTTCCTGACTGAAGTCTGACTTTAAAATATTACATTTTTTCCCTCTGTGTCTATATGTATTTACTTTTATATTATGGGCCCCATCTCAAGTCGTTAAACATTCCTTGGAAACCTACTGTAAATGAATATATCATAACTCATTATATGCATTAAAACGATTGGTTTAAAGCATTCCTCTATAGTTGAGCATTTAGTCTGTTTCCACATATAACATATATGTTGTGGTAAACATCTCAATATGTATATCTGACTCTCTATTTTGAGGCTATGGAGACTGGCAGGGTTTTAGTCTGAACACTGAAATTAGAAGAGACACTGAACTGTGAAGGGAAAGACAGAAGATGAGCTCACGTTTAGTAATATCGAGTGTAAGCTACTGAAAAAGACATCCAGGGCTTCCCTGATGGGGCAGTGGTTAAGAATCCACCTGCCAATGCAGGGGACATGGGTTCAAGCCCTGGTCCGGGAAGATCCCACATGCTGTGGAGCAACTAAGCCTGGGCACCGCAACTACTGAGCCTGTGCTCCAGAGCCCGCGAGCCACAACTACTGAGCCCACATGCCACAACTACTGAAGCCCATGTGCCTAGAGCCCATGCTCCTCAACAAGAGAATGCACGGCAAAGAGAAGCCCGCGCACTGCAACGAAGAGTAGCCCCCGCTCACTGCAACTAGAGAAAGCCCGTTTGCAGCAACAGACCCAACACAGCCATAAAAAAATAAAAAAATAAATAAATAAAATACATTCGTGAGAAAAATAATTCTTAAAAAAACAAATCCAGGTGTGCTTACCTAGCTGCTGTTAGATGTAATGGACCAGGTCAAGACCTAGATTAGGGTTGACAATCAGTGTCTAGAGAGTTGACTCCAGTATCAATCAATACAATGTCTGCTGTAAAGATTATGGAAAAATAAGAGCAGTAGAGTTGACAAGGGACAAGAGAGAGGGTGGAGGGTGCAGATCTAGGATAATATCTATTTACCAGCTTAAGTAAAATGTACTTACTTAAGTAAAATAGTGCTTTTCAAGTACTACTGTGGTCTCTCATCTACCATTCCAATTCAGAGTGCTTAAATAAACTCCATCCCTTGACAACTGTGTCTCTTTAAATTAGTCAAGGGACTGACTAGATTGCATAGAATGTGAAATGTAACTCACTCTCCACTTGATTGATTCACATTACTGCTTAAATCATGTTGAAAGCAGTAAATTTATTTGTAATCTGTATTCATCCTTCCTTCATTCATTAAATGACACTTTGCTCTTTTTAAGCAGAGAATACTATGCCAAAGCTTCCGAGGAGGTTGTCCATCCTTAAGATGTTTGAACCTCCCTTAAAATATCCTATTAGAGCTATTTAGTGCTTTAGCCAACCATAAACATTGTGTGTGTACTCCAAAATTCCATTTTTTATATTGAAGTATGGCTGATTTACAATATTATATTAGTTTCAAGTATACATCGTAGCAATTCAGTATTTTTGTAGATTATGCTCCATAAAAAGTGATTACAAGATAATGGCTATAATTCCCTGTGCTATGCAATACATCCCTGTTGCTTATCTATTTTATACACAGTAGTTTGTATCGCTTAATCCCATACCCCTAAGGTCCCCCTCCCCCTTCCCTTTCCCCACTGGCAACCACTAGTTGGTTTTCTACATCTGTGAGCCTGTTTATGTTTTGCTATATACATTTGTTTGTATTATTTTATAGATTCTACATATAAGTGATGTCATACAGTATTTGTCTTTCTCTGCTTGACTTATTTCATTAAACATAATATTCTCTAGGTCCATCCATGTTGCTAAAAATGGCAGGATTTTGTTCTTTTTTATGGCTAATATTCCATTGTATGTATATATATACCACATCTTCTTTATCCATTCTTCTGTTAATGGACACTTGGGTTGCTTCCTTACTTTGACTCTTGTAAATAGTGCTGCTATAAACTTTGGGGTACATGTATCTTTTCGAATTAGAGTTTTTGTTTTTTCTGAATATGTGCCCAGGAGTGGAATTTCTGGATCATATGGTAGCTCTATTTTTAATTTTTTGAGGAACCTCCCTACTGTTTTCTATAGTGGAAATTTACATTCTCACCAACGCAATTCTCCACATCCTTGCCAACATTTGTTATTTGTACACTTTTGGCTGACAGCCATTCTGACAGGTGTGAGGTGATATCTCATTGTTTTGATTTGCATTTCCTTAATAATTAGCAATGTTCAGCATCTTTTCATGTGCCTGTTAGCCATCTGTACATCTTCTTTGGAAACAGTGTCTAGTCAGATCTTCTGTCCATTTTTGAATTGGGTTGTTTTTTTTAATATTGAGTTGTATGAGCTGTTTATATATTTTGGATATTAACCCCTAAAAATTCTTAAATTCTCTAAAATTTAGAAAGAATGCTTTTGAGGTTAATCCTACATTCTCAATGTTTTAGTTTGCTAGGGCTGCCGTGATAAAGTAACGCAACAGAAATTTATTGTCTCACAGTTCTGGAGGCTAGAAGTCCGAGTCTAGAAGTCCTCTAAGAGCTGAGAGAGAAGGATCTTTTCCAGGTTTCTCTCCTTGATTTGTGGATGAATGTCTTCTACTTGTGTCTCTTCACATTGTCTTCCCTCTATGCATGTTTGTCTCAGTGTCCAAATTACCCCTTTTTGTAAGGATACCAGTCATATTGGATTAGGGTTCACCCTAATGACCTCATTTTAATGTGATTACCTCTGTAAAGATGTTATCTTCAAATAAGGCCATATTCTGAAATACTAAGGGTTAGGACTTATTTTTCAGAAGGACACACAATTCAATCAATAACACTGGATGACCTCAGATAATATGTAAAGCACTGTCTGAGAAATCATTCTTTTAGTAGATTTCAGTTATTTTATTTAGAGGAAGTCAGACCATTAAAGGGCCTGAACTACATTATTTTGGCCACTTGTAGCTTGGCTTTTATAAACATCTCTCACCCATGATCAGGCACTTTGTTTATCAGATTTTTTTTCATAAAAATGCACATCCAGTTTAGCTAATGAAGGAGATAAGATGGGTAGGAAGGCCACCCTCTCACCACGCACCCCCCCAACTTTAATAGATGAATTCTGGCTACACCAGAAATTAACTTCACTACATTGTTTACCGCTATTTCCCCCAAAGCCTCACCCAATTCAAAACAGAGTGGTTTGAACTTTGCTGGTTGTAAACGAGTTTTTTCAGTGAACTGTTAAATCTTACCACTTCCCAGAGAAAGCTGTACTTCAAAGTTGGACATTTGGTTCAGACGTGTCACTCCAAAGTGATTGGTGGAGATGCCACCTCCTCCACAGATTGGCCTTGTGGAACACATCCTTTGGAATATGGAAGCTAGCGGAACTATTGAATTGAAAGGTGGGATTCAACATGAAACTTGTGGAAATGTATTGACATCTGTGACTTCAACTGAGACAGCCGATGTACCCTGCCCAAGGTTACTGATGCCTTTATTTAGCGACCACTTTGAAGGAGGTGATTTCTCTATGCCGAATCCAGGAGATGATAATGTTCCTCCATTAATTTATTCTGGTTCCAAATTTTATCTCAATGTCTAATGTCTTTCTCCCAATAAATTTTTCTTTATTTAAAACTCTTTGCTAGGAAAGTTGCACCAAGAAGGAAGAGACCATGGAAAGTGGTAGTGACCACTCTCGCACCTTAGCTACAGGAAGGAGGACCCCCAGTTCAGTACTAGCTCCCCAACTAGTATTCATGAGGTTTTCACAAACTCCTCAGAACCACCAAATGAAAATTAAAGTTTGTTTACACGTATGGCAAACCACTTTAATTCAATCAGTAGCAATTCAGAGACTGTTTTAATGGGTCAGGGAAATGAGGGAGGAAATTTTGGAAGGAAGACCTGAGAGGGATGTAGAAGTTTTAGACAGAGAGAGAGAACTCCCCACTGAGGTGCATTAGTTTCCTGAACCTTCCATAATGAATTACTACAAACATGGTGGATTATAACAACAGAAATTTGTTCTCTCATGACTCTAGAGAGCAGAAGTCTGAAATCAAGGTGTCAGCAGGGTTGGTTCCATCTGGAGGCTCTGAGGAAGAGTCCACTCCATGCCTCTCTCCTAGCTTCTGGTGGCTGCTGGAAATCCTTGGTATTTCTTAGCTTAGAGCTGCATCATTCCAATCTCTGCTTCTGTCTTCACATCACTTCCTGCTGTCTTCTTCTCTTCTTATGAGAACACTTATTATTGGATTCAGAGCCTTCCCAGGTAATCCAGGGTGATCTCATCTCAAGGTTCTTAACGTAGTAACATCTTGCAAAGACCTTTTCCAAAATAAAGTCACATTCACACGTTTTAGGTGGATATATCATTTAAGGGCTCACCATGGAACCTACCACATAGGGAGATAAGGAAAAAGAGGACAGCTGTGGGAATGGGATTCAGAAAAGAGCATGGGAGTGTGCCAGGGATCAAATTTGCCCTCTATAATTTTGCCTTGAAACCTGAGACAGCTGATGTACCCTTGCAAACTGCTGTCTGAGGTTACTGATACCTTTATTTAGTGACCAGAATTAGTAATGCAGCCTCATCTCAGGGCTGCTGCCTCACCTGGTTTTCTTATCATGAGGCTACATTACCATTACTGGCTCAAAGTGTATAAAATTTTATCAGGGCAAAGTGCAAACTTGTTACACTCTCTGGGTGAATCCAGGCATTGAAGGCAATCATCTATGCCCCATATTACAGAGCAGTGGGGCCCAAATCAACTTTCCCAAGCCTCCCAGGGAGGGGAAGAGGGGAAACCCTGCTATTTTGTAAATGTGCCTAGTGGGACTTTTTTTAGCATTTTTATTGGAGTATAATTGCTTTACAATGTTGTGTTAGTTCATGCTGTATAACAAAGTGAATCAGCTATACGTATACATATATCCCCATATCCCCTCCCTCTTGCGTCTCCCTCCCACCATCCCTATCCCATCCTTCTAGGTGGTCACAAAGCACCGAGCTGATCTCCCTGTGCTATGTGGCTGCTTCCCACTAGCAATTTATTTTACATTTGGTAGTGTATATATGTCAATGCCACTCTCATTTTGTCCCAGCTTACCCTTCCCCGTCCCCGTGTCCTTAAGTCCATTCTGTACGTCTGCGTCTTTATTCCTGTCCTGCCCCTAGGTTCTTCAGAACCTTTTTTTTTTTTTTTACATTCCATATATATGTGCTAGCATAAGGTATTTGTTTTTCTCTTTCTGACTTACTTCACTCCGTATGACAGACTCTAGGTCCATCCACCTCACTACAAATAACTCAATTTCTTTTTTGTTTTATGGCTGAGTAATATTCCATTATATATATGTGGCACATCTTCCTTATCCATTCATCTGTTGATGGACACTTAGGTTGCTTCCATATTCTGGCTATTGTAAATAGTGCTGCAATGAACACTGTGGTACATGACTCTATTTGAATGATGGCTTTCTCAGGGTACATGCCCAGTAGTGGGATTGCTGGGTCATATGGTAGTTCTATTTTTTAGTTTTTTAAGGAGTCTCCATACTGTTCTCCATAGTGGCTGCATCAATTTACATTCCCAGCAACAGTGCAAGAGGGTTCCCTTTTCTCCACACCCTCTCCAGCATTTATTATTTGTAGATTTTTTGATGATGGCCATTCTGACTGGTGTGAGGTGATACCTCATTGTAGTTTTGATTTGCATTTCTCTAATGATAAGTGATATTGAGCATTCTTTCATGTGTTTGTTGGCAATCTGTATATCTTCTTTGGAGAAAAATCTCTTTAGGTCTTCTGCGCATTTTGAATTAGGTTGTTTGTTTTTTTGATATTGAGCTGCATGTGCTGCTTGTATATTTTGGAGATTAATCCTTTGTCAGTTGCTTTGTTTGCAAATATTTTCTCTCATCCTGAGGGTCGTCTTTTCATCTTTTTTATGGTTTCCTTTACTGTGCAAAAGCTTTTAAGTTTCATTAGGTGCCATTTGTTTATTTTTATTTCCATTTCTCTAGGAGGTGGGTCAAAAAAGGATCTTGCTGTGATTTATGTCATAGAGTGTTCTGCCTAAGTTTTCCTCTAAGAGTTTTACAGTGTCTGGCCTTACATTTAGGTCCTTAATCCATTTTGAGTTTATTTTTGTGTATGGTGTTACGGAGTGTTCTAATTTCATTCTTTTACATGTAGCTGTCAAGTTTTCCCAGCACCACTTATTGAAGAGGCTGTCTTTTCTCCATTGTATATTCTTGCCTCCTTTATCAAAGATAAGGTGACCATATGTGTGTGAGTTTATCTCTGGGCTTTCTATCCTGTTCCATTGATCTATATTTCTGTTTTTGTGCCAATACCTTACTATCTTGATTACTGTAGCTTTGTAGTATAGTCTGAAGTCAGGGAGCCTGATTCCTCCAGCTCCGTTTTTCTTTCTCAAGATTGCTTTGACTATTCGGGGTCCTTTCTCTTTCCATACAAATTGTGAAAATTTTTGTTCCAGTTCTGTG
This sequence comes from Monodon monoceros, assembly GCF_005190385.1. Lineage (NCBI taxonomy): Eukaryota > Metazoa > Chordata > Mammalia > Artiodactyla > Monodontidae > Monodon > Monodon monoceros. The sequence goes on along the minus strand of NW_021703777.1, from coordinate 65,199,998 downwards.
AAAAATGCCATTGGTAGTTTCATAGGGATTGCACTGAATCTGTAGATTGCTTTGGGTAGTATAGTCACTTTCACAATGCTGATTCTTCCAATCCAAGAACATAGTATATCTCTCCATCTGTTGGTATCATCTTCAATTTCTTTCATCAGTGTCTTATACTTTTCTGCATACAGGTCCTTTGTCTCCATATGTAGGTTTACTCCTAGGTATTTTGTTCTTTTTGTTGCAGTGGTAAATGGGAGTGTTTCCTTAATTTCTCTTTCAGATTTGTCATCATTAGTGTATAGGAATGTAAGAGATTTCTGTGCATTAATTTTGTATCCTGCTACTCTACCAAATTCATTGATTAACTCTAGTAGTTCTCTGGCAGCATCTTTAGGATTTTCTATGTATAGTATGTCATCTTCAAACAGTGACAGTTTTACTTCTTTTCTGATTTGGATTCCTTTTATTTCTTTTTCTTCCCTGATTGCTGTGGCTAAAACTTCCAAAAGTATGTTGAATAATAGTGGTGAGAGTGGGCAGCCTTGTCTTGTTCCTGATCTTAGTGTATATGGTTTCAGTTTTTCACCACTTAGAATGATGTTGGTTGTGGGTTTGTCATATATAGCTTTTATTTTGTTGAGGTAAGTTCCCTCTATGCCTACTTTCTGGATAGTTTTTATCATAAATCGGTGTTGAATTTTGTCAATATTTTTTCTGCATCTATTGAGGTGATCATATGGTTTTTATCCTTCAATTTGTTAATATGGTGTATCACATTGATTGATTTGCATATATTGAAGAATCCTTGCATTCCTGGGATAAACCCCACTTGATCATGGTGTATGATCCTTTTAATGTGCTGCTGGATTCTGTTTGCTAGTATTTTGTTGAGGAGTTTAACGTCTATTTTCATCAGTGATATTGGCCTGTAGAGTTCTTTCTTTGTGACATCTTTGTCTGGTTTTGGTATCAGGGTGATGGTGACCTTGTAGAATGAGTTTGAGAGTGTTACTCCCTCTGCTGTAGTTTGGAAGAGTTGGAGAAGGATGGGTGTTAGCTCTTCTCTAAACGTTTGATAGAATTTGCCTGTGAAGCCATCTGGTCCTGGGCTTTTGTTTGTTGGAAGATTTTTAATCACAGTTTCAATTTCAGTGCTTGTGATTGGTCTGTTTATATTTTCTATTTCCTCCTGGTTCAGTCTTGGAAGGTTATGCTTTTCTAAGAATTTGTCCATTCCTTTCAGGTTGTCCATTTTATTGGCATAGAGTTGCTTGTAGCAATCTCTCATGATCCTTTGTATTTCTGCAGTGTCAATTGTTACTTTTCATTTCTAATTCTGTTGATCTGATTCTTCTCCTTTTTTTTCTTGATGAGTCTGTCTAATAGATTATCAGTTTTGTTTACCTTCTCAAAGAAACAACTTTTAGTTTTATTAATCTTTGCTATCGTTTTCTTCATTTCTTTTTCATTTATTTCTGATTTGATATTTATGATTTCTTTCCTTCCGCTAACTTTGAGGGTTTTTTGTTCTTCTTTCTCTAATTGTTTTAGGTGTAAGGTTAGATTGTTTATTTGAGTTGTTTCTTGTTTCTTGAGGTAGGATTGTATTGCTATATACTTCTCTCTTAGAACTGCTTTTGCTGCATCCCATAGGTTTTGGGTCATCGTGTCTTCATTGTCATTTGTTTCTAGGTAATTTTTGATTTCCTCTTTGATTTCTTCAGTGATCTCTTGTTATTAAGTAGTGTATTGTTTAGCCTCCATGTGTTTGTATTTTTTACAGATTTTTTCCTGTAATTGATATCTAGTCTCATAGCAGTGTGGTCGGAAAAGATACTTGATACAATTTCAATTTCCTTAAATTTACCAAGGCTTGATTTGTGACCCAAGATATGACCTATTCTGGAGAATGTTCCATGAGCACTTGAGAAGAAATTGTATTCTGTTGTTTTTGGATGGAATGTCCTATAAATGTCAATTAAGTCCATCTTGTTTAATGTATCATTTAAAGCTTGTGTTTCCTTAATTATTTTCATTTTGGATGATCTGTCCATTGGTGAAAGTGGGGTGTTAAAGTCCCCTACTATGATTGTGTTATTGTTGATTTCCCCTTGTATGGCTGTTAGCATTTGCCCTATGTATTGAGGTGCTCCTATGTTGGGTGCATAAATATTTACAATTGTTATATCTTCTTCTTGGATTGATCCCTTGATCATTATGTAATGTCCTTATTTGTCTCTGTAATAGTCTTTATTTTAAAGCCTATTTTGTCTGATATGAGAATTGCTACTCCAACTTTCTTTTCATTTCCATTTGCATGCAATATCTCTTTCCATCCCCTCACTTTCAGTCTGCATGTGTCTGTAGGTCTGAAGTGGGTCTCTTGTAGACAGCATATATATGGGTCTTGTTTTTGTATCCATTCAGCCAGTCTATGTCATTTGGTTGGAGCCTTTAATCCATTTGCATTTAAGGTAATTATTGATATGCATGTTCCTATTACCATTTTCTTAATTTTTTTGTGTTTGTTATTGTAGGTCTTTTCCTTCCATTGTGTTTCCTGCCTAGAGAAGTTCCTTTAGCATTTGTTGTAAAGCTGGTTTGATGATGCTGAATTCTCTTAGCTTTTGCTTGTCTGTAAAGGTTTTTAATTTCTCTGTCGAATCTGAATGAGATCCTTGCTGTGTAGCGTAATCTTGGCTGTAGGTTTTTCCTTTTCATCACTTTAAATATGTCCTGCCACTCCCTTCTGGCTTGCAGAGTTTCTGCTGAAAGATCAGCTGTTAACCTTATGGGGATTCCCTTGTATGTTATTTGTGGCTTTTCCCATGCTTCTTTTAATATTTTTTCTTTGTATTTAATTTTTGATTGTTTGATTAGTATGTGTCTTGGCATGTTTCTCCTTGGATTTATCCTGTATGGGACTCTCTGCACTTCCTGGACTTGATTGACTATTTCCTTTTCCATATTAGGGAAGTTTTCAACTATAATCTCTTCAAATATTTTCTCAGTCCCTTTCTTTTTCTCTTCCTCTTCTGGGACCCCTATAATTCGAATGTTGGTGCATTTAATGTTGTCCCAGAAGTCTCTGAGACTGTCCTCAATTCTTTTCATTCTTTTTTCTTTATTGTGCTCTGTGATAGTTATTTCCACTATTTTATCTTCCAGATTACTTTTCCGTTCTTCTGCCTCAGTTACTGTGATATTGTTTCCTTCCAGAGAATTTTTAATTTCATTTATTGTGTTGTCATCATTGTTTGTTTGCTCTTTAGCTGTTCAGATCCTTGTTAAACGTTTTTTGTATTTTCTGTATTCTATTTCCAAGATTTTCGATCATCTTTACTATCATTACTCTGAATTCTTTTTCAGGTAGACTGCCTATTTCCTCTTCATTTGTTTGGCCTGGTGGGTTTTTACCTTGCTCCTTCATCTGCTGCACATTTCTCTTTCTTCTCATTTTGCTTAACTTACTGTATTTGGGGTCTTCTTTTCTCAGGCTGCAGGGTTGTAGTTCCTGTTGTTTTTGGTGTCTGCCCCCAGTGGGTAAGGTTGGTTCAGTGGGTTGTGTAGGCTTCCTGGTAGAAGGGACTGGTGCCTGTGTTCTGGTGGATGAGGCTGGATCTTGTCTTTCTGGTAATCAGGACTGCATCCACTGGTGTGTTTTGGGGTGTCTGTGAACTTAGTATGATTTTAGGCAGCCTCTCTGCTAATGGATGGGGTTGTGTTTCTGTCTTGCTAGCTTTTTGGCATGAGTGTCCAGCACTGGAACTTGCTGGTCATTGGGTGGAGCTGGGTCTTATTGTTGAGACAGAGATCTCTGGGAGAGCTCTCGCTGATTGATATTACATGTGGCCAGGAGGTCTCTGGTGGTCCAATGTCTTGAACTCAGCTCTCCCACCTCAGAGGCTCAGGACTGACCCCTGGCCAGAGCACCAAGACTGTGTCAGCCACATGGCTTCTTGACCCCCAAGAAAGCTGCTCACTGGACACACCACTGCAGTGGGGATATGAGGGGCTGGCTGGGAACAGGAAACGATGCCACCGCTTGGCCTCAGGCACCTGAGGGACGACCTGGATGCTCCAGGGGCACTGTCCACGGCAGGGTGAGAAGAGCTCCTGTACTCATGCCTTGTGTTTTGTAATTTAAAATAATGAGTAGCTTCTGTCTCCAATGGTTTTAAATATTAGTGAATATAGTGTATGTGTTTGTATCTGCACAGGCTTTATTTTGGTCTGAGGTTTTTCCCAGACTATATTATCGCATGAATCAAGAACATATATGTTTGATCTAGAGAAAATAACTTCTGCACTTCTATGTAGGGTTTTAATCCTGAAATGTCTGTACAAATTTTCCAGGATTACTTATTACATTAATATGGAGAACTAAAGCCAAAGCCTTCAATTTTAAGTAGTCTTTCTTCAATGGTGAATGGATTCTGCCTAAATAGGAAATGTTACACAGGGTTATAGAAAACCAGTAACTTTGAAAGAGAATTTATAATAAAAAAAACTATAAAATTTCCAAGCAACTAAAGAAAATAAAAACCAAATAAAAATCATAACTTATTAGAAATTTTTTGAGAGAAAAATAAGTTTTTCTTAGTAAATAGAATAAATATAAAACAAACTTTTTCCTTTTTCACGTTTGGAGAAGATTTCTACTTGTAAAATAACACAGTACCTCTTTAAAAGGCACTAGCACCAAATGGGTTTACAGGTGACAGATAAAATAATGTCCCAAGAATGTATAATTCTCATGTTACAAAAATTGTCCCAGAATATGAAAAAAAAAGAAAACACCTGAACTCAATTTTAATGCCAGCCTAACACTGATTCTAAAACCAGACACAGTTGGTACAAAGAAAGAAAATAGCAGGCTAATTTCACTTTTAAACACTGATGCAAAACCCTAAATAGAAGGTTGGCAAATCAAATCCTGTAGTGGGTTGAAAGAATATCACATCATAACTAAGTAGGATTTAACCTAATAATGCAAAAATAGAGTTGAAAATGTTAAAGATCTTATAATGTTACTCATTGTACTAACAGATTAAAGGATAAAACCACATGAGCGTCTCAATAGACGTGGAAAAGCATTTGCTAAACTTCAGCAGCCATTTCTCATTAAATAACCATAACACATAAACTAGGAGCATGAGAAACTACCAGAAAGTATCATGCTAAAACATGAAATAAACAAACCAATGATCTTCCTATAGAGCAACAGTAACCAGTTAGAAGGAAAATGATCTCAATCACAGCAGCAATAAAATGTGCAAGAGGTACAAGAAGAAAGCTATGAAACCTTACTGAGAAGATATTAAGGAAACCTTGGAGAAGTGGAGTGGTAGTCCATGTTTCTAGAAGGGAACACACAATATTATAAATATGTCAACTCTCCCCAAGTTAATTTACAAATTTAATGCATTTCCATTGAAAATATTAACAGGATTTTTCATGGAAATTAAAAATTTTTTCTAAATTTCATCTGAAAAACCTTAAGTAATAGACTTTTGGAAAACAGTGATGAGAGAGAACCTAGGCTGCCAGATATCAAAATATATTATAAAGTCACCAAACTCAAGACAAGAATTAAGACACAATACACACATAGATCAGTGGCCAGACAGAAAGTATGAAAAACAGATTCACATATACTTGAAAATATAACAAGCAATGAAGGTGACATATCTAATCAATGACCTCAAATTTGGACTCTTTAACAGACGGTGTAAAAATTGGCAGTCCACTTAAAAAAAAAAAGAAAAAGGAGGTCCTTAATTCACCCCATATATAAAAGTAAATTAATGATAGATTAGACAATCATGGCTTTGAGTGTGGTTACAGGCATCGCAAGGAATTACGGGGGAAGGATATGCCTCTAAGATCACTAGTGGTGGTTGGCAGGATTCAGTTTCTTGTGGGCTGTTGGACTGAGGTCCTCAATTCCTCACTGGGAATCTCACAAAATGGCAGCAGGCTTTCTCAAAGTGGGCAAATGAGAGAGAGCCAGAGAGTGGATCAAGACAGAAGTCAGAGGTTTTTGTAACCTAATCCCTGAAGGGACATCTCATCACTTTTCCTGTGTTTTGTTTGTTAGAGTTAAGTCTTTAGGTGCAGCCCACACTCAAAGGTGATTACACACGGGTGTGAATTCACACCATTTCCTGGCTGTGAATACCAAGAGGAAGAATCACGGGGTTCCATCTTACGGTGTACGTGGTCCACAGTAATAAGCAATGGTTACAAATGGGAAATTCACGGAAGAAAATGAAAGCCCAGCACACAGAAAATAAAATGGATAGTCTCACACTGACCAGAGCAATTCAAATAGAAACAACAGCATTCCACTTTCCTCCCATTTTCCTGGCAAAACACAATTCTGGGGTCATGTTGGGTGAATTACTATCCCAGCTTCACCACTTAGTAACTGTGTGACTTTGGGCATTCACTTAACTTTTCTTGCGTCTATTTCCTCATCTGTAAATAGGGGATTATAACAGTACCTACCACATAGCATTGTTTTGATGAATAATTAAATTCATATACACAGAGCACTTTGTTCCTGAGACACAGTAAATATTCAATACATGTTTTTAAAACAACGTTGCTTTCAATGTACAGAAAAATGACATACATCACTGGTAAGAATATGAATTGGTAAAGTATTTTGAGCTATATATTTGGAAGACTTTTTTACTAGTTAATTGTATATCCCGTTCCACCGAGCAATTTTGCTTCTCTCACAGTTACTTGAAAACACATGTTTAAGAATTTTTATTGTAATCTTGTTTATAATAGAGAAAAAACTGTCCATCAAAGTGTTCATTAATAGGGAAAGGGTAAATATACTCTAATATATTCATACTTTGTAATTTTTTGCAGCAGTAGGAAAAAAAAAAGATTTTTAAATGTAGCAACTAAAAGTCCAAAGTTACAAAATGACAGCAAACACTGAAATCTGTTTATAATCAAGGTGCTTAAAAAACAAAGCAATAGCTTTGAAACGCTACAAAACTTCTGCTCATATTTCACTGGACAAAGTAAGTTGCATGTCCAATTCTGATATCAAAGGGGCAGGAAAACTCAATCCTCTCACAGGGAGGGCAGCAAATAATCAGGAATGATAATGCAATCTATCAAATTATTAATCAAATGTCAAAGCTGTGATGCATAAGGCCACATTTTTTGACATCTGTGATTTTGCTGTCCATGCCTGTAAAAGTGAAAAATGGTAGAAGGGATGTTAAATTCATCCACATCCTATGTTCTTGATTTTTCTTCCCTTGTTTTAAGAGACTGTGACAGGATTCTATATGTTTTCTTTCTCAATCTTTCCTTCTCCTAAGGATGTATGGGATGTGGTTTGATCTTTCTTAGCTTCCAGGAATATAAAAAAATTGGGGGGGTAGATCATATTATTGCTCTCAGCCCTTCACTCTTCCTTCCTATGGAAGAATTGCACTTCTCGTCTGTTGCCATAGACTTTCCGTGACTCCTCTGAGAAGAGGAAGATACAGTCCCATCCCCTCAACGTAGGGCTTGGCCATGTAACTTGCTTTGGCCAATAGAATGCAAGCGGATATGAGTTATGCCACCATTTAAAGAGAAGTCCTTTGCCATGAGAATTGCATGTTGTAAATAAAGGCTGCTCCCTCAGCCTGTATCCCAAATAGAGCAGAGTCCAGCAGGGTCATAGTAGACAGAAGTAAACCTTTGTTTTTGCAAGCCACAGAGAACTGGGGGTCACCCATTATCACAGCAAAGATGCTCAATGTGCCTTTGGTTTAACCACCTCTGGTATTCACACAGTTACCTCTAGAGCCTGAAGATGGGAGATAAAAAATCTCTTTTTACTGTTCCTCCCTCCAGTGACCAGCAGAAGGATTCTTCACTGGGAAACATTGTTCCATGAAGCGTGGAGTTTAGTTCTTTTTCCGAACGTCCATATTTGCCTCCTATGAAAAGAGACTCCTAGGAGAGTAACACCAACTGTAGTGTTGCCTTCTTTTTCTCTGTGTCATGAACTAATACTATCTATGATATCAGATTTGATTCTCCTTTGATGCTTTGAAATCTTTAAAAAAAGTTTTCCTGCTTCCTTCTTGCCTATCTCCTTCCATGCTTTCCAGAAGCACTTAATCTTCTCTGATGAGCTGCAGCCAAGGAGGGCAGGTGAACATAGTGAACAGCAGACAAGGCCCTGCCTCCAAGAGCTTACATTCCAGTGGAGAAGACAGACAAGAAACAATAAACAAGTAAAAATGTACCATACTGCCAGGAAGGGGTAACTATGTAGAAAAATTAATAAAGGAGACAGAGAATGGCAGGAAGTTTCACCTTAGATGGGGTGATCTGGAGCCATTGCAGGTATAACGGGCTCTGACACAGGGCCGTCTAAGTCCACACGTGTAGACCACAACGCTACACCGCGTGCCGTCACTAGCTAGCGCTCCGCAGGACTGTCTGCTCCTACAGCACATTCTGCCCCAGCCCCAGCTGAGAATATCCCCCTAGATTCTACTCGCTGCTCTGAAAACCTGAATGGGGCTCCTTTCTTAACCGTGGGCCAAGGTATCCGCGACTGACCTCAGGTTTTGCTTATCATGTTACTTTAAAATATTTATTTTTGTGCCTCAGATTTAGAATGGAACTCAAGAGGGCACTGGGGAAATGATAAATAAGTGAGAGGAAATATTTTTATGGATGGAAAAGACAGCAGTCAAAAGCAGCCTTGACTGTGGTCCTTCAAGACTTTGCCCCTGGGGTTGGGGTTCATTGATAACAAGGAAGCAGCCTGATAAGAAATGAACAACTTTTATCTGTAATATTTTATTTATTAAAAAAAAGACTGGAAAGAAATATGACCACAAGAAATGACTAATTTTGCATAGTAGAAAGGTGGGTGTTTGTTATGTTCTCTCTGCATTTTAAAAATTTCTTAAAAGAAGAAAAAGAAAGAAAGGAAGGAAGGAAGGAAGGAAGAAAGAAAGAAAGAAAGAAAGAAAGAAAGAAAGAAAGAAAGAAAGAAAGAAAGAAAGAAAGAA